>NC_138775.1:271791278-272141278 GCF_965119305.1 Pelophylax lessonae | reverse complement strand
AGGATGTGGAGATCGGTGGCGTGTGCAGGGTAAACAGGAGACTATAAGGAGATCCAGGAGACAAGCCGAGGTCAGGACAGGCAGCAGATGAACATAGACGGAGAAACGAAGCCGGGTCGGTACACAGGAGATCAGATACAATAGCCAAGGGATACACGGATGGGAGCTCAGAGAACAGCGATGATGCTCAAGCAAGGAGCAGTGCACCGAGCATGTGTATATATAGGGAAGCACACAGGGAGGTGACCCAGGAAGTAATAGACAGGAACAGGATATAACCCACAGTGGAGCAGGCGATGCACATAGGAGAACAGAGAAGCCAAACACCACATGTGAAGGGAGGCAAGATAGAGGCAATAGCAGCAAGGAGGTAAGAGATACAAACAAAACTACAGGCTAACTTGTGACAGCAGTTACATGATATATGCACCAACTACAACAAATATGGGGCGTATCAGCCGATAATGCCCTTACTGACTAAACCACATAGTCAGACATATAGAGTTGTTAGGGTGACCAAGATGCCCGACATGTTTCGCGGAAAACCGCTTCTTCAGGGGCGAGGAAGATGGTACAAGATTGGTATCATATACATGTACTAAATGTAAGACAAAAACATAGTGAGTACAACATATTAAATAAACAACATGTCAAAAAAGAAACATTTTTTTATTACAAAATTGAGTCAGAGTATGTCCAGCTCTCCACTGAGTCGGATCGCCCGAATAACCCACCTTAGCCTGCGAGCGGGCATCCGGCCATGAAGCAAGGGGGCAGCCAGGCGTGGAGTCACCCCCGGGCGAGCACGGAGACAGCCAAGAAGAAACAGGGACCTCAGATACAGAAAATTGTGACCTATAGGGAGGTATTTAAATCATTAGGACCAAGCAGAAGGTAGGTGCCATAGGTGTCTACCTGGGGCGAGTACGCGATTTCCGTAGGAGTCCCTCCCCCTATGGGGATTGTTCTCCGTGCTCTTGATCTGGTGGCTTGCTTCCTCATTGTCTGTTTCGCTTGTCCTGCCGCCCCTCCCCACCATCGCTTGAGAGGCAGCATTGGCCCGATCCTTCGGCTTGGCTCCTCCTGGTCTTCTCTGTGGCAACGCGCGTGCGCCCAGGGCCGGTGCTTCCACTAGGCAAACTAGGCAGCCGCCTAGGGCGCATTTCCACCTAGGGGCGCAGCCACGAGTCAGCACTCACGCTCCATCATGAATGATCCTTGTGAGCTGAGGAAAGGGGTGGCAGTGGGGGAGGAAGAAGGGACAGAGGAAGATGCCAGGTGTCTGGCGCAGTGGCAGAACTACCAGGCCCTGGCTTTCCACCATTGTTGGGGGAGCCCCAAGGGGCAGGAAAGGAGCCCACCGGAGTGCTAGCTGCATAATGATCCTCTTCGTCTGGAGCTGAGCGGCCTAATCCCTGGGCGGGAAGTGACTCTCTAATCTGAGCTGGTTGGCAGCCGTTCATTTCCCTGGGTCGGTATTAAGCAGGGAGTGGAGGAGAGCTGAACCTGAGCCGGAGCTCGGCACTGGAGGGTGGCACCTTTACTGGAGCAGAAGCGACGAGGCAACGGAATGGTCTGAGGATGTTGGTGATGAAGGAGGTGCAGAGCTCTCTGACTGCTGCTTCTCCCTCCACCAGGAGCCGGTTGGAGCTGTGGTGAGCACTGTGGTCCAGGAGAGGAGCGTCCTGGGAGAAGGAATAAGCAGGATTACGGTGAAGAAGGGCAGAGTGCAGGCCACTCTCTTCATACTGCCCAGTGAGTGTCCCCAGAACAGGGAATCAGGGTCCCTGGGTGTGACATGGAGTATCCCTGGTGTGAAAGAGAATTGCGGTCACCAGGTATGCCATGGGGAATCTGAGTCACCAGGTGTGACATGGGGGAGAGGGGTCACAAGTGTAAAAGGGGTTTGGGATCCCTGGGTGTGCCATGGGGCATTGAGGTCCCCAGGTGTGACATGGAGGAACATCAGGGTCCCCAGGTGTGACATGGAAAAACATCAGGGTCTCCGGGTATGACATGGAGGAACATCAGGGACTCCTGATGTGACATAGAGGAACATTGGGATCACTGGGTATGACAGCATTACATGGAGGAACCATCAGATCAGTGTCACTGGATATGACATAGAGCAGTTTTTAACCCGTTCCCTTTTTATTTATTTTTTTTTTGGGGGGGGGGGGGGCGCAAGTAGCTGATCTTGCCTAGGGCATAAAACAGTCTAGCACCGGCCCTGCATGCGCCGTCATGTAACTGCTCTCTGTTCGTTTTTATGCATTGGGATTATGAAGGATGTTATATTTTAAATGTCATGGTTGAGGGTAGCAACAAACACACCACAGGGTCTGCAAGTGTAGAAGCCGCCCCACGTGCCTAGGTTCTTTTTTCTATTGCTACAGGTAGCCATAGTTTTTTCTGGGCCTATCTTTTTCATTGATTTTCCTCTTTCATGCATAATATAACCATTCTGTTATTTATTTTCACAGAATAGATCAAAGAATGCTATCCCCTCCAAAAGACCAGCCTTTGCAGAGAATGTGGGCGACTGCTGCCAGTACTCTGTCACTTATAACTCCACAGTTCAACTGATGCATTATTACATATTCAACCCTGCCAGATCATATTGCAGATCTCAGCACTCCTCCAACAGACTTCACCAGCTTCTTCAAGATGCAGATCATCTTCTAAGGGAAAGGCATCACTTTCTCGAATGGTACAGAGAACGGAGGTAAGGATCTCCATCAAGGCACCATTATTCACCTTCAAGATCTTATGCTAGATATCATCACCGGCAGCCTCACCCAGATGGATGCCAGCCCTGACTAATTCAGCTCTGCCAAGAAAAACCGTGTGCCAGAACTGTTTCCTGGAAGCAACCAAGGATAAGAAAGCAGACAATAACTTAGTGGGATCCAGGGGCGTAACTACAGGGGTTGCAGGGGTTGCAATCGCTACTGGGCCCCATGCTCCAGGGGGCCCGGTAGCAAACCAGTGGGTGAACTTCTAGGATCTCAAAGGTCACACTTGCGACCGGGCCCTGGCATTTCACCACTGTGGGGAGGCCCCAAGATTGCAGGAAGGGGGCCCACTGCAGAACTTGTGAAAGGATCCTGATGCGGGACCATAATAAAAGGCCATGCAATGAGAGTAAAGAGCCCCAGGATTAGTGGGAAGAGCCCCGGGCTTGAAGGGAAGGGCCCCGGCCAGGGGTCTGGGGGGCCCTTCATGGTTTCTTGCATCGGGGCCCTGAAGGTTCTAGTTACGCCTCTGGTGGGATCCCTAATTTTACAATAAATCCTAAAGAATTTTGCCATTCCTAATCAGGCACCAGTAGATCAGCAAACCAGTGCTACCAGGGTCACATAATCAAAGGTCAAGACAAGCATCTCAAAAAAACCTAAATCAGGTGACACTAGCTTGTCCTCCTTGGAAGAAAAAACAATCAGGTTCAGGTTCTCTTTAGCACAACTGTTTGTAAAGTCATTCAGACCAGCTCTTCTGATTGAAGAACCTCAAAAGAAGAAGAAATTTATAGTTACATAGTTGGTAAAGTTGAATTGAAGACAACAGTCCATCCAGTTCAACCTGTATTGGTGTGCATGCGTAAATTCTTCAAACATTTGAAGAGGAAGTGCCCACCTTTCTTTTAACCACTTGCCGACCGCTCACTCGAGCTCTACTGCGGCAAAGTGGTTAGTTCTCGTCCAGCGACGTAGACCTACGTCGATGGACTCCTCCACTTGTGGGCGGCGCACGCGCGCCACCGGAGGCTCACTCCCGCTGTTTTCAGTCACAGCGGGAGTCGGGCCAGGGGAGGTGCGGCAGTGATCACCGCCGCTCTTCCCCGATCGTCGGGGAATCGAGTTTGGAGATCCGCCCGCTTGTGTAAACAAAGCGGGCGGATCTCCTAAGCCAGTGGTCCTCAACCCTGGCCTACAGGGCCCACTAACAGGCCATATTTTAGGTATTACCTTGGGGAGTTGCAGACTAGAGTACTGCAATCACTGAGCAGAAAATGATATCACCTGGGATGTATTTCAGTTATCTTGAAAATCTGGCCTGTTAGTGGGCCCTGTAGGCCAGGGTTGAGGACCACTGTCCTAAGCGACAGGCAGTGACAGATTGCAGGGTTCAGCATAGCTGAACCTGCAATCTGTGCCTGTGTCACTCAGTCACCTCCCCCCACACACGTTAGTAAGCACCAGGCATACATTAACCCCTCCCTCTCCAATAAAATTAACCCCTTCCCTGCCAGTGTCATTTTTACAGTAAAAGTGCATATTTATAGCACTGATTACTGTAGTAATGTCACTGGTACCCCCAAAAGTGTCAAAAATGTCAGTCAAGGGTCCAATCTGTCCGCCTAAATGTCGCAGTCCCGCAAAAAAAATCGCAGATTGCCGCCATTACTCGTTAAAAAAAAAACACCAAAAAATGACAGAAATCTTTCCCTTAGTTAGTAAACGCAATAACTTTTGTGCAAACCAATCAAAATACGCTTATTGTGATTTTTTTTTACCAAACATAGGTAGCAGAAAACAAATTGGCCAAAAATTTAAAAATATTTAGATTTTTACATTTTTTTGGGGGGAATTTCATATAAAAAAATGTGAAAAATATTGTTATTTTTTCAAAATTTACGCTCTTTTTTTGTTTATAGTGCAAAAAGTAAAAATCGCACAGGTGATCAAATACCACCAAAAGAAAGCTCTATTTCTGGGGAAAAAAGGACGTAAATTTCCTTTGGGTATGGCGTCGCACAACCGCGCAATTGTCAGTTAATTCGCACAGTGCCGAATCGCAAAAAGTGGCCTGGACGAAAGACAGCAAAATCTTCCGGTGGTAAAGTGGTTAACAGATGATATGGAACTGTGTTGAATTTCATAATTGCTTTAAAAAGCTGTAATAATTAAAAACGAATTTCACCTTTGCGACCATATTTGATGTTACAGCTACTTTTTGGAAAAATGTTAAAATCTCCTAACCCCACACACTCCCAAACCACCCCACTTACCAAAATTGTTTCTTCCTACAGACTTCTGTTTAGTTTTGAATTTGGTGCATGTCAACCATGGCAGAGGGACTTGTACTGAAGATCTCAATGAAGCACAAGTGCAGTGACATCAACACATTTGGAGTCCATTTTTGGACTTTCAACAGCCCCATAGCTAAAGGTCAGTATCGGGGGACAGAACTGGAACTGGGGGAAGAGCCTGCAGGAGCCTCAATCCACTTCTCTGTAGGCTCCAATGCAAAAATGTAACACTTTTTTTACATTCGTGTGGGTTGATTTATAAAAAAGGTGACATTTGCCTTTAAAAGAGGAAGAGGTGAAAAAGCTATTCTCAGCTTGATGTGGCCTTAATGAGGCTCACTAGACAAATCATGTTACCAATGTTGTATCATTTGGATATGTCCTAGACAGAATCGACTTAGGCATCAAGAAGATATATTTGACAGCTGAGGAAGCCTGTAAACCTGTGGTAGTACTGGCCTCAGTCTATAAAGCCCTAAAGGTCTGGATTGAGAATGTCAAGTCAGCAGTATTGGATGATCTCACTAAAGCTGAAATATTTATTGCTTTGAGAGATATAAAACTGAACTCCAGGTTTTTGGCCGAGGCAGCCAAAGACATCGTCAGACGTGGCGCCATTCCACGGGCGGATACAGTTTTAAAGCCCGACATGTTTGGTATCTATTTAAGCCTCTTTCACATGGCCACTCCGTATGTCCGTATATCACCCCATTCGTTTGCGGGTGATATACGGACATAATGCATGTCAATAGGATTGCGGATGTCTGCGGATGACCATCCGCTGACATCCGATTTGCGTCCTTTCAGTTCTGTTTCGTTCCAAAAAAACATATTTGCATCCAGAACGGATGCAAAATCGGATGTCAGCGTTGTCATCCGCTGACATCCGCAATCCCCATAGACATGCATTATGTCCGTATATCATCCGCAAACGGATGGGATGATATGCGGACATACGGATTGGATGACACAAGTGTCATCCGTGTCTGTGAAAAAAAAAAGTGCCGGAGCGGAGAAAAAAAGAAACGGAGCGGCCGTGTGAAAGAGGCCTTACTCAGCCTAACATCATCTTTTATATTTTACCAAAAAATTTGGTATTTTATTGTGTTTTTGTGCATTAAAAATCATTAAAACTTATTTTTTCCCCCAAAAATTTGCATTTGAAAAACCACTGAGGAAATACAGTCCAAAATAAAAATATGCAACACCTACCATTTTATTCTTTAGAGTCTCTGCTTTAAAAAGTACGTAATGTTTGGAGGTTCTAAGTGGTTTTCTATCAAAAAATTATGTTTTATAAATGCAGAAATGGAATGTCAGTATTGGCTCAGAATGGAAGTGGTTAGGGTGTTTCATGGATTTTGGGCCGCTCTGTGTGGCTAGGCTGTGAAAAAGTCTTAGACATGTGATATCCCCTTACTCGGGAGGAATAGCAGAATGTGTTTTGAGGTGTAATTCTAAGTACGTTCATGCTATGTGTGAGAAATATCTTATTAAATTGACGACTTTGTGTAAAAAAAATTATCATTTTCTTTCCGCATTTTTCAAAATCTTGTGGAAAAAAATGAAATCTTCAAAAGACTCCCTGTACCTTTTACTCTCCAAAATTGGTTCATTTTGTGGGTGTTTCTACTGTCTGGTTCTCCAAAAATGTGATAGGTAGTCAGGAAATTAGGTTTGTAATTTATACGTAATTTATGCCCCTGGAATGCCTAAAGGTGTTCCTTGGATTTTGGGGTCCCTGTTTTGCCTAGGCTTTAAAAAAGTCTCAACACATGTGGTATCACCACACACAAAAATGTATTTTGGGTTTTTTTCTAAGAAGGCCATGCTGTTTGTTAATAATAGCTTATTAATTTACAACTTTGTGTAAAAAAAAAAAAACCAAATACATTTTAATTTTGTTCCTACATTTTCAAAAAAACTGGCAAAAAAATTACATTTTCAAAAGATTAATTATGTCTGTCAGAAAATACCTTTCACACTCCTAAACCTTGTGGACAGCCTTCCCAGAAGAGTTGAAGCTGTTATAGCTGCAAAGGGTGGGCCAACTCAATATTGAACCCTACGGACTAAGACTGGGATGCCATTAAAGTTCATGTGTGTGTAAAGGCAGGTGTCCCAATACTTTTGACAATATAGTGTATATATGGTATCTCATTCTCTTCTCCATATATTCCAGAATAATTGGTTCCATTATATGCGATAGGTGCTTTCTGCTACGAAAGGTTTTAGGGTTTCACCCCTTTATGGCTAGTTTTATCTTCTTGTTACCATATTCACTATTTTTATTGATTCTCATCACTGCTACGTTTTAGCCGGCATTTCTTCTAAACTAGAGAGATTCTTGAACACCAAACTTAAACGCTTAAGATGGCAGCACGGGACTGAGGATTGCCCTGACTCCAAAGGCATCCGACCTTGAAGATAAGGAAAACAAAGTGCCCACTGTACATGGCCTAAAATTATTTTTGTGGGTGTAGCAGTCCGTTAACACGCAATGGGATTGATTTACTAAAACTGGAGAGTGCAAAATCTGGTGCAGCGCTGCATAGAAACCAATCAGCTTCCAGGTTATTTGTCAAAGCTTAATTGAACAAGCTGAAACGTTAGAAGCTGATTGGCTACCATGCACAACTGCACCAGAGTTTGCGCTCTCCAGTTTTAGTAAATCAACCCCAATGACCATGTTGTAAATGCTTAATAATCAGCACCGGCTGCTGGACAGCTCCTATTTCAAGCATGCCATGTCAGATTTTCTAGATCAGCCTTTCTCAACCAAGGATCCTCAGAACCTTGGTTGCAAGGAGTTTCTGAAACATTGAGCAATTTCTGCCTCTCAGAGAAAGGGAGAGAGAGAGACAGTATACTGTATGCATGGAATAGAAAGTGAGACAGTGTATATATATATATATATATATATATATATATATGGAAAAGAGAGACAGTATATATATATATATATATATATATATATATATATACAGTATCTCACAAAAGTGAGTACACCCCTCACGTTTTTGTAAATATTTTATTCTATCTTTTCATGTGACAACACTGAAGAAATGACACTTTGCTACAATGTAAAGTAGTGAGTGTACAGCTTGTATAACAGTGTAAATTTCCTGTCCCCTCAAAATAACTCAACACACAGCCATTAATGTCTAAACCGCTGGGAACAAAAGTGAGTACACCCCTAAGTGAAAATGTCCAAATTGGGCCCAATTAGCCATTTTCCCTCCCCGGTGTCATGTGACTCGTTAGTGTTACAAGGTCACAGGTGTTAATAGGGAGCAGGTGTGTTAACCACTTTAGAAGATTTGACCCCCTTCCTGACCAGGCCCTATTTTGCGATTCGGCCTTGCGTTACTTTAACGGACAATTGCACAGTCGTGCGACGATGTACCCAAATAAAATTGTCCTTTTTTTCCCCACAAATAGAGCTTTCTTTTGGTGGTATTTGATCACCTGTGCGATTTTTATTTTTTGCGCTATAAACAAAAAAAGAGCGACAATTTTGAAAAAAAAAAAAAAACAAAACAATATTTTTCACATTCTGCTATATAACATTCCCAAAAAAAATTTAAAAATCAAATTTTTTTAACATTTTAGGCCAATTTATTTTCTGCTACATATTTTTGGTAAAAGCGTATTTTGATTGGTTTGCACAAAAGTTATCTAACTATGGGAAAGATTTATGTAATTTTTAATTGTTTTTTTACTAGTAATGGTGGCGATCTGCGATTTTTTGCAGGACTGCGACATTGCGGCGGACAGATCGGACCCCAAACTGACATTTTTGACACTTTTGGAGGGACCAGTGACATTACTACAGTAATCAGTGCTAAAAATATGCATTTTTACTGTAATAATGACATAATGACACTGGCAGGGAAGGGGTTAACCCTTTGGGTGATCAAAGGGTTAAATGTGAGCCTCATGCTTACTGAGGTGTGGGGGGGGGGGGGGGGTTCTGTGACACAGACAGAGATCGCAGGTTCAATCCTGTGATCTCCTCCTGTCTGTCACTGAGAAGATCCTCCTGCTTTGTTTACATAAGCAGGCGGGTCTTCTCACACTTTCCCAGACGATCGGGGAAGAGAGGCGGCAATCGCCGCCTCTCCTCCTCCGGCCTGACTCCCGGCAGGGGGTGCGCCTCCGAAATCACTAGGAGTCCAGCGACATAGGTCTACGTCGCTGGACCCAGGGGAGTCGCACTGCCGCAGTAGGATTACTGTGAGTAGTCGACACGTGGTTAAATTTGGTGTTATCACTCTCACTCTTTCATATTGGTAACTGGAAGTTCAACATGGCATCTCATGGAAAAGAACTCTCTGAGGATCTGAAGAAAAGAATTGTTGCTCTACATAAAGATGGCCTAGGCTATAAGAAGATTGCCAAGACCCTGAAACTGAGCTGCAGCATGATGGACAAGACCATACAGTGATTTAACGGGACAGGTTCCACTCAGAACCAGCCTTGCCATGGATGACCAAAGCAATTGAGTGCACATGCTCAGCGTCATATCCAGAGATTGTTTTTGGGAAATAGACATAAAAGTGCTGCCGGCATTGCTGCAGAGGTCGAAGGGGTGGGGGGTCAGCCTTTCAGTGCTCAGACCATACGCCGCACACTGCATCGAATTGGTCTGCATGGCTTTCATCCCAAAAGGAAGCCTCTTCTAAAGATTATGCACAAGAAAGCCCACAAACAGTTTGCTGAAGACAAGCAGACTAAGGACATGGATTACTGGAAACATGTCCTGTGGTCTGATGAGACAAAGATAAACTTATTTGGTTCAGATGGTGTCAAGCGTGTGGGGCGGCAACCAGGTGAGGAGTACAAAGACAAGTGTGTCTTGCCTACAGTCAAGTATGGGGGTGGGAGTGTCATGGTCTGGGGCTGCATGAGTGCTGCCGGCACTGGGGATCTAAAGTTCATTGAGGAAACCATGAATGCCAACATGTACTGTGACATACTGAAACTCCTTCCTTCAGAGACTGGGCCGCAGGTCAGTATTCCAACATAATAATGACCCCAAACACACCTTCAAGACGACCACTGCCTTGCTAAAAAAGCTGCGGGTAAAAGTAATGGACTGGCCAAGCATGTCTCCAGACCTAATCCCTATTGAGCATCTGTGGGGCATCCCCAAATGAAAGGTGGAGGAGCGCAAGGTCTCTAACATCCACCAACTCCATGATGTCATCATGGAGGAGTGGAAGAGGACTCCAGTGGCAACCTGTGAAGCTCTGGTGAACTCCATGCCCAAGAGGGTTAAGGCAGTGCTGGAAAATAATGGTGGCCACACAAAATATTGACACTCTGGGCCCAATTTTGAAATTTTCACTTAGGGGTGTACTCACTTTTGTTGCCAGCGGTTTAGACATTAATGGCTGTGTGTTGAGTTATTTTGAGGGGACAGCAAATTTACACTGTTATACAAGCTGTACACTCACTACTTTACATTGTAGCAAAGTGTCATTTCTCCAGTGTTGTCACATGAAAAGATAGAATAAAAAATCGGGAGGTGTACTCACTTTTGTGAGATACTGTGTATAAAAGAAGAGAGACAGTACATAACATATATGGAAGAGAGAGAGAGAAAGAGTGAGAGAGTATATATATATACGGAAGAGAGAGAGACAGTATATATATATGGAAGAGAGAGAGAGGAGACAGTATATACACTGCTAAAAAAAACTAAAGGAACACTTTTTAATCAGAGTATAGCATCAAGTCAATTAAACTCCTGGGATATTGACCTGGTCAGTTAAGTAGCAGAGAGGGTTGGTAATCAGTTTCAGCTGCTTTAGTGTTAATGAAATTAACAACAGGTGCACTAGATGGGCAACAACAAGAACTCCAAAACAGGAATGGTGTTACAGATTGAGGCCACATAACTTTTTTTCCCTACTCATTTTTTCTGACTGTTTTTCAATAGTTTTGCATTTGGCTAGGGTCAGTGTCACTACTGGTAGTATGAGGTGATACCTGGACCCTACAGAGGTTTCACAGGTAGTCCAACTCCTCCAGGATGGCACATCAATACGTGCCATTGCCAGAAGGTTTGCTGTGTCTCCCAGCACAGTTTTAAGGGCTCTGAGGAGATTCCAGGAGACATGCAGTTACTCTAGGAGATCTGGACAGGGCCGTAGAAGGTCCTTAACCCATCAGCAGGACCGGTATCTGCTCCTTTGTGGAAGGAGGAACAGGATGAGCACTGCCAGAGCCATACAAAATGACCTCCAGCAGACCACTGGTGTGAATGTCTCTGACCATACAATCAGAACCAGACTTCATGAGGGTGGCCTGAAGGCCCAACATCCTCTAGTGGGCCCTGCGCTCTCCGCCCGGCACTGTGGAGCTTGATTGGCATTTGCCATTGAACACCAGAATTGGAAGGTCTGCCACTGGCGCCCTGTGCTTTTCACAGATGAGAGCAGGTTCACTCTGAGCACATGTGACACATGTGAAAAAGGGTGTGGAGTCCTGTAACATTTTTCAGCATGATGACTGGTTTAGTGGTGGGTCAGTGATGGTCTGGGGTGGCATATCCATGGAAGGACGCATAGACCTCTACAGGCTAGACAATGGCACGCTGACTTTTGTTAGGTATCGGGATGAAATCCTTGGACCCATTGTCAGGCCCTTTGCTGGTGCAGTGGGTCCTGGGTTCCTCCTGGTGACAATGCCCGGCCTCATGTGGCAAGAATATACAGCCAGTTCCTAGAGGATGAAGGAATTGATACCATTGAATGGCCCCCACACTGGCCTGACCTAAATCCAATAGAACACCTCTGGGACATTATGTTTCGGTCCATCCAACGCAGCCAGGTTGCACCTCAGCCTGTTCCGGAGCTCTGTGATGCCCTGGTCCAGATCTGGGAGGAGATACCCCAAGACGCCATCCATCGTCTCATTAGGAGCATGCCTCGATGTTGTCAGGCATGCATTCAAGCTCATACACACTACTGAGTACAATTCTGAGTCACTGTAGTGAAATTTTAGCAAAATGGACTCGCCTGATGCATAATTTTTTCACTTTAATTTTCGGGGTGTCTTAGAACTCTGTATGGTGATAATTTTAATTTCCATCAAACGATGTGGCATTCTTTCCTTCCTAACACATTACCCAGTCCAGCTTGAGATCTTCCCCATTGAGATCTGATGTGTTTTCAAAGTGTTCCTTTAATTTTTTTGAGCAGTGTATAGGGAAGAAAGAGAGAGACAGTATATATATGTATATGGAAGGCAGAGAGAGAGAAATCATCACTGACCATGGGTGTCCGCAGAACTTTTTTTGGGGGGGGATCATTTTAAAGTCACCCATGCTCCGCCCCTTTTAAACAGCGTAATGAAGGGGAGGGGCTTAGTTATTATGTTTATTTAGTGTATTTATTTTTATAGGGCAAATGGCACCATTTATTTTTAAAGTATTTGTTAACCTAAAAATAAAAATTGATCCTGTTTCCTTAACCACTTGCCGACTGCCTAACGCCGATCTACGTCGGCAGTCAGCCCCTCACAGGCAAAATGACGTAGGGCTACGTCACTAGCTTGTGAGGATCTAGGGAGCGAGCGCGCGCCCCCGGAGGCGCGCTCCCGCGTGGTCACGGACCCCCCGCGCGTGTGACCAGCGGACCCGATGTCCGCCGGTCACTCGGCGATCGGCGGGGGAGAGGGAGAATGTCAGGCAGCTTGTGTAAACAAGCCACCTGTCATTCTCCTCGCTGTAAAGACACTGATCACACGGATCTAGTATGTAGATCCGTTGATCAGTGTCCTTACAGCTCAAGCCACAGCCAATCACAGTAGAAAGCACGCCCCTAGGGATACACACAGCCCCTCCCTCCCAAATAAAGTTAACCCCTTCACTACCAGTGTATTTTTACAGTAACAGTGCATATGTATAGCACTGATTACTGTAGAAATGTCACTGGTAACCCCAAAAGTGTCACAAATGTCAGTCAAGGGTCCGATCTGTCCGCCCCAATGTCGCAGTACCGCAAAAAAAATCGCAGATCGCCGCCATTACGCGTTAAAAAAAAAAACAACAAAAATGACAAAAATCTTTCCCTTTGTTAGTAAACGCGATAACTTTTGCGCAAACCAATCAAAATACGCTTTTTGCGATTTTTTTTACCAAACATATGTAGCATAAAACAAATTGGCCGAAAATGTTAAAAAATTTTGATTTTTACATTTTTTTTGGGGAAATTTCATATAAAAAAATGTGAAAAATATTGCTATTTTTGCAAAATTGACGCTCTTTTTTTGTTTATAGCGCGTGATCAAAAAATCGCACAGGTGATCAAATACCACCAAAAGAAAGCTCTGTTTGTGGGAAAAAAAGGACGCCAAATTTGTTTAGGTACAGCGTCGCACCACCGCGCAATTGTCCGTTAAAGTCACGCAGTGCCGAATCGCAAAATACCCCCTGGTCGGAATGGGGGTAAAATCTTCCGGGGCTTAAGTGGTTAAAGCCTGTTATAAAGCACAGTGCTTGTGCTGTGTAATTTGCCCCCCCCCCCCCTGTTTCACCTAAAATACCTGCCTGATCCTGCCTGGCTGTGTCCTCCCCTCTGTAAACTGACCACGGTATACCAAGGCTGCTGAGCCCTGACACAGAGGTCAGTTAACGTGCCTCCGTCATCCGCAGCTCTCCTGTCCTCCTCTGTCCTTTTTCCCCCCTCCCTCGCTGCCTGTCTGCTTCTGTGTCAGTGCCGCCCCCCCTCCTGCTGCTGTAATTTCATTTAAAGTTTCATATCCAGTCTACAGTCTGTTTAATAATCCTGTGTGCCCCTGTGTCTGTGTTTTATAAAAATAAGCCGTTCTTTACAAGTTTTCAGAGCTCCAGTCGCCGCTCACGTGACCTGCCGCCTCTCTCTTTCTCTCCCCCTCCCAACTGATGACAGCAAGGAATCCTTGGCCCCACCCACTGCAAGTAGCTGTCAGACGGGGAGAGATGAGAGCCGACGGGTCACGTGAGCGGCGCTCTGAAAACTGGTAAACAACGCCTTATTTTTTTAAAACGCAAACACAGACACAGAGGCACACATGATTATTAAACAGACCAGATAGGAAGGTATAAAGTGGCTTAACAACCACTTTAAAGGGGAAGTTGAGATTTCAGGAGGGGGGGGGGCCTTGCCCCTACCTGTGAACGCCCATGTCACTGACTGTGGAAACTTCACACTGGACCTCATGCAACTTGGATTCTGTGTCTCTCCACTCTTCCTCCAGACTCTGGAACCTTGACTTCCAAATAAAATGCAAAATTTTCAACAGTCAGTGATGATTTGGGGAGCCATGTCATCTGCTGGTGTTGGACCACTGTGTTTTATCAAGTCTAAAGTCAGCGCAGCCCTCTAGCAGGACATTCTAGAGCACTTCATGCTTCCCTCTGCTGACCAGCTTTATGGAGAGGCTGATTTCATTTTCCAGTGGGACATGGCACCGCCCACACTGCCAAATATACCAATACCTGGTCACATGATCATGGGATCACTGTGCTTGATTGGCCAGCAAACTCGCCTGACCTAAACCCCATAGAGAATCTGTGGGGTATTGTCAAGAGGAAAATGAGAGACACCAGATACAACAATGCAGATAAGCTGAAGGCCGCTATCAAAGCAATCTGGGCTTCCATAACACCTCAGCAGTGCCACAGGCTGATCGCCTCCATGGCATGCCGCATTGATGCAGTAATTCATGCAAAAGGAGCCCCGACCAAGTATTGAGTGCATTCTATACTGTACATGGACAGACTTTTCTGTAAGACAACAATCCTTTTTAATTGGTCTTATGTAATATTCTAATTTTCTGAGATACTATTTTTTTTTTTTAATTGAATTACTAAAATAAATTAAGTTTTTGCTAATATTCTAATTTGATGGGATGCACCAGTAGATATATATATATATATATATATATATATATATATATATATATATATATATGGAAGAGAGAGAGAGACATAATATATATGGAAGATAGAGAGAGAGTATACTGTATATATGGAAGAGAGAGAGAGAAGGACAGAATATATATGGAAGAAAGAGACAGTATATATATATGGAAGAGAGAGGGAGACAGTATACATACTGGAGAGAGACAGAGGAGACAGTATATTTATGGAAGAGAGAGAGAGACAGTATATATATATATATATATATATATATATATATATAGTGCAAGTTTCATGTCCTGGCCACCAGTACTATTTATCCAGAATAAGCATGCTGCAAGTGAAGTCAGCAGTCCTGATTTTCATGCTTGTTTTGGGTTAGTGACACGGAAAGTGTTATAAACTAAATCTGATAAACATTATTATCTGATTGTACAATATATACAGTATATGGGAGAGGGAGATACAATGTATATACTGTACTTTATAAGAAAAGAGAGAAGACACATGGATAGAGGGAGTCTGCCCCCCCTACATTCAGTAGGTACCCCTTTGAACTGGTGCCCCCCCCCTACATTCAGTAGGTACCCCTTTCATCTGGTCCCCCCCTACATTCAGTAGGTATCCCTTTGATCTGGTCCCCCCCCCCTACATTCAGTAGGTGTCCCTTTGATCTGCCCCCCCCTACATTCAGTAGGTATCCCTTTGATCTGGTCCCCCCCTACATTCAGTAGGTGCCCCTTTGATCTGCCCCCCCCTACATTCAGTAGGTGCCCCTTTGATCTGCCCCCCCCTACATTCAGTAGGTGCCCCTTTGATCTGGTTCCCCCCTACATTCAGTAGGTGCCCCTTTGATCTGGCCCCCCCCCTACAATCAGTAGGTGCCCCTTTGATCTGGTCCCCCCCCTACATTCAGTAGGTGCCCCTTTGATCTGGTTCCCCCCCCCCTACATTCAGTAGGTGCCCCTTTGATCTGGTTCCCCCCTTCATTCAGTAGGTGCTCCTTTGATCTGGCTCCCCCCCTACATTCGGTAGGGGCCCTATTGATCTGGCCCTCCCCCCTACATTCAGTAGGTGCCCCTTTGATCAGGCCCCCCCCTACATTCAGTAGGTATCCCTTTGATCTAGTCTCCCCCTACATTCAGTAGGTACCCCTTTGTTCTGGTCCCCCCCCCCTACATTCAGTAGGTATCCTTTTAATCTGGTCCCCCCCCTACATTCAGTAGGTGCCCCTTTGATTTGTCCCCCCCCTCCCCTACATTCAGTAGGTATCCCTTTGATCTAGTCTCCCCCTACATTCAGTAGGTACCCCTTTGTTCTGGTCCCCCCCCTACATTCAGTAGGTATCCTTTTAATCTGGTCCCCCCCCACATTCAGTAGGTGCCCCTTTGATTTGTCCCCCCCCCTCCCCTACATTCAGTAGGTATCCCTTTGATCTGGTTCCCCCACTACATCCAGTAGGTATCCCTTTGATCTGCCCCCCCCCCCTACATTCAGTAGGTGCTCCTTTGATCTGCCCCCTACCTACATTCAGTAGGTGCTCCTTTGATCTGCCCCCTACCTACATTCAGTAGGTGCCCCTTTGATCTGCCCCCCCCCCCTACATTCAGTAGGTGCCCCTTTGATCTGGTCCCCCCCTACATTCAGTAGGTGCCCCTTTGATCTGGTCCCCCCCTACATTTAGTAGGTGCCCCTTTGATCTGGTTCCCCCCTTCTTTCAGTAGGTGCTCCCTTGATCTGGTTCCCCCCCTACATTCGGTAGGTGCCCCTTTGATCAGGTTCCCCCCCCCTACATTCAGTAGGTACCCTTTTGTTCAGGTCCCCCCCCTACATTCAGTAGGTATCCTTTTAATCTGGCCCCCCCCCCTACATTCAGTAGGTGCCCCTTTAATTTGTCCCCCCCCCCCTACATTCAGTAGGTATCCCTTTGATCTGGTTCCCCCACTACATCCAGTAGGTATCCCTTTGATCTGCCCCCCCCCCCCCTACATTCAGTAGGTGCTCCTTTGATCTGCCCCCTACCTACATTCAGTAGGTGCCCCTTTGATCTGCCCCCCCTACATTCAGTAGGTATCCCTTTGATCTAGCCCCCCCCCCTACATTCAGTAGGTGCCCCTTTGATCTGGCCCCGCACCACACTTTCAGTAGGTATCCCTTTGATCTGCCCCCCCCCCTAAATTCAGTAGGTATCCCTTTGATCTGGTTCCCCTCCCCCCTATATTCAGTAGGTATCCCTTTGATCTACCCCCCCCCTACATTCAGTAGGTGCCCCTTTGATCTGGTCCCCCCCCCCCCCCTACATTCAGTAGGTATCCCTTTGATCTGCCCCCCCCCCCTAAATTCAGTAGGTATCCCTTTGATCTGGTTCCCCTCCCCCCTACATTCAGTAGGTATCCCTTTGATCTACCCCCCCCCCTATATTCAGTAGGTGCCCCTTTGATCTGGTCCCCCCCCCTACATTCAGTAGGTATCCCTTTGATCTGCCCCCCCCTACATTCAGTAGGTGCCCCTATGATCTGGTCCACCCCCCCCTACATTCAGTAGGTATCCCTTTGATCTACCCCCCCCCCTACATTCAGTAGGTATCCCTTTGATCTACCCCCCCCCCCCTATATTCAGTAGGTGCCCCTTTGATCTGGTCCCCCCCCCCCCTACATTCAGTAGGTATCCCTTTGATCTGCCCCCCCCCCCCACACACACACACACACATATTAAGCCGGTTCCCTGTGCCCCCCCCCCCCCCCCATATTCGGTCCCCCTGCACCCTCCCCGGTGTCAGGCTCTCCGGGATGCCGCCGGTCAGCGGAGGTGGAGAGTGCAGAGTGCCGGGGATGCGGCACAGCTGATGGACCCCCCCTCCCTTATAGAAGCCCCCTAGGTGTGTGCAGGGGGGGGGGGAAGAGGTGGGAGCCGTGACGTCACAGTGTGTGGGGGCGGCGGGAGGGGCTGCACAGGCTCCGATCGCTCAGAGAGCCCGGCGGGAGCTTACCGCTGCCTCTGCCGCTGCTGCCACCACCGCTGCCCGGGCTGAGACTGGCAGAGACCCCCCTTCCCCTCCCCCCCACCCCTCTACCCTCCTCCTTCCATGCTGCAGAGCCGTGCCCAGGCACCTGGATGGAGGTGGCAGAAGATGACCCCCCCACTCTCAGCAGACAGGTCCCCCCAGCAATCCTCATGTCTCTGCAGCCACGTCTCTGCCTTATGGGGGCCAGCCTGAAGGACACCCTGTAGACTCCCCCTCTGCCCCCTCTCTGGACCTTGTACTGCTGCCATCTCCCTGATCCTTCCCTCCCTGCACACCACTAAGGAATAGCAGACCTGTGCTGGGCACTAATGGGCAACCTATCATCTCTCCAATGTGAGTATCAATGGGCATGGTGGGGGGGGGGGTGTCCAGGGGGGGTCAGGCACCCATTATTGCAGTGCTGCAGCCCTTCTCCTGGACACAAGGGGTTAATCTATAGAAGGATGAGATGTGTGTGTAGCCTGGCACCCCATGCCCAGGACTGTCATTGCATGATTGGAGAAGATTTCTGCACAGTAACTGGATCTTATGCATTGTTGCAACATCTTGCTTCACCTATGGACTGCCATTCTGTGCGATGATGTGTGATTGCATGCTACAAGGAGAATTTTGCATTCTTTTATGAGATTTCTGAAGATGTTCACCTCCACAACTGTCATTTGCTAGTTCTATGATTGTAGCAAGTGGGTTATATACAACATCATCCCTCTATATCCTTCATTTTATATGTTTCTAGGGTGATCATGTAACTGTATTTCCTTTGCTATTGCTATTTTATTTTCCAAAAGTGCTGGAGAGGTGCCACCGTATGCCCTGTGTGCCGCTACTGTCTTTTCTTTTTTTTTTTTTCCTTGCTGGATTCTCCTCTAGACTGCCGGTATCATGGCATATCAAGTCTTTGTGTCTGATTCTGTTTGATAATCCAATGTGTCTCCCATCAGCACTGTATCTGGGCAGTTCACAGGCTGCAGGTTTGGCTGGTGATGTAAAGTCTCTTCTGCCTCTAGAAAGTCTAGAGATGGCATGCTTGGGATAGGGAGCTGTCCGCCAGCCGGTGCTGAATATGATGCATTGGCTAGATGGTCATTCTGTGTTAAAGGGATGCTACGCTTTATAAAAAAAAAAAAAGAATCAAAGAATTTCAGACCACGTACTCTGGGCAGTTCATTTTCCGTACCTGTGGGAATCCAAGAGGTTGCGCTTCTCAGTTTGCACACCGCCATCTTAGGAGTTGAAGTTGGGTAATTCTTCCCTTTGGACTTTGATTCACTTGGTGCACAAGAATCTTGCTAGTTGCCTGGTGATGTAAAGTCTCTTCTGCCTCTAGAAAGTCTAGAAGATGGCATGCTTGGGATAGGGAGCTGTCCGCCAGCCGGTGCTGAATATGATGCATTGGCTAGATGGTCATTCTGTGTTAAAGGGATGCTACGCTTTATAAAAAAAAAAGAATCAAAGAATTTCAGACCACGTACTCTGGGCAGTTCATTTTCCGTACCTGCGGGGTCTAATACCTTGGGAGCTGTGGGAATCCAAGAGGTTGCGCTTCTCAGTTTGCACACCGCCATTTTAGGAGTTGAAGTTGGGTAATTCTTCCCTTTGGACTTTGATTCACTTGGTGCACAAGAATTTCGCTAGTTGGCTGGTGATGTAAAGTCTCTACTGCTTCTTAGGGAACCCCTGCAAAAAATGACTATGTCTACAACTCATGATACATTATTGTGATGGTCAGTGGGAAGATTGCTCCTTACACTTGTCATTGGGAAGAATTACCCCCTTACAGATAGTTTAAAAGATCAATGGTGTCAGTGGAAACGTATCTGAGAGGTAAAAACTTCACATTGCTCAAGGAACCCCTAGCAACCTCTGGAGGAACCTTGTTTGAGAAACCCTGGGATACATGGTCATTCTGTGTTAAAGGGATGCTACACTGTAGGCAGTTCATTTTCTGTACCTGCGGGGTCTATTGCCTTGGGAGCTGGGGGAATCCGAGAGGGTCTGCGTGCCGCCATCTTATAAGCTGAAGTTGGGTAATTCTTCACTTTGGACTTTGATCCACTTGGTGCTCAAGAATCTCTCTAGTTGGCTGGTGACGTAAAGTCTCTTCTGCCTCTAGAAAGTCTAGAGATGGCATGCTTGGGATAGGGAGCTGTCCGCCAGCCGGTGCTAAATATGATGCATTGGGCTAGATGGTCATTCTGTGTTAAAGGGATGCTACGCTTTATAAAAAAAAAAGAATCAAAGAATTTCAGACCACGTACTCTGGGCAGTTCATTTTCCGTACCTGTGGGAATCCAAGAGGTTGCGCTTCTCAGTTTGCACACCGCCATCTTAGGAGTTGAAGTTGGGTAATTGGGCAAAAATTTCACATTGCTCAAGGAACCCCTAGCAACCTCTGGAGGAATCTTGTTGGAGAAACTCTGGGCTACATGGTCATTCTGTGTTAAAGGGATGCTACACTGTAGGCAGTTCATTTTCCGTACCTGCGGGGTCTAATGCCTTAGGAGTTGGGGGAATCCAAGAGGGTGCGCTTCTCAGTTTGCACACCGCCATCTTAGGAGTTGAAGTTGGGTAATTCTTCCCTTTGGACTTTGATTCACTTGGTGCACAAGAATCTCTCTAGTTGGCTGGTGATGTAAAGTCTCTACTGCTTCTTAGGGAACCCCTGCAAAAAATGACTATATCTACATCTCATTATTGTGATGGTCAGTGGGAAGATTGCTCCTTACACTTGTCATTGGGAAGAATTACCCCCCTTACAGCTAGTTTAAAAGATCAATGGTGTCAGTGGAAACGTATTTGAGAGGAAAACATTTCACATTGCTCAAGGAACCCCTAGCAACCTCTAGGGGGAACCTTGTTTGAGAAACCCTGGGCTACATGGTCATTCTGTGTCAAAGGGATGCTAGAATGTAGGCAGTTCATTTTCTGTACCCGCGGGGTCTAATGCCTTGGGAGCTGGGGGAATCCAAGAGGGCGCTCTTCTCAGTTTGCACACCGCCATTTTAGGAGTTGAAGTTGGGTAATTATTCCCTTTGGACTTTGATTCACTTGGTGCACAAGAATCTCTGTAGTTATCAGTAAGCTCTCTAGTTGTCTGGTGATGTAAAGACTCTACTGCTTCTTAGGGAACCCCTGCAAAAAATGACTATATCTACAACTCATGATACATTATTGTGATGGTCAGTGGGAAGATTGCTACTTACACTTGTCATTGGGAAGAATTACCTCCTTACAGATAGTTTAAAAGATCAATGGTGTCAGTGGAAACGTATCTGAGAGGCAAACATTTCACATTGCTCAAGGAACCCCTAGCAACCTCTGGAGGAACCTTGTTTGAGAAACCCTGGACTACATGGTCATTCCGTGTTAAAAAGATGCTACACTGTAGGCAGTTCATTTTCCATACCTGCAGGGTCTAATGCCTTGGGAGCTGGGGGAATCCAAGAGGGTGCACTCATCAGTCTGTGTGGCGCCATCTTAGGGAGTTGAAGATAGGAAATTCTTCCCTTTGGACTTTGATCCACTTGGTGCTCAAGAATCTCTCTAGTTGGCTGGTGATGTAAAGTCTCCTTTGCCTTTAGAAAGTCTGGCATGCTTGGGATAGGAGTTGTCTGCCAGCCGGTGCTGAACATGATGAATTTAACACAGAATGATCATGTACTACATGGTCTTCTGCCTCTAGAAAGTCTAGAGATGGCATGCTTGGGATAGGAGCTGTCCGCCAGCTGGTGCTGAACATAATGCATTTAACACAGAATGACCGTGTAGTACATGGTCATTCTTTGTTAAAGGGATCCAACACTTTAAAAAATTAATTTCAGGCTATGTACTGTGGGCAGTTCATTTTCCGTACCTAGGGGGTCTAATGCCTTAGGAACGTGAGGAATCTGAGAAGGTGCCCTTCTCAGTCCGCTTGCCGCCATCTTAGGAGTTGAAGCTTGGTATTCCTTCCCTTTGGACTTTTATCCTCTTGGCGCTCAAGAATCTCTCTAGTTCAGGATTTCTCAACCTTTTCAACACAGAGGAACCCTTGAAATAACTTTCTGGTCTCGGGGAACCCCTGCTAAAATTACTATATCTACAACTCATGATACATTAGTGTGATGGTCACTGGGAAGAATGCCCCTTACACTTGAGGTCATTGGGTAGATTTACCCCCTTACAGATAGCTAAAAAGATCAATGGTGTCAGTGGGAACCTATCTGAGAGGCGGAAATTGCTCACTGCTCAAGGAACCCCTAGCAACCTCTGGAGGAACCTCAGGGTTCCATGGAACCCTGGTTGAGAAACCCTGCTCTAATTGGCTTGTGATGTAAAGTCTCTTCTGCCTCAAGAAAGTCAGGGATGGCATGTTTGGGATAGGAGCTGTCCACCAACTGGTCATGAATATGATGCATTGGCTACATCAGCTTTTCTCAACCTTTTCAACGCGGAGAAACCCTTAAAATCACTATCTGGTCTCAGGGAACCCCTGCTAAAAATTACTATATCTACAACTCATGATACATTAATATGATGGTCAGTAGGAAGAATTCTCCTTACACTTACCATTGGGAAGAATTACCCCCTTACAGATAGCGTAAAAGATCAGTGGTTCTGGTGGGAACCTATCTGAGAGGTAGAACGGTGGAACCGTAGATAACCACAAAATCCTGGCTGAGAAATCCTGGGTTTCATAGTCATTATGGAACCCTGATTGGGAAACCCTGGGCTACATGGTCATTTTGTGTTAATGGGCTGCTATATCTTGAAAAAGAATTTCAGGCCACGTACTGTGGGCAGTTAATTTTCCATTCCTGTGGGGTCTAATGCCTTGAGAACTGGATAAATCATGGAATGTGCACTTCTCAGTCTGCATGCCTCCATTTTAGGAGTTGAAGTTGGGTAATTCTCCACTTTGGACTTCTCCATTTTGTGCTCAAGAATCCCTCTAGTTATCAGTAATCTCTCTAGTTGGCTGGTGATGTAAAGTCTCCTCTGCCTATAGAACAGCCTTTCCTAACCCTTTTAACATGGAGGAACCCTTGAAATAACTTTCTAGCCTCAGGAAACCCCTGCTAATAAATACTATATTTACATAGTCAGATGGTCAGTAGAAAGAACGCTTTTTTTATGTGATCAGTAGGAAGAATTCTCTCCCACCTTACAGATAGCCAAAAAGATCATTGGTGTCAGTGGTTACTTATCTGAGAGGAAGAGATTGCTCATTGCTCGAGGAACCCCAAGCAACCTCTGGAGGAACCCTAGGCTGCTGTGGAAAGTCCAAGCTGGCATGCTTGGGAAAGGAGCTGTTCGCCAACTGGTGCTGAATATTTCATGCATGGGCTACATGGTCATTGTGTGTTAAGGTGCCGTTTACACCTTTAGGCCCAGTTCACACCATTTCTGTGTTCTGTATACGTTTCTAAATGCATGTTTTTGATTCACCTCTTTTTTCCTTCATCTCAACTCAGGACATGTATGTTCCAGTGTATTTTTTATGTGTTTTGCCGTGTTCCAGATGTGTTTGATTTAAACAAAAATGTAACATGTTCTACTTTTGTTGACTGCACTGGAACGCACTGCACTGGTGTGAACTAGGGCCATTGAAATACATGCATGCATTTTTGATGCAGGTTAAAAACACACCCTACTGCATCTTATGTGAACCAGAACTCAAAAAGATTTTCAGGTCATGTTCTATTGCCAGTTTGTATTCTTTACCACCGTGGCTGTGCCCCCGACCCAACTTCCTTCCTCCCCAGCAAAAAAAGAATAATTGTCAGGGGGCAGTGGGCCGCATTGCCTGCGGTTACGGGCCGCATGCGGCCCTCGGGCCGCAGGTTGGACATGCCTGGTCTACATGATCATTTTAAGATAAAGGGCCGCAATACTGTTAAAAAAGATTTCAGACCATGTACAGTGGGCAGTTCATTTTCCTTACCTGTGGGTTCTGATGCCTTCAGAGTTGGGGGGGAAACCTTGAGAACATGCTCCTCAGTCTGGATGCCACCATATTAGGAGTTTAAGTTGGATAATCCTCCCTTTTGACTCGGATCCACTTGGTGTTCAAGAATCTCTCCAGTTTAAAAAGAAAATAAAAGGTTTGCTTAAAATTATTAATGATGAAGTTTCAGGCTTGGCTGGTGATATAAAGCCTCTTCTGCCTTTAGAGCAGCCATGCTCAACCAGGCTTCCTCCAGACGTTGCTAGGGGTTCCATGCACAGTGGCTCACTGACATGTGTCACCTGTTGGTACCTGCATAATTCTGAGTCCTTTGCCAAGTTGAGCCACCAGCATCCCAATAATGATCTGTTTAGATGTTTGTACTGGTGGCATTCTGATCACCATTGTAGGATTATTTTTACTACTGTCCACCAATGTAAGGAACGTTCTTCCTACTGACCCCATATCATTTTAGCTGAGTTTTCCCAAGACCTGAAAATTATTAACTTCCCTGGCGGTGATCCCGAGCGTGACTCGGGGTTGATTTTTTCTATCAGGAGCGGTAACCCCGAGTCACGCTCGGGGTGGATGTGCAGAGAGCGCAGCGGTGTCTCTTACCTTCTCCTGGCGATCCAGCGATGATCTCTCATTGCTGTGACCGCCAGCCGAGAGTCCCGCCGCTCCTCCGTCCTCCGTCGGTGTGATGACTTCCTAGTTCCGTTCCCTGCAGCAGCAATGCTGCATGGGAGCGGAACTAGGGAGGGAAATAAAAAAAAAAAAAAAAAACGTTGCACAAAACACAAACACATAACACATTTTATATTTTATATATATATATATATATATATATATGTATATATATATATAAAATTATATTATTGATTCAATTATAATTCATGCGTTATATATATATATATATATATATGTGTGTGTGTATATATATTGTATATATATATATATATATATATATATACACACACACACACATATATATATATATATAATATATAATGCATGAATTATAATCTAATCAATAATATAATTTTATTATATATATTATATATTAAATAATAAAATTATATTATTGATTTGATTATAATTCATGCGTTTGTGTTTCAAATTTATCACATCTGGGATGTCTACTAGACTCTTCTTTTGGTCAGGTTTAAGTCAGTAATTACTAAGAATTGTAGGCCTATAATACATAACGCCAAATTTCCATGAAAAGAATTGTACCGCTTTTGGTATGTAATTCCTGACAGAATCATACCGCCAGGGAGGTTAAAAGGGTTCCTTGTAGAAATGAAGTTGAGAAGGCATGTTCTAAAAAAAAGTCTGAGATAGCACTCTTGGGATAGGACCTGTTCGCCAGCCATTGGCTACCTAGTCAAAGAGCTGCTTTACCTTTTCAGGCTGTGTGTTGCTGATGTAAAGTTTCTTCTGCCTCTAGAAAGTCTGAGATGGCACGCTTGGGATAGAAGCTGTCCACCAGCCAGTGCTGAATATGACTTTGGCTACACCAGGGGTTCTCAATCAGGGTTCCTCCTGAGGTCACTAGAGGTTCCTCAGGCAATAAGTGCTTTTTGCCTTTCAGATGAGTAACCACTGACACCAATGATCATTTTAGCTATCTGTAAAGTGGTGATTTTTCCCACTGACCACAAGTTTAAGGAGCATTTTTTACACTGACTATCACACTAATGTACTGTGAGCTGTAAATATAAAAATTATTAGCAGGGGTTCCTTTAAGCCAAAAGTTATTTTAAGGGTTCCTCCATGTAAAAAGGGTGAGAAAGGCTGGGCTGCACGGTAAATGTGTGTTAACTGACTGCTACACCTTTAAAAAGAAATTCAGGCCATTTTGTTTTCCTTATCTACAGGATTTTGATGCCTTTGAAGCCAGGGCAATCCTTGAGAGCACAGCCCTTAGTTGCATGCTGCCATTTTAGGAGTTTAAGTTTGGTAATCCTTTCCTTTGGACTTTGATCCACTTGTTGTTCAAGCATCTCTCTAGTTTAAAAAAAGGCTTGCTAAAAAGTAACAGTGATAAGAATTAATAAAAATAGTGAAATGCATAAATGGTAACAAGAAGATAAAACTAGCCATAAAAGCCCAAAAACCTCTTGAACGTAGCAGAAACCACCTATGGCAAAGGATGGAATCTATTTATCTGGAATACTACCATTAGGATTATACATGTGTGATTCGTTCCATAACTAATTGATTTTCATGCAAAATTTTACATATTCGGATCAATCTGAACAGGCAAAGAACAAAAACACGACAATTACCAAATTCCAAACAAGCAAAATAACAAAAAAATGAAAACTCGAATTCCGAACATATAAAAGAACGAAAATACGAACTTCCAAATAGATGAAAGAAAAAAAATGAAAATGTCTCTATAGCGAATGATTTGCACATGTTCATTCCCACTCCCATTGTATTTTTAACAAAAGCACCCAAAACCACACAAAAACCACCAAAACAATACCACTCTTTGCTCCTCTCTCACCACACCATTGTACTCTCTCACAAAATGGCGTGAGATTGGCGGCTGCTAACCGTGTCAGAAAACTAAACTAAAATAAAATTTCGAAATTACAAATTATTCTGAATAATCGAATTGTGTTTACGAAAGTACGAATATATCCAAAGCACCAAAATACATTACATTTTGTAATTTTGTATCTTGGCTATTCAGAATGATTGTGAATTTGTTATTTTAGTTTCGTATTCTGACAGGTTAGGCACCGCCATTTTGAGAGAGACATGTTTTTGGTTTTCTTGCTGAAAACACACACTCTGATCGCAATGAAAGTACGAATCATGAAAAAGGCAATCTCACGAAAGTACGAATTACGAAAATAAAGAAATGTGTTCCCAATCAACGAAAAAAGCAATCTCACGAAAGTTTGAATTCGAAGTCATGAAAAAATTTGTCTTACGGAATTACGAATCATTCTGTTTCAACTAAAAATGACCCTTACGAAAGTATGAATTATTCCGTATAAAGAAACCCACGTTTTACGAAATTATGAATCATTACGAATCAACGGAAATTAAACGAAATTAAACAAAACAAATTTTCCCGCTGTGCACATGTCTCTTTGTGAACCTCTGAGGGAATCCAGGATGGAGAAGGATCTGGGAGTTCTAGTAGAAGATAGACTAAGCAATAGCATGCAATGTCAAGCTGCAGCTGCCAAAGCCGGCAGAATATTAACATGCATAAGGACGGGGATGTATTCCAGAGATAAAACTATAATCCTACCACTTTATAAAACTCTGGTCCGGCCACATCTGGAGTATTCTGTCCAGTTCTGGTCACCAATCCTCAGAAGTGATGTGCTGGAACTGGAGAGAGTCCAAAGAAGGGTAACTAAACTTATTAGGGGATTGGAGGACCTTAATTATGAGGAGCGATTACAAGCAATTAATTTATTCTCCTTGGAGAGGAGACGCCGGAGAGGGGACATGATAGTGATTTACAAATACCTCAATGGCGATCCCAGCGTAGGTAAAAAACGATTTAGTCTCAAGGATTGCAAGAGGACACGTGGCCACACAATGAGATTAGAGGAGAGGCGGTTTAACCTAAAGCTACGTAGGGGGTTCTTTACTGTAAGTGCAGTGAGAATGTGGAACTCTCTTCCACAATTGGTGATAGCTTCGGGGAGTATTGCTACTTTTAAAAAGACTCTTGGACGTGCATCTCACAGATCAAAACATTCAGGGTTATGGGAAATAATCAGGCCACTGACAAACACACACCTAAGCAGGTTGACCTGGATGGACTGATGTCTTTACTCAACTTCAACTGCTATGTAACTATGTAGGTAGCATCATGTCCACACTATGTAAAGGCATTATGAGTTGTTGTATAGGAGAAAACCACTGGAGGTGAAAACGTAAATGTAGGTGCAATTTTTGGATGATGACTTTAAGGTGTATGCTGCAAAGCCTCTGTAGTGATGCAGCAGCTTGATATGCATGATCGTAAATGAATTGGGCAATTGATGTCGTGACTCATTTATACCCAAAGCTTTTGACGGCTGAGTTAGTGCTTTTGTTATCAGATCCAATTTATTAAGAATGTAAAGCAAGCAAAGATTTCCAGTCCATTATGTATAAGCCTTCCTGTGCCTGTATGTATGAGAATTCCGGGACTTCCTCTGCCTGACAATTTATTGATGACTGTTGATGTAAGGCGAAAGCTTGTTTTCTGCTGCAAGCAACTGTGTAGCAAACCTCCCAAAACATGATCTTGGCTCCGTGTACTGTAGCTGGCCCTCTGCTGAGCTATTCCGCCGCTTCATTTAGCTTACAGATACATGCTGCTACCTTGCTCCCATCGGGCCTTCGTATCTATATTTGGAATACAGATTTCGGCAATCAATGTATACACAGACCCGGGTGATCAATCCTAGCTTTCTCTGGCTCGGATTGGCTCTATTGGTATTCGTAGTCGATCTGGGGAAGCTATGCCATCATTCGCAGCTGGAATGCCTGTTTGATACAGACTGTAGTGATTAAACAATGTGTACCTTTGATTGTTTTATTGTTTAATTAAAGCTCCTATATTAACAAGCTCAGTCAGGCTTATTCATTGAGGTGGAAGGAAAAGGTGGTAAGTTCAGACACCCACAGCATCCAATGATGTTGGGTTGCTGTAGTTTACATGGTACCGATACCCTGTGATATAAACGTGTTTGTTAGACACACTACACACCACACACACTCTAAGGGCCCTTTTACACCTTGTGTGCGTTTTTAGAATGAATTTTTCAAACGGTCAGTCCAATCGGTGAAGCCTGCCAGCCTGAGTTGCCCCAGTGCTTTCCTACATCATCAGCAATCGCTCCCTGCCATGATTCCTGACAGTGTTTTTGCTCACTGTTGTGAGTTTCAGCACTTCCAGGTTTAATATAAAATAAAGTAAAAAAATCCAGGGAAAGAGGGTTCCCTTCTTAAAAGTCAAAGCAAGTGTGCTGGATACCTCACTTAAATGCCAAGGGATGAGTGCTGGGTACGCCTTTTAAATTCCAAAGGAAGTGTGCTTGGTACCCCTCCCAAATGCTAAAGGGAAGTGTGCTAGGTACCCCTCCTAAATGTCAAGGGATGTGTGATGGGTTTGCCTCTTAAATGCCAAAGGAAGTGTGCTGGGTACCCCTGCTAAATGCCAAAGGAAGTGTGCTGGGTAACCCTCTTATAGGCCAAAGGAATTGTGCTGGGTACCCCTCCTATAGGCCAAAGGAATTGTGCTGGATACCCCACTTATAGGCCAAAGGAATTGTGCTGGGTACCCCTCTTATAGGCCAAAGGAAGTGTGCTGGGTACCCCTCCTATAGGCCAAAGGAATTGTGCTGGGTACCCCTCCTATAGGCCAAAGGAATTGTGCTGGATACCCCACTTATAGGCCAAAGGAATTGTGCTGGGTACCCCTCTTATAGGCCAAAGGAAGTGTGCTGGATACCCCACTTATAGGCCAAAGGAATTGTGCTGGGTACCCCTCTTATAGGCCAAAGGAATTGTGCTGGGTACCCCTCTTATAGGCCAAAGGAATTGTGCTGGGTACCGCTCTTATAGGCCAAAGGAATTGTGCTGGGTACCCCTCTTATAGGCCAAAAGAAGTTTGCTGGGTACCCCACTTAATTGTCAAGGAAAGTGTGCTGGGTATCCCTCCCAAAGGCCAAGGCTAATGTGCTGGGTACCCCTCTTAAATGCTAAAGGAAGTGTGCTTGGTACTCCTCCTAACTTTTAAAGCAAGTGTGCTGGATTCCCCTCTTAAAGGCCAAATCAAATGTTCTTGGTATCCCTATTAAATACCTACCCCTTTCAGCAACAACAAAAAAAGGACATTTTTACATTAAACTTTTCTGTTCTCATTGCATAGGTTTTTTTTAGACCAGGTGATGTCATCACTGAGTCTCTGTGCTTCTCTATGCAATGTAAGCAGAACATAGCTGTTGGGAGGTGCCAGCAGGGTACTGTACAGAGTGTCCTGCAAACATCCCAGGGCCCTGCCTCAGGACTTCTCCCAAGAGCCCCCAGTCCTGATGCAATTTATGTGGTGGCTCCTGGGAGGAGTCATGCAAAGATCAAAAAAGCCTTAAAAGCTTGATGTCAGTCTGGAGGAGTGGACTTGCCTAGACAGGCTGAATTTGCAAACAGACCTACCTAGGTAATGAGGAGGAAAGACCTAGATGATGCTGGATGTCCTCCAGGCCAGGAAATGAAGTGGGCTCCATCTGGCTTGCTGCAGCTTCTAATGCACAATGTGAGAAGCTTACAGTGTGCAGTGAATTCAGGAGTGACAATTCTAGTACTGGGGAGGACCCTGTCCAACTATGCAAGACTGAAGGGAAGGCCGGAGGTCAGCTTTCAGAACTGTATGTTTGCTGTTACCAAAGATATTTTCAGGTTCATTGTCCGGAAAATGATAGTAGGCATGCCCTAATATTTTTCAAGTGTGAATAGAAATGGGAAATGCCCGGATGAGGTTATACTGTAGGTGTGATAGATCCTAATATAATGGTCTGGCTTGGAGCATCATATATGTGCGATAACTCTATGGTCCAAATATCTGAAAAATCATATTAATATATGAAAAAGTATTTTCCCCTTCCTGATTTTTTATTATTTTTTTTTTTTTTATTAGGGGAAAAAAGCTGTCCAAACCTGCCTGGCCCTATGTGAAAAAGTAATTGTCCCCCCCCCCCCCCACACACACACACACACACAACCACATTATTGATTAACCACATTTTTTGGAAAGCTAAGTTACATTTCCCTTGCCACACCCAGGCCTGACTACTGCCAGACCTGTTCAATCAAGAAATGACTTTCGTGGGGAAGAAAATCAGCAAATAAAGAAAAAAAACAATATAGTGTATACACTTGCGACACAAATCATATTGTAATTGAATGTTATTTAAAATGACCTTTCCTTTTCAATTTGCAGCTGTTGTAATTTTCAGAAAATGCAATACAATATGGCTACCTGGAGGTGTTCTGTACACAGAATGTATACTGACCACACCCCCAGAAACATCATTTCCTGCATGTGTGATTGGCTCACCAATTTCCCCAGAAGTCTGCACTAAGATACAAGTCAGATTTCTGGCATCCCCTGCAACACAAATGTCATTTTTGGTGAGAAACTCCCAATAGTAACACGTCTAAAGGGATGCAGGCCCAGCAGATTTCCTCATGAGCCCTGCAGCTGCCACAGCTGATAGATAATTATGAAACCACTCCCATTTGACCCACACAGCACAGGAACAAACAGGGATTTCTTTAGAATAATAAAAGGTAGGAATCTGCAAGAAAATCCCTGCAATGTACAGAGATCACCCAGAGGGGAATGTTTTTTTTCTCAACAAAAGTGGAGTTACGCTTTACATTGCAGCTGTCTGACAAAGTGAAGCAGGCTAAAAGATCTAAAAAAGCAACACAATATGCCGCGATTTAGTGTCGGTTCACACTATGGCGACACGACTTCGGGGTGACTTAATGAAGTCGCCGTGCACCGCGACTTCGGCGTGACTTGCACTGACTTCACATAATGGAAGTCAATGCAAGTCGCTCCGACTTTGTCCAAAAGTAGTGCAGGAACCTTTTTCTAAGTCGGAGCGACTTGAGTCGCTCCTATTAGAACGGTTCAAATTGCACAGCACGGTCCGCGACTTGTCAGGCGACCAAGTCGCCTGACAAGTCGGAACAGTGTGAACCGGCACTTAAAGAAATTCAAAAACAGATAAGAAACAAAGTAGTTGACATGTATCAGTCTGTAAAGTGGTACAAATCCATTTCTAAGGCTTCTGGACTCCAGCGAACCACAGTGAGAGCCATTACCCACTACAGGCAGTCCCTGAGTTACAATCATCCGACTTACATACGACTCATACTTACCAATGGAGGGAGAGGAAATCTACCCCTAGGAAGGGAAATTCATCCCAGTAAGGGTTACCATGGCAAAAAGCTTTTTTCGCCAATGCTTGTTTCCACAACAACCCAAAATTGAAATCCAGTTCTCACAGGGACCGAAAGCGAGGTGAAATCTTCTGAACAGGGCACAGAAAAAAACTTAAAAATACATTTTTTTGACTGGAGTTACACTTAAAAGATGTACCTATTCCAACCTACATACAAATTACTCCAACAACGACTCATCCAGGAGGTCATAAAAGAACCGAGAACAACATCTAAAGAGCTGCAGGCCTCACTTGCCTCGGGTAAGACCAAGTTTAATGATTCAACAATAAGAAAGAGACTGGGCAAAAATGGTATCCATGGTTGAGCTCCAAGGCCAAAGCCACTGCTGACCAAAAAATAACACAGAGGCTTGTCCCACATTTGCCAAAAAAACAAATTGATTATCCCAAGATTTTAGGCAAATATTCTGTGGACTGTTGAGACAAAAGTTGAACTTTTTGGAAGGTGTGCGTCCCGTTACATCTGGCGTAAAACTAACACAGCATTTCATGAAACCAACAGTCAGACATGGAACAACGAGTGAAAAATAGATGGACTTTAGTGGCCCAACATAACCTTACTAAACAATAATTTCTTAAAAATAGTATTTTTACTCCAAGAGCACAACAACGACTCATCCAGGAATTCATAAAAGAACCAAGAACAACATCTAAAGAGCTGCAGGCCTCACTTGCCTCGGGTAAGGCCAAGTTTAATGATTCAACAATAAGAAAGAGACTGGGCAAAAATGGCATCCATGGGAGAGTTCCAAGGCCAAAGCCACTGCTGACCAAAAGGAACACAATGGCTCGTCCCACATTTGCCAAAAAAAACATATTGATTATCCCCAAGACTTTTAGGCAAATATTCTGTGGACTGATGAGACAAAAGTAGAACTTTTTGGAAGGTGTGCGTTCCCGTTACGTCTAGCGTAAAACTAACACAGCATTTATTGAAACCAACAGTCAGACATGGAACAACGACTTTAGTGGCACAACATAACCTTACAAAACAATAATTTCTTAGAAATTGTATTTTTTGGTTGGAGTTACACTTAAAAAATGTACCTATTCCAACCTACATACAAAATTAATCCAAGAGCACAACAACGACTTATCCAGGAGGTCATAAAAGAACCGAGAACAACATATAAAGAGCTGCAGGTCTCACTTGCCTCGGGTAAGGTCAATGTTCATGATTCAACAATAAGAAAGAGACTGGGCAAAAATGGCATCCATGGGAGAGTTCCAAGTCCAAAGCCACTGCTGACCAAAAAGAACACAAAGGCTCGTCCCATATTTGCCAAAAAACATCCTGATTATCCCAAGACTTGTAGGCAAATATTCTGTGGATTAATGAGACAAAAGTTGAACTTTATGGAAGGTGTGCGTCCCGTTACATCTGGCGTAAAACTAACACAGCATTTCATGAAGCCAACAGTCAGACATGGAACAACGAGTGAAAAATAGATGGACTTTAATGGCATAACATAACCTTACAAAACAATAATTTCTTAAAAATAGTACTTTATTATAAATTCATTAAAATGTCATGTAAACAACAACAAATTAGTTTATAAGAAACAATACTCCCTCAATAAATACTAAGCCCAGCACCAAGATGGACCATAAAACCTGGATATAGAGTGTCCCACTCCAAAGAAAGAGTGCTGTAATGGTCTAAAGTCCATCTATTTTTCACTCGTTGTTCCATGTAATTTAGGATGAGGCCCAGTTTATCCTAGTAGTGTCCACAGTGCCACCCAATTTATTTTATTATCTAACAGTCAGACATGGTGGGGGGTAGTGTGATGATCTGGCTTCAGGACCTGAACAACTTGCCATAATTGACAGATCCATAAATTCTGCATACTTGGGTTTTGCAGAAGGACAAGTCCTGAAACATACCAGCAAATCCATCTCTGAATGGCTCAAAAAACAAAATGAAGGTTTTGCAGTGGCCTAGTCAAAGTCCAGACTTAAATCCGATTGAGATGCTGTGGAATGACCATAAACAGGCCGTTCATGCTGGAAAATCCTCCAATGTGGCTAAAAAAAAAAACAATTCTGCAAAGAGTGGGCCAAAATTCCTCTACAGCAGTGTGAAAGACTCATTGCCAGTTATTGCAAATGCTTGATTGCAGTTATTGCCACCAAGGGTGGCACAACCAGTTATTAGGTTTAGGGGGCAATTACTTTTTCATATAGGGCCAGGCAGGTTTGGACTGATTTTTTCCCTTACCCATTTTGCTGCCAGGTCCGTAGGAGAGGGACCTGACAGCAGGGGGGTTTCACACACAATCCGGTCGCTGCAGACCCCTGCCGTCAGGTGATAGCATTCGGATGGCTGCACTGCCGCTCGATTGCTCACACACACACCTCCAGTACCGGCGCCGCCTCCGAGTACCCCCCGCCATGTTTTCTGGATTCTGCTTGCCTATCTGCTAGTCCAGAACCGACATGGCGGGTGCCAGCGGCTGGGGGGGGGGGGGGGGGGGCGACGACGACTAGAAGAGCAGACACACGTCCGATCTCCTCCCCTTCTTGCTGTGACGCAGAAAGCAATGTGTATGACGTCACTTCGGTGTCCCCCGCTAGCTTAGCGGGAAAGGAATGTTTTGCAATGTGATGTGCATTGCAAAACATTCAGTGGAGCCCAGAGGAGACATGCAGGGTCTTTCTAACCACTTCTGGACCGGAAGGATTTGCCCCCTTAATGACTAGGCCATTTTTTTGCGATTCGGTACTTTACCAGACAATTGTGCAGTCCTATGACGCTGTACCAAAATAAAATTGATGTCCATTTTTTTCCACAAATAGAGCTTTCTTTTGGTGGTATTTTATCACCTCTGCGATTTTTATTTTTTGCGCTATAAACAAAAAAAGAGCGTCAATTCTGAAAAAAAAAAACAATATTTTTCACATTCTGCTATATAACATTCCCAAAAATAAAAATTTAAAAATCAAATTTTTTCATCCTTTTAGGCCAATTTGTATTCTGCTACATATTTTTGGTAAAAAAAAAAAAAATCACAATAAGCGTATTTCGATTGGTTTGCGCAAAAGTTATCGCGTCTACAAACTAGGGGAAAGATTTATGTCATTTTTATTTATGTATTTTTTTTACTAGTAATGGCGGCTATCTGCGATTTTTTAGTGGGACTGCGACATTGCTGCGGACAGATCGGACCCTTGACTGACATTTTTGACACTTTTGGGGGAACCAGTGACATTACTGCAGTCACTGTAATAATGACACTGGCAGGGAAGGGGTTAACTTAGGGGTGATCAAAGGGTTAGAAGTGAGCCTAGGGGGTGTTTTCTAACTGTATAGGGGATGGTCTTGTGAAATGATCACAGAGACATGTGTTCCTATATAGAAGGATCACAGGCGCTCTGTGATCATTCCAGAGAGAAGAACGGTCAGCTGTCTTAACAACAGCTGACCGTCCTTCTCTCTCAGCTGGGAGCGATTGCGGGTGTCAGGCGGAAATCGGAGTCGCCTGCCCGCTGCATTGGCATCCCTGCTGGCGAGTGGAGGCAGGAGCGCGCCCCCTAGCTGCAGGCACGCAACCGTTGTATACCTATGGCGGTTTGCGCAGGAGCGGCTGCCTGCTGCAGTACAACTGTGGCGTGCGGTCGTAAAGTGGTTAAAGTTCATGTGTGTGTAAAGGCAGGCGACCTAATACTTTTGACAATATAGTGCAGTGATGGTGAACCTTGGCACCCCAGATGATTTGGAACTACATTTTCCATGATGCTCGATTAAACTGCAGAGTGCATGAGCATCATGGGAAATGTAGTTCCAAAACATCTGGGGTGCCAAGGTTCGCCATCGCTGATATAGTGTATGATCCAAATATGAATATGTGGCCATGTCAGGTCAATGAGGTCAGTGGCTATAGAGTTCTGTAATGGAAAAAAGCCAGCTTGGCCAAAAAAAATTTGTTAACCACTTGCCGACTGCCGCACGACTTTTTTCGTCAGCAGTCAGCCCCTCACAGGCAAAGCAACGTAGGGCTAGGTCGCTAGCCTGTAAGGGTTTTGGGAGCGAGCGTGCGCTGCCGGATGCGAGCTCCCGCTCCCACTCGGTCACGGACCCCCCCCCGCGCGTGTGCCCGGCGGACCCGATGTCCCCTGGGCACTTGCGATCGTCCGTGACAACGGGAGAAAGGCAGGCGGCTAATGTAAACAAAGCCGCCTGTCAGTCTCCCCTGTGTAAGAATGGAGATCACACGGTTCTACTATGTAGGACCGTTGATCACTGTTCTTACACATCAAGCAACAGCCGATCACAGTTAGAAACACGCCCCTAGGACACACTTAACCCCTCCCTCTCCAATACAGTTAACTCCTTCACTGCCAGTGTAATTTTTACAGTAACAGTGCATATGTATAGCACTGATTACTGTAGTAATGTCACTGGTACCCCCAAAAGTGTCAAAAATGTCAGTCAAGGGTCCGATCTGTCCGCCGCAATGTCGCAGTCCCACAAAAAAAATCGCAGATCGTCGCCATTATGCGTTAAAAAAAAAAACAACAAAAATTACAAAAATCTTTCCCTTTGTTAGTAAATGCAATAACTTTTGCGCAAACCAATCAAAATACGCTTTTTGCAAAAAATTTTTACCAAACTTTTTGTAAAAAAAAAATTGGCCTAAAATGTTAACAAAATTTGATTTTTACATTTTTTTGGGGGGAATTTCATATAAAAAAAATGTGAAAAATATTGTTATTTTTGCAAAATTGTCGCTCTTTTTTTGTTTATAGCGCATGATCAAAAAATCGCACAGGGGATCAAATACCACGAAAAGAAAGCTCTGTTTGTGGGAAAAAAAGGACGGCAAATTCGTTTAGGTACAGCGTCGCATGACCGCGCAATTGTCCATTAAAGTCATGCAGTGCCGAATCGCAAAATAGGCCCTGGTCAGGAAGGGGGTAAAATCTTCCGGGGCTTAAGTGGTTAAAGTGATATTAAATTCTACTGTAAAGAATTTGTAGTGTAATTTTTTAGTTATGGGGATGGTCGGGATTCAAGTTGGGGGGGGCTGGTGTACAGAAAAAAATAGCATAGAAGGTGGCAGTTCTATTTCTGCGTTGCTCTTCATCTCTTCATGGCCCAGAAAGAGACAAGCCTTTCTTTATGGAAGCTCTGTGTGAAGATGCCGGTATTACCACTGGAATGCACAAAGAATAAAAGGTTTAACTATGACCTGAAAGTGAGAAGGAAGTTTAAATTGTTTATTTGTGGATTATGTGTGTCCTAGTTTCCCCGGAGCTGCCCTCGTTTTCCTCACTAGAAACAAAGGATCTTTATTGTCACCGAAGGCAACCTTGCTTCATAATCACCTGAACAGAATTAGTCATTACAATTCTTATTGTTGTGTTTCAGTATCTTGCCTCCGCACCGTGTACAGGCACATTGTCATGGCTGTTACCAGAGAGGATGATTAACAATGGAAAAACCAAAAGCAAAAAAATAACAAAAACACAACAGAGGAACCAGATCTCATCCCATCTCCCGCACATCCATGACACTCGGGCTGGTGGAAGAGAGTGGGAAAAAAGAATAGTAGCTTAAACACTTACCGACCGCCTAACGACTATTTACGTTGGTCGTTTAACCGCTTGCCGACCGCCGCACGACTATTTACTGCGGCGGTCAGCCCCTCACAGGCAGAGTGACGTAGTACTACGTCACTAGCCTGTGAGGGTCTAGGGAGCGAGCGCGCGCCCCCAGAGGCGCGGTCACGGACCCCCCCCCGCGCGTGTGACCGGTGGACCCGATGTCCGCCGGTCACTCGGCGATCGTCGGTGCAGAGGGAGAAAGGCAGGCGGCTGATGTAAACAAGCCGTCTGTCATTCTTCCCTGTGTAGGAATAGTGATCATACGGTTCTACTATGTAGGACCGTTGATCTCTGCTCCTACACCTCAAGCCACAGCCAATCACAGTAAGAGTCACGCCCCTAGGGACACACATAACCCCTCCCTCTCAAAAAAAAGTTAACCCCTTCACTGCCAGTGTAATTTTACAGTAACAGTGCATATGTATAGCACTGATTACTGCAGTAATGTCACTGGTACCCCCAAAAGTGTCAAAAATGTCAGTCAAGGGTCCGATCTGTCCGCCGCAATGTCGCAGTACCGCAAAAAAAAATCGCAGATCGCCGCCATTACGCGTTAAAAAAGAAAACAACAAAAATGACAAAAATCTTTCCCTTTGTTAGTAAACGCAATAACTTTTGCGCAAACCAATCAAAATACGCTTTTTGCAATTTTTTTACCAAACATATGTAGCATAAAACAAATTGGCTGAAAATGTTAAAAAATTTAGATTTTTACATTTTTTATTGGGGAATTTCATATAAAAAAATGTGAAAAATATTGTTATTTTTGCAAAATTGACGCTGTTTTTTTTTTGTTTAAAGCGCATGATCAAAAAATCGCACAGGTGATCAAATACCACCAAAAGAAAGCTCTGTTTGTGGGAAAAAAAGGATGTCAAATTTGTTTGGGTACAGCGTCGCACGACCGCGCAATTGTCCGTTAAAGTCACGCAGTGCCGAATTGCAAAATAGGCCCTGGTCAGGAAGGGGGTAAAATCTTCCGGGTTTAAGTGGTTAAAGCTAAATACTATTTATAATAATATTTTTTTAAACGGCGGGTTGTCGGCTTTAAGATAAGGTTGGTCCCAGTGGTGGATTTGCCGCGGGATCACCCTTGCGGTGCAGCGGACGTACTGCACCCCCCCCCTCCCGCCTCATCCCGCCCATTTTCCCCACTTACCGGACCTGCGGGTTAACTGCCGAAAACTCCAGCCACGTTATTTCTGGTGAGTGTACACTGGGAATAATTGGAGATTTCGAGCACTACACCGGCAGCCTATACACCCGAGTACATGGTATAATTAGTGCAGATTCTTACTCCGCCCAGTAGTTGTCGCCGCCTTGGAGGCAGCCATGTTTTTGGTTACTAGCGGGTGGTGTAAGAACCTGCACTAATTATACCATGTACTCCGGTGTACAGGCTGCCGGTGTTGTGTGAAAACACCAAGCGCTCAAAATCTCCAATTATTTCCAGTGTACACTCACCGGAAATAACGTGGTTGGAGATTTCGACAGGTTGGAGTTTTCTCCAATCCCCTAATCAGTTTAGTTGCCCTTCTCTGGACCCTCTCCAGCTCCAACACATCCCTCCTGAGGACTGGCGACCAGAACTGGACAGAATACTGCAGATGCGGTCGGACCAGAGTTTTATAAAGTGGAAGGATTATAGTCTTATCTCTGGAATACATCCCTTTCTTTATGCATGCTAATATTCTGCTAGCTTTGGCAGCTGCAGCTTGACATTGCATGCTGTTGCCTAATCTATAATCTACCAAGACTCCCAGATCCTTCTCCATTTTTGATTCCCCCAAGGGTTCCCCTCCTAACGTGTATTGTGATTTTATGTTTTTAGTCCCCAAGTGCAAAACCTTACACTTCTCCACGTTAAACCTCATTTGCCATGTCGTTGCCCACTCTGTAATTTTGTCCAGGTCATTCTGTAGGATATCTGCTTCATGCTGTGCAGTTATTGCCCTGCCCAATTTTGTGTCACCTGCAAAAACTGATATCGAACTACTGATCCCGACCTCAATGTTGTTTATGAATAAATTGAACAAGGTTGGTCCCAGGACTGAGCCTTGGGGGACCCCGCTTACCACCTCAGTTAACAGTGCCTTTCCCTGGAAACACCTGAACTCAATCATTTGGAGGGATGTCTATATATGTTTGGCTATATAGTGTAGCTAAGTGAATAAATAGACATTCAGATGCCGTATAATGGTATCAAATAAGCATTTTGTCCAGAATAAGTACATAGTGAAACGGTGAATAATTTCTGCTGGAAGATCTTCTCTAGTGGAATCAATGCTTAATTGTACGGTTCAGGCAGTATGTTTACGCTTCATAAATAAATTGCTCTTTTTACAGTATGGAGGACATTCTTAGGCTTAGCTTAGCAGCTGCTTGGCTTTTTTTTTTTTTTTTGGGGGGGGGTGGGGGCAGGAAGGTCCTTTGTCTTATGGAAACTCTTCCTTCTGATCTGTATCATTAAACGGTCTTAGATGCCCCTTTGGGTGTATTTGTTAGACATCTCCAATAAACACTTTGTGATAAAACCCAATCCTTTTATTATGAATAATATCATTTTAAAAATGGAACCAGAGGCGTAACTACAGGGTTTGCAGGGGTTGCAATTGCAACCAGGCCCCATGCTCCAGGGGGGCCTGTGCGGCTCCCCTGTACACCTGGATAGGAGGGGGGGGGGGGCAGCATGTAGAGAAATCACTGTCCACCTTTTTCCTCCTGGAGCTGCAGGAGGAAAATGGAGGAAATTGGTTCCCCTGTATGCTGCCCCCGCCACTCCTCCTATCCAGTTCCCTTGTGTTCTGCTGTCTCTGGGTCCCTGTGTGCTCCCTTGGTCCCCCCCCCCCCCACTGTGCTCACTTCCCTCTCCTGCCGGCTGCTGCAGGGGATGTGTCACAATAGAGAACCAGGAAGGGGTCGGTAAATATGTAATTTACCAGTTCCTTCCTTTTCTGAATGGACAGAGTCATAGTCAGTGACATTGTAAAAAAATAAAATTATGAAAAATAATACAATTAAAATACCAAAAAATAAAAACTACTGACACCAGTGGGTGAACTTCCAGGATCGCAAAGGTCACACTTGCGACCGAGCCCTGGCATTCCACCACCGTCAGGAGGCCCCAAGATGGCAGGAAGGGGACCCACTGCAGAACTTGTGAAAGGGTCCCGCTGCGGGACCGTAATAAAGGGCCCAGAAAGGAGAGTTCTGGTCGCCAGTCCTCAGGAGGGATGTGTTGGAGCTGGAGAGAGTCCAGAGAAGGGCAACTAAACTAATTACGGGATTGGAGGACCTTAATTATGAAGAGCGTCTGCAATCGCTTGATTCATTCTCCCTTGAGAAGAGACGCCTGAGAGGAGACATGATAGCAATTTATAAATACCTCAATGGTGATCTCAGCATAAAGAAAGCTATTCAGTCGAAAGCATTGCATGAGGACTCGAGGGCATACAATGTGATTAGAGGAGAAGCGTTTTAACCTCAGGCAACGTTGGGGCTACAAGATTGTGGAATTCTCTACCACAAGAGGTAGTTTCTGCGGGAAGTTTGACTACTTTCAAAAGACTCTTTGGACGTACATCTCAAGGATCAGAACATTCAGGGGTATGAGATATGAGATTATTACGGCTATACACCCTTACACAGGTTGAACTGGATGGACTATTGTCTTTATTCAACCTCAACTACTATGTAACTATATGTAACTATATGTAACTATGAGAGTAGAGGGCCCAAGGATCAATGGGAAGAGCCCCAGTCTTGAAGGGAAGGGCCCTGGCCAGGGGTCCGGGGGGCCCTTTATGGTTTCTTGCACCGAGGCCCTGAAGGTTCTAGTTACGTCTCTGAATGTAACTAACCATTGCACTTCTTATACATCTCTAGTAGCAGCACATTCCGATATCATAACTGGCTTGACACCTGTCAAAATTAGCCCCTCCCACAGTCCTTGACCAGTTATGTTTGTAAGAGGATTTAGCTGAATATGGTGTAGCGTTCCGAGGGGAGCGTGAGCTTCCAGAGCCTAATTATTACTGTTTTTACTATGGATGTCTGTATTAGTTTGTGCCCAACAGTCCAGAAGTCTCTTTCTGTATTAGTCCCATTGGGGTTGATTTACTAAAACTGGAGAGTGCAAAATCTGGTGCAGTTCTGCATGGTAGCCAATGGTAGCCAATTCAATTAAAATTTGCTGAAAAAAAAAATCTGGAAGCTGATTGGCTTCTTTGCAGAGCTGCACCAGATTTTGCACTCTTTGGTTTTAGTAACTCAACCCCATTTTTAATGTCTATCAGTCAGTGTAACGGTCAGCTTTGGTGTATTATAAGTGTATTGATCTTTGGTGTATAATAAGTGTATTGATCTTTGGTGTATTATAAGTGTATTGATCTTTGGTGTATTATAAGTGTATTGATCTTTGGTGTATTATAAGAAATATTGTCTCTGATGTTGGCCCTGAAAATGTAAAATGTTTCTAAAAGGTTTAGTAAATCATGAAATAAATAATTTACAGATTACATTATCAAATACAATAAAGCCCAACTGAAGAAAAAATATATGTTGACCACCTTTATGCCACATCCTAGTATATATGCAAAAAAATAAAAAAACAGGACCCCCATCCTGTCATAGGAAGACTTTACTGGCATAGATGTGAGACCAATTCCACTAGTTAAAGTGTAACAAAATATTTATTGAAAACATAAAAATTGTATAACAGGACATAAATCCAACAGGAATGCATTAAAAACATTTTAAACAATGGTGCATGAAGTATTTTACACATATAACCTCACAAAAGAGGGACCAGCTGGGAAAACCTCCCACATAGGGATGTTGTCACAACCAGACCCCAAAACAAAGATAGCATTGACTGGGGGCAACCTCTGTAGGTCAACGCATTTCGCCATAAGCGTAGCTTCTTCAGGACCCAAACAAAAGGAAGGAACTTATATTAAGAGCACCAATGGAATAGAGAAAATCATCAGGAAATGCGAACACAGGGGTCAAAAGGATAATCCCCAGTAGACACTGTTTATATATGTATGTGAAGAGGCTGTATCTTCAATATACACTGGTTATTCACCTGTAAGAGACCAATCGCTGATGCATATCCACTAAAACAGCTTGAAGGAGTATTCGTTTTGGGAGTAGAGATCTTCCCAGACCACACTGCTAATGTATGGCTGTAGTAGAAAGTCTCATTTTCAGTGGGGGTATACAGCAACTAATGTTTCTAATTCATTACTATCTTTGTTTTATCTCTATATTATCTCTATATATATATCTCTATATATCTCTATATATCTCTATATTATCTCTATATATCTCTATATTATCTCTATATATATATATATCTCTATATATCTCTATATATCTCTATATTATCTCTATATATCTCTATATTATCTCTATATATATCACTATATATCACTGTATATCTCTATATTATCTCTATATATATATCTCTATATTATCTCTATATATCTCTATATATATCTCTATATATCTCTATATTATCTCTATATATCTCTATATATATATCTCTATATATATCACTATATATCACTATATATCTCTATATTATCTCTATATATATCACTTATATCTCTATATTATCTCTATATATCTCTATATATATCTCTATATATCTCTATATTATCTCTCTATATAATCTCTATATATCTCTATATTATCTCTATATATATCTCTATATTATCTCTATATATCTCTATATTATCTCTATATATCTTTATATTATCTCTATATATATATTTCTATATATCACTATATATCTCTATATTATCTCTATATATATCTCTATATATCTCTATATTATCTCTCTATATAATCTCTATATATCTCTATATTATCTCTATATATATCTCTATATATCTCTATATTATCTCTATATATCTCTGTATTATCTATCTATCTATCTATCTATCTATCTATCTATCTATCTATCTATCTATCTATCTATCTATCTATCTATCTATCTATATATAAAATCTCTACATATCTCTATATATCTCTATATTATCTCTATATTATCTCTATATATCTCTATATATATCTCTATATATCTCTATATATCTGTATATTATCTCTATATATATATATATATATATATCTATATATTTCTATATTATCTCTAACTCTATAGAGATAAAGTTTGTTACTATACACTCTGTAAGTGCCCGTTCACACTATAGCGATGTCAGACATCGCATGTGATTTGTAGCGCACTGCTCTGCAGATCACATGCGATGTCTGTGCAATGCGAATTCAGCCATACAGATTGTATGGCTGAATTCACATCGCATTCGGCTGTTCACACCTATGCGTTCCGATTCATGTCCGAATCGACAGTTCACACTGCGATATGCAAACTAATCTGGGGGTGTCATTAACTTTGTATTGACACTCCCAGCAGTTCGCATACAGCAGTTTGCAGGGTTCCCGCATCGCACCAATGTGAACCGGAACTTACTCTGATTGCATGTCTAGTTCTGTGACTTCAGTTGAGCTTTAAGGAACATTCTCCACTATATAATTTAAGAAAAACAGTAACCATTACTTTAATTGCTCATATCATGTTCAGAGCAATGAGGAATTTAGCTGCTGATCTAAGACACGTTATATACTGTGGCAGGCTTTCTCGGCTGTGCGGATTGGCGTACTTGGCGGTGCACGCGCCCCCATTCGGGAAGCTGATTCACAGGGCCGGTGGCCGCGATTGCCACCGGGAACCCACGATTGCTGCCCATGAGAGAGAACGGCTCTCAGGAATCAATACAAAGCGCCTGTGTTCCTCCTATTCATCCTTAGTATAGTGCTTTCAACAGCCGATTCCGCCTTTATGGATGACAAAAACTGGATGTGCAGGCTATAACATTTTTATCGTATGTGAACACAACTTCCGATTTGCGTTCAATTAACCGCTTCCCAACCACCCGCTGCAGATTTACTGCAGCAGGGTGGCTCTCCTGCACTAACCGACGTAGGTCTACGCCGGTCGCGCACGGGAAGCTAGGGGGCACGCGCGTGCCACCGCTGGCGCGCTACCGACCCCACTCGGCAGCGGGGAAGCCGATGCACGGGTGAGGTGGCTCCGATTGACATCTGACACCCGCAATCGCTCCCCGCTGAGGAGGAAGGATGGTTGGTTGTCCGTCCTTCTCCCTGCAATGACCACAGAGCCCAAGTGATCTTTCTATATAGGATCACATGTTTCTATGGTCATTTCACAAGCCACCCCCCCCCCCCCCCACAGTTAGAATCACTCCCCTAGGCTTACATTTAACCCCTTGATCACCCACAGGGTTCAATCCTTCCCTGCCAGTGGGTTACTTACAGTAATAGTGCATATTTTTATCACTGATTACTGTAGTAATGTCATTGGTACCCCCACAAGGGTCAAAAATGTCAGTTAGGGGTCTGATCTGACTGCCACAATGTCGCAGTCCTGCAAAAAATCACAGATCGCCGCCATTACTAGTAAAAAAAATGACAAATCTTTCCCGTAGTTAGTAGACGCAATAACTTTTGCGCAAACCAATCAAAATACGCTTATTGCAATTTTTTTTACCAAAAATTGTTGCTCTTTTTTTGTTTATAGAGCAAAAAATAAAAATCGCACAGGTGATCAAATACCACCAAAAGAAATCTCTATTTGTGGGGAAAAAAAGGACGTCAATTTTATTTGGGTACAGCGTCGCATGACCGCCAATTGTCCGTCAAAATAACGCAGTGCCGAATCGCAAAATAGGGCCTGGTTAGGAAGGGGGCAAATCCTTCCGGTCTTAAAGTGGTTAATACAGTTTTTGTCTGAAAAAAATCATAAGAGCAAAACTAGGCATGCTTGGAAATGAGAGAAGACATACAAAACAATTCAACACATGACATCAATTCTAAAATTGAAGTCTGTTGTGCGAGAATTTTCGGAAGTTGAGTAACCTCTTCATTTTCCGTATGAGATTAGCATGCAACAAAAAACGGATGAATAGTCGTGCGATAATCTGATCATGTGTGTACAAGGCTTTAGTTTGTATTGATAAATACAGAGCTGTATTAATTTGTGTCTTCTCTATCAGTCTGGAGTCCGGCTTTAGATAAGTGGATACATATATATACATTTGCTGAACTGGGTTTCCCATTTTAGTGTTTATGTTACCAACCCAAATCCGCCAGCCATTTTCTTGGTAGCAGAAGATACATTTACATTTTAGAGCGGATAAAATAAATGTTTCATGCTGGCAGAATTCACCTCCTACGCTTGTACTGTGAGAGAGAGGAAGAGGGAGAGAATACGGGAGAGAGAGGAGGAAAAGGAGCACAAATTGCTGGTGCTGTCAGTGCGGAGTGGATGTGAACAGGGACAAACCAATAACAGGACAATCCCAGCTATAAATGACTGTAGGTCACAGAATGAGAGTCGCCGTTGCTTTTGTTCCTGGTGCTTGGCCGGCGTGGAGCAGATTTGATTGCGCTGTTCAAACTGTTATTTGCTGTCAAGAGTCTTCAAAGAAAGGGATGGGGGGGTTGTGATAGTGTATGCTGGAAGAGGTGATAAAAAGAAAGAAGTATAATGGGCGCTGTTTGTAGGAGTTATTTGCATGTTATTTTGCACAAGAATAAAGTACACCTGTAATGGGAATAGGCTGCATCTGGAGGCAGCTGCATTTATTTATTTGTATAGGGCACAGGTGTCAAACACAAGGCCCGCGGGCCGAATGCGGCCCCCAAGGCCATTTCATGTGGCCCTCGCACCTCTCCTGCAGCACCCCTCTTGTCTCTGCCCCCACATTGTCTCAGTAGTCGGCAGCAGAGAGGACAGAGCTCCTTTGCCAGATCCATTGCTTCTCTTCTTCTGTACAGCTGCAGAAAGGCTCGTCTTTGCCCCCCCCTTCTCAGCAGTCCACAGCAGAGAGGAGGGCAGAACTCCTCCTACAGATCCTGCACCTCTCTGTGCAGCCACAACACTACCTTGTCTCTGCCTCCCCTGGTCTCAGCATTCAGCAGACTCTGGAAGCTGATTCCAGCCCTTCTCTGGTCCTCCTCCAGACCCTGTACTTTCTTCCTCCCAGATCCACCTGCATCTTCTTCCTGGCAGCAGCACAGGGTAAGGGGGTGCATTGTGATGTAAGGAAGGGTGGGTGACTCTTGACTTCTGATGGTGGGGGGGCTCTTGACATCTCATGTAAGGGGGCGTGGGGTGCTCTGGACATCTAATCTCACAGATATAACCGGCCCTTTGAGGGCAACCATAAGGCTGATGCGGCCCGCAATGAAATTGAGGTATAGGGTATGGGGACTAGCTGTTGGCCTTGACTTTTTGCACACCAAGGGGTCCATTTATAAAACCCTTGCGTTGGCCAATATCACATCCATGTCAAATAATCCCCGTAATGTGTCTAGCACAGCCATTCTCAACTAGGGTTCCTTCAGAGGGTGCTAGGGGCTTCTTAAGCTGTGGTTGGTTCCACCTTCCATTTGATGGTGCCTCCATAGTCCTGGAGGGGCGAAGTCCACTTAAAAGAGCCAATGGGGAGACACCAATGTTCTTCTTAGCTGTCTATAAGGGTGGAATTCTAACTATCATTGTAAGAGGGCCATTCTTCCCACAGACCACCAATGTAAGGGGGACAGTTTTTTCAACTGACTAACAAAGTAAGGGGGACATTCTACGCACTGGACACCACTATAATGCGGGACATACTTCCCACTGGCCACCACTGTAAGGAGGACGTTCTTCCCACTGACCATCAAAGTAAGGGAAACATTCTACGCACTGGCCACCATTGTAGGGGGACATTCTATGCACTGGCCACCACTGTAGGGGGACATCCTTCCACTGACCACCAATGTAAGGGGGACAGTTTTCCAACTGACCAACAAAGTAAGGGGGACATTCTACGCACTGGCCACTACTATAATGGGGACATACTTCCCACTGGCCACCACTGTAAGGTGGACATTCTTCCCACTGACCACCACTGTAGGGGGACATACTATGCACTGACCACCACTGTAGGGGGACATCCTTCCCACTGACCACCAAAGTAAGGGGGACATTCTTCCCAATAATCACCATTGTAAAGGGGACAGTCTCCCCACTTACCACCAAAGTAAGAGGACATTCTTCCAAATGACCACCACTGTAAGGGAAACATTCGTCCCATAGGCCACCACTGTAAATGGGACATTCTTCCCACTTGCCACCAAAGTAAGAGAGACATTCTTCCAACCGACTTACAACTGACTATCAAAGTAAGGGGGACATTCGTCCCACTGGACACCACTGTAAACAGGACATTCTTCTCACTGGCCACCACTGTAAGGGGGATATTCTTCCCACTGACCACTACTGTAAGGGGGACATTCTTCCCACTGACCACCAAAGTAAAGGGGACGTTCTTCTCACTGGCCAACATTGTAAGGGGGACATTCTTCCCACTTACCACCAAAGTAATAGAGACATTCTTCCAACCGACCACCAAAGTAAGGGAGACATTCTTTCAAATGACTATCAAAGTATAGGGGGCATTCGTCCCACTGGCCACCACTGTAAATGGGACATTCTTCTCACTGGCCACCACTGTAAGGGGGACATTCGTCCCTCTGGCCAGCACTGTAAATGGGACATTCTTCTCACTGACCACCACTGTAAGGGGGACATTCTGTCCACTAACCACTACTGTGGGGGGGGGGGGCATTCTTTCCACTGACCACCAAAGTAAAGGGGACATTCTTCTCTCTGGCAAACATTGTAAGGGGGACATTCTTCCCATTAACACCAAAGTAAGGAGGACATTCTTCACCCTGATCACCAAGAAATTTGTTTTAGCAGAGGTTCCCCTAGAGCTAAAAAAATGTTTTTACAGGTTCCTTTGGGGTAAAATGGTTGAGAATGGCTGTATTTCATATGATCATCAGCTCTGGTGGCCATAATGTGGTATTTTCCTGATTGTGGTATTTCAGGAAAATAACACATTATGGTCACTAGATGAAGCTGATGAACATACGAAATAAACATATTAGGCACATTACAGGGATTATTTGCAAAAGCTGTACGAATACTAAGACATTCTCACAGCAAATTATTCATAAAGAGACCTTAAAATATGAATGGGGCTTAAGTTTCTTCACCAAAAATTATTGCGGTGGAGAAGCTAATCACGGGTCTGAATGGGCCGGGGTACTGCTAATATTGCAGCCACTGGCGACCGACTTACCCCTACGTCGGTTTGCGCAGGAAAGCCACCCTGCCGCAGTATATATGCAGCGGTGGTCGGGAAGTGGTTAAAGTAGTACTAATGTAATAATACTTATCTGTCCCAACTGTCCTGCGCCCGCTCTAGCATCTTCTTCTGTGTGCCGGTCTTCGGGCTTCTTCATTGGCTGGCAGGGGAGGATGTCACTCCTGTGCATGCGCAGGAGTCCGCCATCCCAGCAGTCAGGGACCCCGCCCAGCGCTGTATGATGAGCTGTGCATGCGCAGCTAAGTGTGCAGCGCTGGAGAAGACAGTGAGCAGATAGGGACATTTTATTACAGAAGAGACGGTGCATGTTTATTCATAGTTGCCAACATTTGAAAAAAAAATTTCAGGGACACTTTGCAGGACAGCTATCAATTATTTACCACACCCACTTGCCTGAAGCTCCACCCACTCCACATAATTAATCTCCGCCTACTTATCATCAGATTATAGGGTCTACTCAATAAAGAGAGAATTACGGGAAATTGAAAAGGGAATTTCAAACTTAAGGCCAAAGTAGCAGAGTTGGAATAATTCTCCCATTCAGCTGCACTACTTCTGCCTAAAGATTAAAAATTCTCATCACAATTCCCTGCAATTCTTAAGTGTGAAATGTGCTCAGGTGTGACTTACAAAAAAAGGAATATGTAACTATAAAGTACAAAGTGTAAATAAGTACATTAATGGTCGCAATACACGATTAGAATATCGCCTGATCATTCGACCACCGAATTATGAAAATGTGTTGGTCGGTCGAAAACGTTGTCAACGTACACGGTCCAAATATCGCCCGACCGTTGACCGCCGACCATCGAAACAGTGTTCGTCCGTCGAAAACATTGCCGACATTAACGATCCAAAAAAAAACCTTACAGACCAATCGATTACATACGTAACCCATTGATCATGCTTGCATATTTTTGGCACTATAGCACTTCCATATATGGCCTATTTGCACTGTTTGGCAACCTGTTATTTGTTTATTTGTTGTGCATGTTTTGTCTCCATTGGCACTATGCCAACATCTGTCAAAGATCTTTTTGTATTATTTATTTATTTATACAAAACCCACATCTTTATGTTTTTTTGTGATATATTTTTACGATGCAAAACAAATTAAAAAATTTGTTTACACATTTATGGAGTCTTCTTTCAATGTATGTGATGTTTTAATTAAAAACATATATATATATATATATATATATATATATATATATTACTGTATATTACTTGCCTATTTGAATTAAAATATAAATAGTGGCAGACCTACCATTTATTTAGTCCTTACTTTTTTATTTAATAAATGATTAAGATATAATATTATGTAAATGTTACGTCAATAAATAATTAATAATGGATTTCTTTGGGAATTTATCTTGCATTTAACCACTTAAGCCCCGGAGGATTTTCCTGCTAAACGACCAGGGGGTATTTTGCGATTCGGCACTGCGTGACTTTAACGGACAATTGCACGGTCGTACGACGCTGTACCTAAACGAATTTGGCGTCCTTTTTTTCCCACAAACAGAGCTTTCTTTTGGTGGTATTTGATCACCTGTGCGATTTTTACTTTTTGCGCTATAAACAAAAAAAGAGCGTAAATTTTGCAAAAATAACAATATTTTTCACATTTTTTTATATGAAATTCCCCAAAAAAAATGTAAAAATCAAAATTTTTTAAAATTTTCGGCCAATTTGTTTTATCCTACCTATGTTTGGTAAAAAAAATCGCAAAAAGCGTATTTTTATTGGTTTGCGCAAAAGTTATCGCGTTTACTAACAAAGGGAAAGATTTTTGACATTTTTGTTGTTTTTTTTTTTAACGCGTAATGGCGGCGATCTGCGATTTTTTTGCGGTACTGCGACATTGCGGCGGACAGATCGGACCCTTGACTGAAATTTTTGACACTTTTGGGGTTACCAGTGACATTTCTACAGTAATCAGTGCTATATATATATGCACTGTTACTGTAAAAATACACTGGTAGTGAAGGGGTTAACTTTATTTGGGAGGGAGGGGCTGTGTGTGTCCCTAGGGGCGTGATTCTAACTGTGATTGGCTGTGGCTTTAGGTGTAGGAACAATGATCAACGGTCCTACATAGTAGAACCTTATGATCACTGTTTCTACACAGGGGAGAATGACAGGCGGCTTGTTTACATTAGCCGCCTGCATTTCTCCCTCTCCACCGACGATTGCGAGTGACCGGTGGACGATCGGGTCCGCCGGTCACACTCACGGGGGGGTCCGTGACCGCACGGTAGCGGGAGCGCGCCTCCAGGGGCTCGCGCTCGCTCCCTAGACCCTTACAGGCTAGTAAATAGTCGTGCGGCGGTCGGCAAGTGGTTAAAAACACACACACACATATATATATATATATATATATATATATATATATATATATATATATATATATATATATATATATATATATATATATATATATATATATATACACATTACTTGCCTATTTGAATTAAAATATAAATATATAAATAGTGGCAGACCTACCATTTATTTAGTCCTTACTTTTTTATTTAATAAATAATTAAGATATAATATTATGTAAATGTTACATCGATAAATAATTAATAATGGATTTCTTTGGCAATTTATCTTGCATTTAATATATATCAGACAGTGTTGAATAATGCTTTATTTTGAAAATGTATTTTACTATTTAAATAGGGAATACATTAACAATTCATAGACTTGTTAAAACATACATGGAAAATGTCTATTTGACATTCCATTATATATTTTTGCTGAGAGGCCTTGTTTAGCTTTTTTCATTCGTGTTTTTACGAAACTTCTTGAACTTGTAAAATGCTTCCGGGTTGACAAACATTTCCGGTAAACTATTTCCGGTCATGCGTGATGAGGATCTACAGATTTTAAATGAACGACCTCAACACCAACGCATAGAATACCGTTCATTCGCAAACGAGACGACAGAATTTTCAAACGGTATTTTTCGTTCACAATATCGATATCGGTCATTGATGAATGAGAATATCGGCCGATCGCTCGCTGAACGGAAATTTTCGGCCAATTTTCTTATCGTGTATTCAAGCCATGAGTAAGTGCAAAGTGTAAATAAGTACATTGCCGGGACAATGTAAATTACCCCGGACATGCTCCTATTTGCCGGGACTGTCCCGGCAAAAACGGGGCGGTTGGCAAGTATGCTACTACGCTCACTATCATACAAAATAGGCTTTTAGGAATATGAAAGGTAAAACAATACAATACTTTATTATTGTTATTTATCCTAAAGTGAAAATATCTGGTAACATGACATGAATAAAGTGTGAAATGTGCTCAGGTGTGACCATACAAAAAATGTAATATGTAAATATAAATAAAGTGCAAGGTGTAAATAAGTACGATAAAACCTAATTATACTATCTGGTATCATTTACACCTTGCACTTTATTTATACATACATATTACATTTTTTGTATGGTCACACCTGAGCACATTTCACACTTTATTTATGTCATGTTATCAGATATTTTTGCACATAACATTGTTGCTTTCATCCTACCTACCTTCATGTCTGCGAATGAGTCTTCACTCTCCAGGGGTCCTTCTCTGCTCTGCTGTGGTGGCCGGCCCCGGTGAGAACGAGCGCCTTTGATTTGAAAACGGCGCCACGATGCGCCATTACGTAACTGCGCATGCGCTCGCCCGAGCTTGTACGAGCTTTCCCGAGCCCAGAAGGCATCAGAACGGCGCATGCCCAGTTACGATGTCAGCCCACAACCATTTTTTTTTTACGGGCACCGGCTGCTCGTAACGGGCATTTATGGGCTTGCCGGGACAATGTAAATTACCCAGGACAGGCTCCTATTTGCCGGGAATGTCCCAGCAAAAACGGGACAGTTGGCAAGTATGGTTTATTTTGCAATAAAAGCCTGCCTGATCACTGTTTCTTACAACAGAACTTCAATGTTACTAAACCCAGGAACTGGCATTCACTATATCTGGTCTCCCACAATACACAGAACATGGAAATACAAAAGTTTTAGTAAATATAAACTGCTAAATACCTTTCCTCATCAGCAGTATATAGCAGTCTTGTGACTTTTATCAGTGTCTGGTTACATAGTTACATACATAGTAGGTGAGGTTGAATAAAGACAATAGTCCATCTAGTTCAACCTATGTAGGTGTGTGTGGCCGTAATCATCTCTCATACCCCTGAATGTTCTGATTTTTGAGATGTACGTCTAAAGCCCCGTACACACGTACCGATCGTCGGCCGAACGATCGGCCGTCTTTTGTCCAGGGCTGTCGTGTCTGTTGAAAACTGCAAAAGACTGCACACGAATTTTGACGGCCAACAACAGCCGACTGCAGAAGTGATGTCATGTGATGGTTAACTTTCCTTGTCTTTTCTCTTTTCTGAGCATGCCCAGTCTTGCTAATCTGCTGTCTGTCGGCCGAAATCTGTACTGACTGGCGAACAATCGGCCATTCTGGTGTTGGCCAACAAAAATTTTAATGCCTGCACGACAGATTCTGTTCGGCCGAAAATGCGCTGTCGGCTGTCGGAAGCATCATACTAACAGGCCTACAATCGGCCGAACGGTCGTCGGCCGAATATTTACAGCCGACAATCGGTACGTGTGTACAGGGCTTTAGAGTCTTTTGAAAGCCACCATACTTCCCGCAGAAACCACCTCTTGTGGTAGAGAATTCCACAATCTTGTAGCCCTAACAGTAAAGAACCCCCCACGTTGCCTGAGGTTAAAACGCTTCCCCTCTAATCGCATTGTATGCCCTCGAGTCCTCATGCAATCCTTCCTGACTGAATAGCTTTTTTTCTATGCCGAGATCACCATTGAGATATTTATAAATTGCTATCATGTCCCCTCTCAGGCGTCTCTCCTCCAGGGAGAATAAATCAAGCAATTGCAGACGCTCTTCATAATTAAAGTCCTCCAATCCCCTGGTTAAAGCTGGTAGGAGGAGCCTTTTTCCCCTGATTGTCCTATGAGGCTGCAGGACCCCTGACCCTCTGTCTGGACAGTGCTGATTGGCCCTGTGCTGATCACATGCACTCTCAAAAAAAAAAAAAAACTCTTTAGCAATACACAGCAAACTGAGCATGTGCAGCTTGTCCCCCAGCTCTGTACTACTCTATAATTAGACAGGGAAGATCAGAGAAGACAGGATCAAACAGCATTTTTACACAATGCAGAGGATTAACCCCTTAGGTTCCACAGTGAGTATAAAAAAGCATGCTTTACTGCATTAACACACTTATTTTACTGTTGAGGGTTTAGTAACACTTTAAGTTCCACTTTAATAAAAGAACTGAAGCTTTGCTGACTTCCATTATCCAATCATGTGCAAGAAAATATACTGTTTTTATGTTTTTATTTTTCTTACACATGATTGGGTATATTTTGGAAAACGGAAAATTCCTATCATACTTACCGTAATTTTCCTTTCCTGGTGGTCTCCATGGCAGCCTACGTGTGGGTTAACCCCGCCTCCTCTCCAATGGTATAGGACCCCCCTCTATAAATTTCAGCTTGCAGGCACAGCCAGTGTTCCATATCTTAGCCGAATCCAAGACCAGAGGGTGGGAACTCCGGCTGCCATGGAGACCACCAGGAAAGGAAAATTACGGTAAGTATGATAGGAATTTTCCGTTTTCCTGGCAGTCTCCATGGCAGCCTACGTGTGGGAAATAACTAGCCCAAACCACACGGGTGGGAATGTTTCAAATCAAATTTTACTTCAAATTATTAGCAGACAAAACAGTCAAGCCAAAATTAACTGAAGATAAGGAGGCTGGCTCCACACAATAATGTGTCATAAACGTATTTACAGAAGACCAGGAAGCTGCTCTGCAGACTACTTCTGGTGCAACATGATGTGAAGCCGCCCAGGACGTTGAGATGCTTCTCGTCGAGTGGGCTGTCACCGCCCCCTGGAGGAGCCAAACCCTCTACACAGTAAGCTCGCTGAATGGCAGACACAATCCAGGCCGCAATGGACCTTGACGAGGCCCGTTTCCCTCTATTCTTGCCTGAGAAAAGGACGAAGAGATTATCCGATTGTCTGAAAGAAGACGTTGACTGGAGATATTCCATAAGAGTTTTCCCTACATCCAAGGGATGAGGTTCATTATCCTCTGAAGAACGAAAGGTAGGAAGTACAATCTCCTGGTTCTCATGAAAAACCGATGATACCTTCGGATTGGAATTGAGCATCGGAATTACTACTACTCGGTCCGGGAAGAACGTGAGAAAAGGTTCTTTATGACCAAGAGAACTGATCTCAGAAACTCTTTTAGCTGAAGTGATTGCTACTAAAAAGGCTGTTTTAATGGTAAGATCTCTAATGGAGTCCGACAAACTAGATCTTGAAAGGACGTTAAGGACAAGGGGAAGGTCCCATTTTGGGAACCTTGGCTTCCTCTGAGGTCTGAGTCTGACCGCACCTTTGAAGAATTGTTGTATGAGTATATGCTTGGCCCAGGAGAACCCTGAGAACACCGATAAGGCTGATATTTGCACCCTGAGAGTCCCAACTGATAGGGACTTATCCAGACCTGCTTGAAGGAACTTCAGGACTTCTTGAACTCCGAAATTCAGGGAATGATTTCCCTCCGGGTACGTGAATTCCAAGAATCTAGACCAGACTCTACAGTAAACTCTGTTCGTGCTAGGTCTCCTAGAGTTCATTAAAGTAGGGATTGCCCCAGGAGGGCATCCGAGTGACTCCAACCTCTCCCTCTCAAGAACCAGACCGTTAACCTGAGCAAGGCGGGGCAGGGGTGTAATGTTGTTCCCTGCGAGAGAAGGTCTGGTTTGATGGGCAGGGGAATCGGGCTCCGATAGCTGAGTTGCAGGAGAAGTGGGAACCAGGGCCTGTTCGGCCAGTGAGGGGCTACCATGACGATCTCCACATCTTCTGCTTGGAGTCTCTGAAGAAATCTGAGGATGATGGGAAATGGGGGAAAAGCATATGCCCTGCTGAATTCCCATCTGTCGGTCAGAGCATCCGTTCCGCATGCTTGGTGACACTTGCTGCGTGTGAAGTACCGAACTAGCTTGTGGTTGCATGGAGATGCAAACAGGTCTACTTCTGGTGAGACCCCTAGGGACAGAATCCACTTGAATGAGTCTATGTGGAGAGACCACTCGTTGTGATTCAACTGAACTCTGGAAAGGAAATCTGCCTGAACATTCTGTGGCCCCGGAATGTAGGCCGCCGAGATGTTGGACAGATGGGCTTGGGCCCATGTCATGATTGGGTCTACTTCTTGAAGAAGGGAGAGACTCCTGGTACCGCCCTGTCTTTTCACATAAGCCACTGCCGTGGTGTTGTCCATTCGAAGAAGTACGGATTTTCCTTCTATTAGATGATGGAAAGCTTGAAGAGCTAGAAAAGCCGCACGAAGCTCCAGGACGTTGGAAACCGGGGAGTGGGCTTGCGGGGGCCATTTCCCTTGAGCCACCTCTGTCATGCAATGGGCTCCCCAGCCAGAGTTGCTGGCGTCGGTTGTAATGATGACCCATGTGATGGGGACTAGAGAATGGCAATTGAGCAGGTTCTTGCGTTGGAGCCACCAAAATAAGCTGCTCCTCATGCTGTGGGAAATAAAGATATGCTGATCGTGATCTTCCGGATTCCACTGCCGAAGGAAGCCCCTCTGAAAGGGCCGCATTCGCCACAGTGCCCATTTGACCATAGGGGTCGTCGAGACCATTGTGCCGATGATCTTGAGACACTGGGATGCCGTCAGAAAAGAGGATGAGAGGGCTGGAAGGATCCTCTCCCGAACCACCGGGATTTTCTCTAGAGGCAGAGAAAGTGTATTCTGAACGGTGTTGAATTGAGCCCCTAGATAGACCAGATGTTGAGAGGGCTCCAGATGACTTTTTTGAAGATTCAACAACCACCCGAACTCCATGAGAGTTGTAGTGACCAGGTCCCTGTGGAACAAAAGTTGATCCCGGTCTTGTGACAACAGTAGAAGATCGTCCAAGTAGTGATGTAGACGTACACCCTTTGTTCTGATTAGAGCCACCACAGCTAGAAGGACCTTGGAAAACACCCTTGGGGATGTGGACAGGCCAAAAGGAAGGCAGATGAACTGGAAGTGTTGATGTTCTACCGCGAAACGAAGGTACTTGTGGAAGTTTACTGCTATAGGCACATGGAAATACGCGTCTTTGAGATCTATTGACACTAGCCAGTCTCCTGGAAGTACTGCTTTCTGAATAGTAGATAAGGTTTCCATTTTGAACTTTTCGTTCTTGATGAACCTGTTGAGATAGGTGAGATCTATCACAGGGCGCCAGGATCCATTCTTCTTCTGTACTAGAAAGAGGGGCGAGTATACGCCTTGGAATCTTTCCTGCACGGGCACCGGAATTATTGCGCCCTGAGCTACCAAAGTGCTTACATAGTCGAGCAAAACGTTTCTTTTCTCGTCCTGAGAAGGCAAGCGAGTGGGAATAAATCTGGACACGGGATCTGTTGAGAAAGTCCATGTGTGTCCTGTGGACACTGTCCTGATGGTCCAGAAGTCTGAGATTGAGGCCGCCCAGACACGCTGAAAGCGGAGCAGGCGTGCCCCCACCTGGCATGTCTGAACGGGCCCAATCTCAAAAGGACTTCGAGGTTTCTTGACCGGAAGGTGCTGAGCCTCTGACCGGCTTACGAGAGGATGCTTGGCTGCTCTTCCAATTTCTCCTGTAATCTCGCCCAGGCCTATATGAGCGGGCATCCTTTGATCGCTCTGCAAACTGCTTTCTTGGTTGCTGCTTCTTAGGGCCAAAGAGGCGCCTATCTTGGGGAAGGAGACCTGACTTTCCACCCGTCACTTTAGTAATTGCATTATCCAATTTGTTTCCAAATAAAGAGGAACCTTCAAAAGGGATTTTGCACCAAGCCTGTTTAGAGGCTGGGTCTGCCAGCCAGGGACGCAACCACAGGGCCCGTTTGGCTGTGACAGAAGCCAACATGGATCTGGATAAGAGACGTAACACATCAATGGATGCTTCTCCAAGAAACACAGAAGCTAACTTCAGTTCCTGAACAGGAGAGTTCTCTACTGCATCTTCAGACACACTTCTTAATTTTAGTTCAACATCAGAAACCCAGGTTTCCATGGCCTTAGACATGGCTGCTAGTGCTAGCACAGGTTTACAAGCCGCACCGGCTGTGACATAAATTCTTTTTAAATCCAAGTCCATCTTCCTATCCAGAGGGTCTTTAAAGGACACCGCATTATCCAGCGGGAGTGTAACGTGTTTAGCCAGTCTGGAAACTGCAGCATCAACCAGAGGAGCTGATTCCAGGTGACTGACTTCTTCCGATTTAAAAGGATACAACTTGGACAGTTTGGAGGATAAGGAGGTCTTGCTGTCCCCTTTACTCCACTCTTCTAGGATGACATCCTTCAATTCTGACAGGAGCGGAAAGTTTAGCCGCTCTTTCCCCAAATGTTTGAAAAACCTTCTCTGTTTTACTTGTGGGGTACTGGGATCTTCCCATTTCAGAGCCTCTTTGACTGCTCTTATGAGAGGTGCAACAAGGGCAAAATCAAAACCCCCAACTGCACCTTCCTCTTCTTCCGAATCGCTCTCTGAGGATTTCCCGGAAGTGAAGCTTGGCTGAGAGGGACCTTGCTCTTCAGGAGCATCAGCAGGAGAGCTGGGAGTAGCAGATCCAGGTGTGGGACTAGCATTCCACTCTTTCATGGATTGTTGGACAATCCGTTTCACCAGGGATTCCAATCTCTGATCTTCAGACTCTCTTTCACCAGCTGCACGAGCGAAACAGGGCTCGCAAAGGGACTTGTCCTCCGGGACATGCGCCCCACAACCCCAACAGGCTCTCTGGGCCGCATGGCTACTGTGGTGGTGTGTGCGGTGTCTGGAGGAGGAATGTGAGCGTCTCCTCTCATGTCTGCTCCCTGATGGAGACTCACGGCGTCTTGACCTTGAAGATGATTCTCTTCGTGGCCTGACAGGGTCTCTTTCTTGACCAGACCTGGAGGAGCTGGGAGAAAGAGAAATCCAGGGAGACACAGGATTTAGCCATGAATCATGAGCCAGCATCCCTCCCTTCATATCCCTCTAAATGTACCAGCACTCACCTGTTGTGAGAGGGCTGGCCACAAGAGGGCGGTGAAGCAGGATCCATGTTTCAGGCAAAACCACAAACTCACTAGGAAGTAGAGCATACAGGGATCACTACAAAGCAATAAGGAACATTCAGGTGTTGTCCTAATATGCATCCAACCGCTCTCCCCCCCCCCTGCATACCACAAAAAGGTATGCAGCATCCGGTCCCCACATACCTGGTAAACAAACGGACAAGGTACCGGGAAGACGTCGCTATGCCCACAGTGCATTCCCAAATGCTCTGGAGCTGACAGGCGTTTAAATTTTCGCGCCAGGATGACGTCAGCGATGGCCGGCCGTGATCGCAAGTGCGCATGCGCGGACCAGGCCTCGCTTCCGATCGCGGCGAAGTGCGCATGCGCAGGCAGCGAGCGGAGCTCCATTACCATACAGCGCATGCGTCCGCCGGACTGAGCGGAGGGGAAGCAGGAAGGAGATGGCTGGAACGCACGGAGCGTTCCAGCCGCCATTGGGCCACCAGGGATAGCAAAGAAAGATAGTTTGGAGACAAACAAACATAACAAAAACACTGCCATGGAGGAGACAAATCTTCAGACCCTGTCAGGATATCCGTCGGCCATCCGAAGCACCGCACAGTTATCAGCCAAAGGGGATTTTGAAATGTCACTCACCCGCCCGTGGCTGGGCCCTGGACATAGACACCGACTTTTCATTCTGAGGTAAGCCGACCAAATTCCAACAGGAAATAATCCAAATAGTTGGTCCTTGGAGGAGGACAAAAAAGGAACACTGGCTGTGCCTGCAAGCTGAAATTTATAGAGGGGGGTCCTATACCATTGGAGAGGAGGCGGGGTTAACCCACACGTAGGCTGCCATGGAGACTGCCAGGAAAGGAGATTTTCACTTAGCCTAGGTTCACTTAGGTTGAGTTACTAAAGGTAAAAAGTCTGTTAACTTTGCAAGGGGAAATTTCGCTTAGCCTAGTGAATGTGGTGAAAATACTCTTACAACAGGCTATTTGCCTTTAGTAACTCAACCCCCATTACTTGTATTGTTAGAGAAAGATGTGAAAATAGACACGTTCCGTAAAAATAAATAAATAAATAAATCGCTATTAAAAAGATGAAGAACTTCCAAACAGTTAATGAAGAAGACAAAGCCACATTTCCTGGCAGGAAGGACAATTCAATATTAACTGCTTGCCGACCGCCCGCCACAGATGTACTGCGGCAGGCAGCCGCTCCCAGGCAAATCGCTGTACATGTACGGCGCTCGCTCTTGGGAGTCTAGGGGGCGAGCGCGCACCGCTGGCGGGGAAGCCGATGCAGCAGGGAGGCGGCTCCGATTGCCGCCTGACACCCGTGATCGTTCCCCTCTGAGAGAGAAGGACGGTCGGCTGTCTGAGTGACGTCACCGCGGCTCCGGCCAATCAGATGGCCGGATGCCGCGAACCCGGAAGACGGGTGACTGGACATGTCGCCCGTCATACAGGTAAGCGGGCTGCACGGCGGGGTCTCGTTCTGAGGTAAGTATTGCATAATGAGCTAGTATGTGATGCATACTAGCTCATTATGTGTTTCTCTTACAGGTTACCAAATAAAAAAAAAACTTTGTACGGGTTTACAACCTCTTTAAGTAAAAAAAAAAAAAAAAAGGAAAAAAGTGATAATAAATAAAAAGTAAAACCATCCCCACCGTCCCCGATTTCGCCATGTGAATAAACGTGTGTAGGGCATGCATGTTTATGTAAATGATGATTGCTTCACACGTTAGGTGTCACAGCGAACAGAGTGAGAGCAACAATTCTAGAAATATAATTCATAGTTAATTCTAAACTGATGTCCTGTACAGGCTTTGAAATCGTCACCTATGGAGTATTTAACCCTTTCCTTCCATTTTGATCAGGTTTGAGCAGAAAGATTAGAGTTATGACCAATCAGATGATGATGATGATGATTAATTCTGTGTTATAACTATTGCAAAGCGTCCCATAATGTTTTTTTCCTGTTTAATTAACCACTTGCCGACCAGCCGCTGCAGATATACGGCAGAAGGTCAGTAAGTTCCCGCGAAACAACGTACTTCGCAGGAGCAATCGTGGAGGCGCGCACCAATTCGCCAGCGGGGAACCTGATCTGCAGGGCCAGCGGCCAGGAATGCCTTTGGGCACCCGCGACCGCTCCCTGTGGAGAGAGAACGGCTGTCTGCCATTGTGAACACGGCAGACCGTTGTTCTGTCGGCAATCAACACAGAGCTCCGGTGTTCCTCCTATTTAGGAACACAGGTCCCTGTGTTGATTGCATAAGCCCATCCCCCACACAGTTAGAAAACACCCCCTAGGGACACATTTAACCCTTTGATGGCCCCTGGTGTTAACCCCTTCCCTGCCAGTGGCATTAGTACAGTAACAGTGAATATTTTTAGCACTGATAACTGTAGTAATATTACTGGTCCCCCCAAAAGTGTCAATAATGTCAGTTAGGGGTGTGTTTTGTCCGCTGCAATGTCGCAGTCCCGCTAAAAATCACAGATCACCGCAATTACTAGTAAAAAAATAAATAAATAAATAAATAAAAATGACATAAATCGTTCCCCTAGTTTGTAGACGCGATAACTTTTGGGCAAACCAATCAATTCCTATTACAAGGGATTCCTATTACAAGGGATTCCTATTACAAGGGATGTTTACATCCCTTGCAATAGGAATAAATGTGAACAAAAATTAAAAAAATTAAAGGGAAAGTGTAAAAATAAAAAAAAAATGTAATAAAATAAACAATAAGAAAATTTGTAAAAAAATGGAAGCACCCACGTCCCCGTTTGATACGTAGGTGTCACCCGAATATGTAAACAACATTCATGTGAGGTATCGCCACAAAGGTTAGAGTGAGAGCAATATTTCTAGCACAAGACCTCCCCTGTAACTCTAAACTGATAACCTGTAAAAAAGTTTTAATGCGTAGCCTATGGAGATTTTTAAGTACCGAAGTATGGCGCCGTTCCAGGAGTGTGTGCAATTTTAAAGCGTGACTAAACCTAGGTTATGTTAGTCATCTATTTACTATGCGTAACATCATTTTTCACATTATACAAAAAAAATTGGGGCAAATATTGTGATTTGTTTTTTTTTTTAATTCATGAAAGTGTTTTTTTTTTTCCCAAAAAAATTGTGTTTAAAATTGCTGCGACAATACCATGTGACATAAAAAGTTTCAACGACCACTGCTTTATTCCATAAGGTCTCTGCTAATAAAAAAAAATATATATATGTATATATCAGGGCTCGACAAACCCTGGGCGCCAGGTCGCATTGGCGACTAGAATTAGCGACCTGGCGCCTGGGGTGCCCTGCAGGAGGTGTCCTGTCCCTTTTGAGAATTTTTTTGGGAATCTCTCCACCACATCCCAAAGGTCCTCTATTGGATGAGATGTGGTGAGTGTGGAGGCCATTGGAGTACAGTGACCTCATTGTCATGGTGAAGAAACCAGTGATGAGATGATTTGAGCTTTGTGACATGGTGCATTATCCTGCTGGAAGGAGCCATCAGAAGATGGGGACACTGTAGTCATAAAGGGATGGACATGGTCAGCAACAGAACTCAGGTAGGCCGTGGATTTTAAACAATGCTCAATTGGTAGTAAGGAGCTCAAAGTGTGCCAAGAAAATCTCCCCCACACCATTACACCACCAGCCTGAACCGATGATACAAGGCAGGATGGATCCATGCTTTCATGTTGTTTACGCCAAATTCTGACCCTACCATCTGAATGTCATAGCTGAAATGGAGACTCATCAGACCATAAAATATTTTTCCAATCTTCTGTTGTCCAATTTTGGTGAGGCTGTGCGAATTGTAGCCTCAGTTTCCTGTTCTTACCTGACAGGAGTGATACCCGGTGTGGTCTTCTGCTGCTGTAGGCCATCTGCTTCCAGATTCGATGTGTTGTGTGTTCAGAGATGATATTCTGCACACCTTGGTTATAACGAGTGGTTATTTGAGTTACTGTTGCCTTTCTATCATCTCAAACCAGTCTGCATATTCTGACATCAACAAGACATTTTCCTCCACACAACTGCGGCTCACTGGATATTTTCTCTTTTTCAGACCATTCTCTGTTCTCTTCAGTTTTTATATTTATTGGCTACTCTATATTTGGCGCAGGGAATATACTTTGTATATATTTTCTACATTCTCTGTAAACCCTAGAGATGGTTCTGAGTGAAAATCCCAGTAGATCAGCAGTTTTTAAAATACTCAGACTTAACAACCACGCCACATTCAGAGCCACTTAAATCCCCTTTCTTCCCCATTGTGATGTATGGTTTGAACTTCAGCAAGTCGCCTTTACCACATCTAGATGCCTAAATGCATTGAGTTGCTGCCATGAGATTGGCTGTGTTACCAAGCAATTAATAAAGTGTGAGTATATATATGTATATATATATATATATGCGTATATATATATATATATATATATGCGTATATATATCGATCAGCTATACCATTAAAGTGGTTGTAAAGGCACATGTGTGCACACATAGATGTTTAGAAACAGAAAAAAATAACGCACAGTCTACGCGTCCAGCAGTGTTTTGCCAGAACAACGCTTGACACATCTAAACACACGTTAATAATAAGCACGTTTAGTGCTTGAGCGTTTATTCATTTCACTGGCCAGAATAAATTATTATTTTGGCCAATGAAATCAATTAACACCCAAGGGCTTGACACAGCTAAAGGTGCCTACAGGCTTTATGTGTTTACAAGCGATAAGCGTTTTTTTCTGCCCAAATGCTGCTGCCAGGTGGAAAGGTGCAAACAGGGGCCGACTGGCAACTTTCGGGCCCAGGGGGCAAGCACAAACCAGAGGCTTATGGTGCAATGACTTGGCCCCCCTTTCCACTCTCCGTCCTCCTGACCCTCATTCCAGGCTAAAGCCCTTCTCCAAGTACTCTCTACTGACCTGCCGAATCTGGGTTCCCGACCTGGCCATCAGCAGACAGTTGTGGGAGACTGGGACAGCTTGATCGGAGCTGCCTGATGGAGGAGAGTCTCCAGTGACATCATCCATTCTGGGGGGGGGGGGGTTAGAGACCTGCGCTCTGTCCTTGTCTTCATCCCGCACTCAGTAGGTCAGCAGTGGGGACATTTTACTTCTCTTTACCAGGTAACCTTTAGGCATGTCTGTGGCAGATGCAGTGCAGCTTTTTTAGGGGGCATCAGAGAGGCCGGAGGGCAGTTGCCCCCCTGCCCCCTGGCCCAGTCCTCCCCTTGGTGCAAAGCAGCAAGATGTCCTGGGTGCATGAGGCCTGTAACTCATTCAGAAATATTGTATGTATGTAGTTTCACTGTATAATGTAGGGATCGAACGATTATCGGCAAAGCCGATATATTGGGGGTCGATATGCACTTTCTCCGATATATCGGAATCGGCCCCTGAGGTTACCGATATTGCCGAAATTTTGTGAAAGTGCCGGAGTGATGCCTGCGGCTAGAGGCATCACCCCGGTACCGGCATCCATAGCCGACGGTCAGCTGTCTTGTAATGACAACCGATGCGGCTGAGAAGCAGCTAGGCTGTCATTACAAAGAGCGAGAGGGGACGCCCCCCCCCCTCCCGCCGCCTTCAGCGGCTCGCCCGGGTCTCCCCTCCCCCTGGAACACCCGGGCAACCAGCCTGCACGGCTGCCGAAGACCCGATCAAAGCTGCCTTCGGCTCTGTTCGGGTCTCCGTGTAAAAACCCGGAAGTGATGTCATGACGTCACTTCCGGGTACTCTGCGCCAAATTAAAAAAAATGACAGCATTCAAAACAGCCAAACTTGCCATTTTGAATGCTTTTAAGTGCAGAGGAGGGGTTTGGGGTCTTCTAGACACCCAGATCCCTCCACAAGAGTACCTGTCAAAAAATAAATAAAACACTTTTAATGTATGAAAATATCGGCCAATATCGGCAGATACTGATATGCGATGACCAAAATATCGGTATTGGCAATAAAAAAACTACATCAGTCGATCATTAGTATAATATATACTTTATATATTTGTTGCATTGGTTTCTTGCTATCCTCCGATACTTTATTATGCATGCAGAGCTTCGAATCATCAGTTCAGTGGCAGCGCGACACTGGAAATGAAATTTAAATGCTGGCAGCGTGTTTTAAGAGGGGAAGATGTGCTGTAATGACGGGGCGGTGATGTGCGTTCCCTATTGCAGCAGCATTTTGCACACCTGCACGAGGAAGTGTCACCAGTGAGAACGGTCTGTGATGTGGAGCTATTTCTAGGCCAGCATGTGTGCAGCGCACAGTGAGGCAGCCGTTGCCATGGCAAATAACAGTTCCTGTAAAGAATGCCATGGAGATATATTGTGCTCGGCAGTACTTTGTCGCCCCTACACAGTTGGTTTCATAGGACCTGATGATTAAGGCCTAACACGCCTGGATGCAGACACAAACCTGGCACCCACTGTGGGGCTTCCAACACTCGATAGGTGGAAGGTCTGGGGGTAACAGAAGTGGAAGAGGACTCCATTCAAAACCACCTCGGTATTCTGTGTTTATTTATTGTATAGCAGTGATGTTTTACACAGCAGCAGTGAGCCTCTACCCCTTACATCAATTCCTTGCCCAGAAGAGCTTACATTCTGCCACACTAGAACCACACTAGGGGCATTTTGGGTAGAAGTCAACTAGCCTACCAGTATTGTTTTGGATTGTGATAGGGCTGCAGTCACCAACCTGTAGTCCATAGACCACTGATGGTCCATAAGGAAATTTTGGTGGTCCCCAGGGGTTCTGCCACAAATCATCATTATGGCGGCTGTATACCGCCCAATGTTGTTTCCGGTGTTGTTCTCAATGCGTGCTGACAGTCAATATTGTCCACACGCATTGATACTCAATGCCTCCTCTCTAGTTTAAACTCCTGTGAACTCAGCGGGAGGTTCGGGGAGTAATGCAGAGAGCGGGACGTGAAGAAGGAGGGGACTTCCAGGGGGAGGGGGCACAGAACCGGAGTATTGATTGTATAAGGCAGCAGTGTGATCGAGGGGGAGGGGGGCAGAGAGTCAGAGCATTGTGTGTATAAGGCAGCAGTGTGATCCAGGGGGAGGGGGGCAGAGAGCCAAAGCATTGTGTGTATAAGGCAGCAGTGTGATCCAGGGGGAGGGGGACAGAGAGCCAGAGCATTGTGTGTATAAGGCAGCGGTGTGATCCAGGGGGAGGGGGACAGAGAGCCAGAGCATTGTGTTTATAGAGCAGCAGTGTGATCCAGGAGGAGGGGGGCAGAGAGCCAGAGCATTGTGTGTATAAGGCAACATTGTGATCCAGGGAGGGGGCAGAGAGCTGGAACATTGTGTGTATAAGGCAGCAATGTGATCCAGGGGGAGGGGGGCACAGAGCCAGAGCATTGTGTGTATAAGGCAGCAATGTGGTCCGGTGGGAGGGGGCACAAAGCAGTGTATAAATCATGTAAAATTCATGTTAGTGGTCTGCGGGATTCAAAATGTGAGTTTAGTGGTCTGTGAGGTCCGAAAGGTTGGCGACCATTGTGATAGGAAACCACAGGAAAACATACAAACTCCATGCAGATGACCCAGTACCCAGTGTAGCATGGTAAGATTTTTAACCACTGGGCACCTGTTGTAACTGTTTTAACGCAGTAGAAATTGAGATGCTCATTTTCACCTTTTACATTGCCTGTTATTAGACTCTTGGAATCCCCCACTTTTCAAAAAAAGGTGAAACCAGCAAAAAATAATTGGAAGGAAAATGTAAAAAATTACTTCGCTTTCACGCCAGCCACTGCCCCCTTCCTGTAGGCATCAGTGACATTTCTGGCCTCACCGCAGGAAATTAAGAAGACCAAGGGTCCCAAATCTCATGATTTGGTACTCCAGCACTGTGAAGGAGCGCAATTTGGATTCTAGACTTTTCCAAAATCCAAAGGGAAGGCTCAGTAATAACACCCTCACCTAGGGGAGTATGGCAGGCAGGAAGAATGGCTGCAGAATAAGTGGACTTTCTATTTCATATATGGCCCGTATTAAGAAGAACTGTGTGTTTGTGTGTGTATTTGTGCATGCGTATCTATTTGCTCATTGTATTTTTATAACATACAGTATATATGGTCTATTTTACAAAGTGCTATTACCTATGATCCTTTGCTGCTAAAGAAAACTTGAGCTAAATGTAGGAATAATTTTGAGCGCTCCTACCAGTTGCTTGGCAATCATGTTGATCAAGTGACTTCAATCATGCTGATCCAGTGACTTCATTTATGTTGATCCAATGGCTTCATACATATGGAACAACTGGCTTCATTCACATTGACCCAATGGCTTCAGTCATGTTGACCCAATTACTTTATTGATGTATGCCCAATGGCTTCATTCATGTTGATCTAATGGCTTCATTCATGTTGACCCTATGGCTTTATTCATGTTGACCCAATAGCTTTATTGACGTATACCCGATGGCTTCATTCATGTTGAGCTAATGGCTTCATTCATGTTGACCCTATGGCTTTATTCATGTTGACCCAATAGCTTTATTGACGTATACCAGATGGCTTCATTCATGTTGAGCTAATGGCTTAATTCGTGTTGACCCAATAGCTTCATTCATGTTGACCCAATGGCTTCATCCATGTTTACCCAATTGCTTCATTAATGTTGACCCAATGAATTCCTTGATGTACACCCAATGGCTTCATTCATGCTGACCCAATGGCTTCAATCAAGTTGACCTAATAACCTCATCCATGTTGACCCAATTGCTTCATTAATGTTGACCCAATGGATTTCTTGATGTACACCCAATGGCTTCATTCATGTTGAGTTGATGGCCATTGTAATGAAGACAATAGCTTCAATACAACGACGTCAATACTTTCTGAATCCCTGACCTAAAACAAATAAGCAGTTGGTGAAGCAAGAACTCCTGATCTGTATATGTGTATTGAAGTCAAAGTAGGACTATGAATGGGGACTAGCTCACATGCGACAATATTTGAAATTATAGCAAATTCTACTTTGCTTCAGTATTCTCTATATTACTATGATCTTGACCGAGAAACTACCAATTTAAATGAAATGAGGTGGCTTTGAGTGCTGAGTGGATTTTTTTCTCTACATTTGGGGCTTTTCACATAATATATACAATATACCAGCTATACCTTTAGCTTCAACAGTGCAAGTTCACGCAAAGTATCACTGTGCACATTGTGAGAAGCTCGTAGTGTGCAGTGAAATCAAAGTAAGCAAATTCGGTTCAGGAGAGGAACCTGTACAACCGTGCAAGACTGAAAGGAAGGCTGTCCATCAGCTTTAACCACTTTACCATCAGGATTTTGCTGTCTTACGTCCAGGCCACTTGTTGCGTTTCGGCACTGTGCGAATTTAACTGACAATTGCGCGGTCATGCAACACCGTACCCAAACAAAATTTGTTTCCTTTTTTTCCCACAAACAGAGCTTTCTTTTGGTGGTATTTGATCACCTATGCGCTTTTCATTTTTTGCAATAATAATAAAAAAATGCGAAAATGTTAACTAGTAATGGCGGCAATCTGCAATTTTTTTTTTGTGGGACTGCGACATTGCGGCGGACAGATCGGACCCTTGACTGACATTTTTGACACTTTTGGGGGTACCAGTGACATTATTACAGTAATCAGTGCTATACATATGTAAAAATGACACTGGCAGGGAAGGGGTTAACTTTTATTGGTGATCAAGGGGTTAATGTATGCCTGGTGCTTACTAACGTGTGTGGGGGGAGGGGACTATATGACACATGGACAGATCGCAGGTTCAGCTATGCTGAATCCTGCAATCTGTCCCTGAATGACACTTAGGAGATCCTCCCGCTTTGCTTACACAAGCGGGCGGATTTCCACACTCGATCCCCGACGATCGGGGAAGAGCGGCGGTGATCACCGCCGCTCCTCCCCTGGCCCGACTCCCGCTGTGACTGAAAATAGCGGGAGCGAGGCTCCGGCGGCGCGCGTGCCGCCCACAAGGCGAGGAGTCCAGCGACGTAGGTCTACGTCGCTAGACGGTATCGAGCCAATTTGCCGCAGTACGGTCAACGTGACCAGTCGGCAAGTGGTTAAATTAGCTGAAAAAGGCAGAACAAAGGTTACCGATTTTTCAATAACCCACCAGAATAGCGTAAACAGATCCGTAGTCTTTTTCCATACCTTGGTGTCCATAGGCACTCACTCCATCATGGGCTGATCCTTGACCAAGATCTATTGCATCAATTACAGTAGAGAAAAGTCAGGTCAAGGACCTGGTTGCACTGTCTTGCAGTGGTGGGTGAATCCTAAGAATGTATGAACAGGATTACTTTTGGTGGACAAACCAGTTATCACATATAGTATGTATTTCAACCTACCTGCCTAGAGTTTTGCTTTGCACTGTATGAACCATTTGCTTTGCTTGTGGCTCAGTTTAATTCACCTTAAAAATGGAATTCTGCAAATTCCCCGGAGAATAAATACATTCATACAGCGTACACACAGCACCAACGTGCTTTGTGCAGAGAGCCTGGGAACTGTTAAAAGCGGGTGTGTGGGTGGAGGCTTTCATGAGAACGAAGATATAACAGTGCAAACCGCTAATATAGCAAGGAGCGATTTGCACACCTCTCCCTGGCTTAGCAATTAACAGATGTGCTCGCGGTTTGATTCTGGGGAACAATGTTCACACACAAAGACAAAAATAATATATTAGCAAATTCCCGAGCTTCAAACTGTCTTGTGAAATAATTGTTTCCAAGACAGGAAAATGATTGCTAAAATACAGGTTGTTCCTTTGTCGAAGAACAGTTCGGAACATTCTCGTTTTATTAAAGGGTCAGTGAGCTAGTATTAAAAGTTATCGGTACTCATAGAACACTGAGGCTATTTTAATAGATCAAGTGATACTGAGCAACTTTGTAGATAAACGATAAGTACCAGGAGCTATTAATGGTTACTGGTGTGCTGCACTGCAGTTGTGTAGACACAGGAGGAACAGTTAACAAACTGCTGCTAGAAGGAATCCAGTGCATCAATTTACCTATAGTGCAAGGAGATCAAAGAAGTCATCAGGGATTGCATTCTACCACACACACACACTTTGGTCTCTTCCCCTGTTCCTATGCATGACATTTAGTTTGTTAAGGAACTGCTTTTTTTTTTTTCAACAAAGATTTTATTTGTAGGAAATAAAAATTACATAGTAAAGACAAGCTTTAGATACAAAGAGTATATATTAATACATCATATACATCTTGTATATATAGAAGCATGACAATCAGTTATTCTTTTGTGTTTCTTATAATATAGTAACCATCCAGATGAGATGCGGATAGCTCTAGACAGTGTACATATCATTTAACCTATAGGGAAACCGACGTGCTTGGGGCTGGAGCTTAACTACCGTATATACTCAAGTATAAGCCGACCCGAATATAAGCAGAGGCACCTAGTTGTACCACAAAAAACTGGGAAAACGTATTGACTCGAGTATAAGTAAGGGTGGGAAATGCAGCAGCTACTGGACCCAACTGGACCACCACGAGACCCAAAACAGGGGCTGCAGGCATGGTGCAGGGGCTGTTGACATGGTACAGGAGATGCAGGGCTGTGGGCATGGTACAGGAGATGGTACAGGCGCATGGTACAGGAGATGGTACAGGCATGGTACAGGAGATGGTACAGGCATGGTACAGGAGATAGTACAGGAGATGGTACAGGAGATGGTACAGGCATGGTACAGGAGATGGTACAGAAGATGGTACAGGAGATGGTACAGGCATGGTACAGGAGATGGTACAGGCATGGTACAGAAGATGGTACAGGAGATGGTACAGGCATGGTACAGGAGATGGTACAGGCATGGTACAGGAGATGGTACAGGCATGGTATAGGAGATGGTACAGGCATGGTATAGGAGATGGTACAGGCATGGTACAGGAGATGGTACAGGAGATGCAGGGCTGTGGGCATGGTACAGGCATGGTACAGGAGATGGTACAGGAGACAGTACAGGCATGGTACAGGCATGGTACAGGCATGGTACAGGAGATGGTACAGGCATGGTACAGGACATGTTTCAATCATGGTACAGGAGATGGTACAGGAGACGGTACAGGCATGGTACAGGAGATGGTAAAGGCATGGTACAGGAGATGGTACAGGCATGGTACAGGAGATGGTACAGGCATGGTACAGGAGATGGTACAGGCATGGTACAGGACATGTTTCAGGCATGTTACAGGAGATGGTACAGGAGATGGTACAGGCATGGTATAGGAGATGGTACAGGCATGGCACAGGAGATGGTACAGGAGATGCAGGGCTGCGGGCATAGTACTGGATAATCTTGTAGGGTCTGACAATGGGTCCAAGGATTTCACCCTGATACCTAATGCCAGTCAGGGTGTCATTGTCTAGCCTGTAGAGGTCTGTGCGTCCCTCCATGGATATGCTTCCCCAGACCATCACTGACCCACCACCTGGTCATGCTAAACGATGTTGAACACATAACGTTCTCCATGGCTTCTCCAGACCCTTTCACGTCTGTCACATGTGCTCAGTGTGAACCTGCTCTCATCTGTGAAAAGCACAGGGCGCCAGTGGCGGATTCCAATTTTGGTGTTCAATAGGAAATGCCAATCAAGCTCCACGGTGCCAGGCAGTGAGCACAGGGTCCACTAGAGGATATTGGGCCCTCAGACCACCCTCATGAAGTCTGTTTCTGATTGTTTGGTCAGAGACATCCACATCATTGTCCTGCTGGAGGGTATTTTGTATGGCTCTGGCAGTGCTCATCCTGTTCTTCCTTCCACAAAGGAGCAGATACCGGTCCTGCTGAGGGGTTAAGGAGTCGGACCTTCTACTGCCCTCTCCAGCTCTCCTAGAATACCTTGCCTGTCTCCTGGAATCTCCTCCATGCTCCTGAGACTGTGCTGGGAGACACCGCAAACCTTCTGCCAATGGCATGTATTGATGTGCCATCCTGGAGGAGTTGGACTGCCTGTGAAACCTCTGTAGGGTCCAGGTATGGCCTCATGCTACCAGTACTTTCACTGACCCTAGCCAAATGCAAAACTAGTGACAAACAGTCAGGAAAAATGAGTAGGGAAAAAAATGTCAGTGGCCTTTACCTGTAAAACCATTCCTGTTTTGGAGGTTGTCTCATTGCTGCCCATCTAGTGCACCTGTTGTTAATTTCATTACCACCAAAACAGCTGAAACTGATTAACAACCCCCTCTGCTACTTAACTGACCAATCAATCAATCAATGATCAATATCCCAGGAGTTTAATTGACTTGATGCTATACTGATTAAAAAGTGTTCCTTCAATTTTTTGAGCAGTGTACATATATAATGTTTGGGGGGTTCTATCTAATTTTCTAGCAAAAAATACTGGGAGTAGTTAAATTACGTTAGCATGTTAAAGCTTATATAAGATTTCAGCAGTTGGATTTAAATATCTGTTTAAAGCAAAAAAGCAAAAAAAAAAAAATACCCAATCCTCACCTGCGATATTTAGGTTTGGGAATTTTCATGTGTTAACCACTTCCCGACCACCCGCCGCATTTTTACTGTGGCAGGGTGGCTCTCCTGTGCAAACCGGCGTAGACCTATGTTGGTCGCACGCGGGAAGCTAGGGGGTGAGCACGCGCCGGCAGCGACGCACTCCCACCCCCACTCGGCAGCGGGGAAGCCGATGCACGTGTCAGGCGGATCCGATTGCTGCCTGACACCCGTGATCGTTCCCCGCTGAGAGAGAAGGACAGTCAACACATCTGACCGTTCTTCTCCCTAAAATGATCATAGAGCCCATGTGATCCTTCTATATAGGATCACATGTCTCTATGGTCATTTCAAAAACCACGCCCCCCCCCCCCCCCCCCACAGTTAGAATCACTCCCCTAGGCTCACATTTAACCCCTTGATCACCCATAATGTTAACCCCTTCCCGGCCAGTGTCATTATTACAGTAACAGTGCATATTTTTAGCACTGATTACTGCAGTAATGTCACTGGTACCTCCAAAAGTGTCAAAATAGTCAGTCAGGGGTCCGATCTGTCCGCCGCAATGTAGCAGTCCCGCAAAAAATCGCAGATCGCCTCCATTACTAGTATAAAAAAAATAACAATAAAAATGACATAAATCTTTCCCCTAGTTTGTAGACGCAATAACTTTTACGCAAACCAATCAAAATATGCTTATTGCGATTTTTTTTACCAAAAATATGTAGCAGAAAACAAAACAGACTAAAATGTTAAACAATTTTGATTTTACATTTTTTTTTTTGGGAATGTTATATAGCAGAATGTGAAAAATATTGTTTTTTTTTTTCAAAAGTGTATATAATTATAGCGCAAAAAATAAAAATCGCAGAGGTGATCAAATACCACCAAAAGAAAGCTCTGTTTGTGGGAAAAAAAGGACGTCAATTTCATTTAGGTACATCGTCGCACGAACGCGCAATTGTCCGTTAAAATCACGCAGTGCCGAATCGCAAAATAGGGCCTGGTCAGGAAGGGGGTAAAATCTTCCGGGGGTTAAGGTGGTTAAATAAATACCGTTCAAATAACTCATGCAATTTGATGAACTGACCTCTAAGGCCCCTTTCACACACTCCGTCCGTTGGACGGACTCCGTTTATCTCAGCGGGGGATCGATCCGCCAATCCCCCGCTGAGCAGGAGGATGACAGCTGTTCTCCGTGCTGTGTGCGGAGACACAGCTGTCAGTTCCCCATGCATCTCTATGGGGGAAATCGGATAGGAACGGACCGTCCGTCCGTTCTCATCCGATCCCATGCGATCCGATCCACTGGACGGATGGAAAATAGGCTTTTCATCCGTCCAGATTTTATGGATCGGATTGGATGTCAGCGGACATGTCTCCGCTGACTTCTGACGCCCCATAGGGATGCATGGGGGGACCGTTCAGATCCGCCAAAAAACGGACAGGCGGATCTGAACGGTCTGCCTGTGTGAAAGAGCCTTAAAAAGAAACATTCAGAAAGGACTGAGCGGACCTCCGGTGGTGTGCACTGCGATGCACAGGGCACAGTGACGATGTACTGATCTTGGTGCATAGTACTGTTTGATTCTTTTTTTTTTTTTTTGTGCAAACGTTGTTGAAATGTCACTAGAGTGACATTCCATTATGTTCTGTTGGCCGCTGCATGTCTCCCTGCGTCGGGTTGCATCCCCAGAGTCATTATACTGTAGCACAGATACCTCCTGCTGTATACTGTATACATAGAGCCTGTAGCTTGCATACAGCTGTTCTGTGCTTTTAGATCTCATCAGTGCACAATGTTGGAAAAACAAAAGAAAAAAAACCCACAGCTTCTTTTGCAGAATAAAATATGGCCTAATTAAAACAAGCAGCTCACTAATTATATTTACTGCCAATACTCTCATAGACTGCAGTAGCTTGAATTCATATGTAAACGCTATCCTGCACGTTAGGAGATAATAACATAGTAACAAGAATGAAAGGTTAATCGCCATCTAAAGTGAGCCGGGGCCAAATATCCCATTTGTTTTCATCTGCATTTTCTGGCTAAGAACGTTCTGATTGGTCCCTTTGGATTTCGTGGACATCCCAAAATAAGAGCGACCCTTCTGTTCTGGTATTTCACGTCTTATCTTCTCATTTCACGCAACATTTCAACCTGGAGGAAAAAAAAAACATCAAATTCCCAGGCGAGCCAAGGATTGAAGCGTATTGACTAATTTATACCATTACACTCACAGATGTAGAGAATAATTGCATGGAAACCATCACAGATAGGTGTGAAGAGGTATGAGGGTGATGGCGAGAGCTGCAGATCCCAACCCCCTCTCTCTTCAGTATATCTATCTACAGTGCACTGCGAAAGTATTCGGCCCCCATTGAACTTTGCGACCTTTTGCCACATTTCAGGCTTCAAACATAAAGATATAAAACTGTAATTTTTTGTGAAGAATCAACAAGTGGGACACAATCATGAAGTGGAATGAAATTTATTGGATATTTCAAACTTTGTTAACAAAAAAAAAACTGAAAAATTGGGCGTGCAAAATTATTCAGCCCCCTTAAGTTAATACTTTGTAGCGCCACCTTTTGCTGCGATTACAGCTGTAAGTCGCTTGGGGTATGTCTCTATCACTTTTGCACATCGAGAGACTGAAATTGTTGCCCATTCCTCCTTGCAAAACAGCTCGAGCTCAGTGAGGTTGGATGGAGAGCGTTTGTGAACAGCAGTTTTCAGTTCTTTCCACAGATTCTCGATTGGATTCAGGTCTGGACTTTGACTTGGCCATTCTAACACCTGGATATGTTTATTTGTGAACCATTCCATTGTAGATTTTGCTTTATGTTTTGGATCATTGTCTTGTTGGAAGACAAATCTCCGTCCCAGTCTCAGGTCTTTTGCAGACTCCATCAGGTTTTCTTCCAGAATGGTCCTGTATTTGGCTCCATCCATCTTCCCATCAATTTTAACCATCTTCCCTGTCCCTGCTGAAGAAAAGCAGGCCCAAACCATGATGCTGCCACCACCATGTTTGACAGTGGGGATGGTGTGTTCAGGGTGATGAGCTGTGTTGCTTTTACGCCAAACATAACGTTTTGCATTGTTGCCAAAAAGTTTGATTTTGGTTTCATCTGACCAGAGCACCTTCTTCCACGTTTGGTGTCTCCCAGGTGGCTTGTGGCAAACTTTAAACGACACTTTTTATGGATATCTTTAAGAAATGGCTTTCTTCTTGCCACTCTTCCATAAAGGCCAGATTTGTGCAGTATACGACTGATTGTTGTCCTTTGGACAGAGTCTCCCACCTCAGCTGTAGATCTCTGCAGTTCATCCAGAGTGATCATGGGCCCTTCGGCTGCATCTCTGATCAGTCTTCTCCTTGTATGAGCTGAAAGTTTAGAGGGACGGCCAGGTCTTCGTAGATTTGCATTGGTCTGATACTCCTTCCATTTCAATATTATCGCTTGCACAGTGCTCCTTGGGATGTTTAAAGCTTGGGAAATCTTTTTGTATCAAAATCCGGCTTTAAACTTCTCCACAACAGTATCTCGGACCTGCCTGGTGTGTTCCTTGTTCTTCATGATGCTCTCTGCGCTTTAAACGGACCTCTGAGACTATCACAGTGCAGGTGCATTTATACGGAGACTTGATTACACACAGGTGGAGGTGGATTCTATCTATCATCATTAGTCATTTAGGTCAACATTGGATCATTCAGAGATCCTCACTGAACTTGCTGCACTGAAAGTAAAGGGGCTGAATAATTTTGCACGCCCAATTTTTCAGTTTTTTATTTGTTAACAAAGTTTGAAATATCCAATAAATTTCGTTCCACTTCATGATTGTGTCCCACTTGTTGTTGATTCTTCACAAAAAATTACAGTTTTATATCTTTATGTTTGAAGCCTGAAATGTGGCAAAAGGTCGCAAAGTTCAAGGGGGCCGAATACTTTCGCAAGGCACTGTATCTATCTATCTATCTATCTATCTATCTATCTATCTATCTATCTATCTATCTATATCTATCTACAGTATCCCACAAAAGTAAGTACACCCCTCACATTTTTGAAAATATTTTATTATATCTTTTCATGTGAAAACGCTGAAGAAATGATACTTTGCTACAATGTAAAGTAGTGAGTGTACAGCTTGTATAACAGTGTAAATATGCTGTCCCATCAAAATAACTCAACACACAGCCATTAATGTCTTTTATATATCCATATTTCCACTGTATATGCAAAGCACTTTTTTTTTCCATTTTGGATAGAGTAAAGAAGAGTTATAACCCCTGTAATGTTTAGTTTTGCCTTCTTTTTCCCCATTGGGAAGATTTACATTCATTCCTGTCCCATAACCAAAACAGGAAGTGAGAGGAAATCCCTGTACATTTAACCACCATTTAACTGGACCGGAAGATTTTCCCCCTTAATGACCAGGCCCTATTTTGCGATTTGCCACTGCGTTAATTTAACGGACAATTGCGCGGTCTTGCGACGCTGTACCCAAATAAAACTGATGTCCTTTTTTTCCCACAAATAGAGCTTTCTTTTGGTGGTATTTGATCACCTGTGCGATTTTTATTTTTTGCGCTATTAACAAAAAAAGAGCGACAATTCTGAAAAAAAAAAAAAAACAATATTTTCTCACATTCTGCTATATAACATTAAATAATAGGAGTAAGAATATAAAAACCCACTCAACCCAGCGCTAATATAATAGAAATTCTAAAAACAAAGCAGCCGCTATAAAAATCAAATGATATCAAAAAGGTGTATAATGAGAAACGGAGGAAGCTCATATACACTAGCAGCGCTAATTATATTAACTTATGTAAACAATACCTCAAAAAAAAGGTTATAAAATTAAACATCAAAACAATTAATTCTCTGTATATGATGTCCATGCAAAGTGAGTATTGTCCGTAAATGTTAGGTGATACAGTTCATATACTGAGTGGGTTCCTGGAGTGCAAGCCCATGAACACCCAATGGTGCTTCCTGTTAAGGTGGACCACCGTCACCACACCTCAAAGTAAGTGCCCCCCTAGGTAGTAAAAACTCACCACAGGATGGCAAAAGGGACGCCTTATATGGGATGTATTCCACAATGTGGTAAACGAATTCCAGGTAATACCTCTCCGGATTAACCAAAATCTGATATATAATCAGGACTTCCGTTCAGCATAGACTGCACCAGACACCTCAGATCTGGGACTCTCCTTCCTCACTCACACACACAGGGACCCTCAATCAGGGTGGGTGTCTAGCTTGCTCGCTCCTCTAAGTGACCGAGTCAGAGTCTTCCTGGAGAGGAGCGAGCAAGCTAGACACCCACCCTGATTGAGGGTCCCTGTGTGTGTGAGTGAGGAAGGAGAGTCCCAGATCTGAGGTGTCTGGTGCAGTCTATGCTGAACGGAAGTCCTGATTATATATCAGATTTTGGTTAATCCGGAGAGGTATTACCTGGAATTCGTTTACCACATTGTGGAATACATCCCATATAAGGCGTCCCTTTTGCCATCCTGTGGTGAGTTTTTACTACCTAGGGGGGCACTTACTTTGAGGTGTGGTGACGGTGGTCCACCTTAACAGGAAGCACCATTGGGTGTTCATGGGCTTGCACTCCAGGAACCCACTCAGTATATGAACTGTATCACCTAACATTTACGGACAATACTCACTTTGCATGGACATCATATACAGAGAATTAATTGTTTTGATGTTTAATTTTATAACCTTTTTTTTGAGGTATTGTTTACATAAGTTAATATAATTAGCGCTGCTAGTGTATATGAGCTTCCTCCGTTTCTCATTATACACCTTTTTGATATGCTATATAACATTCCCAAAAAAAAAAAAAAATTAAAAATCAAAATTTTTTAACATTTTAGTCCAATTTGTTTTCTGCTACATATTTTTGGTTAAAAAAAAAAATCGCAATAAGCGTATTTTGATTGATTTGCGCAAAAGTTATCACAGCTACAAACTACGGGAAAGATTGATGTCATTTTTATTGTTTTTCTTTTCTTTTTTACTAGTAATGGCGGCGATCTGCGATTTTTAACGGGACTGCGACATTGCGGCGGACAGATCGGACCCCTAACTGACATTTTTTACACTTTTGGGGGGACCAGTGACATTACTACAGTAATCAGTGCTATAAATATGCACTGTTACTGTAATAATGACACTAGCAGGGAAGGGATTAACACAGTGGGTAATCAAGGGGTTACATGTGAGCCTAGGGGAGTGATTCTAACTGTATGGGGGAGGGGCTTGTGAAATGACCATAGAAACCTATGTTCCTATATAGAAGGATCACAGGCGCCCTGTGATCATTCCAGAGAGAGGAACGGTCAGCTGTGTTTACAATAGCTGACCGTCCTTCTCTCTCAGTGGAGAGCGATCGCGGGTGGCCGGCGGCAATCGGAGCTGCCTGACCTGTGCATTGGAGACCCCGCTGCTGATTGGGGGCGGGAGCACGCCGCCTGCGGCGCTCCCTCGCAGCAGGCGCGCGACTGACAGTTCGCGCAGGAGGAGCTGCCTGCCGCAGTATATCTGCAGCGGGTGGTCCGGAACAGGTTAATATGTGCAGTGGGGTCAGTATTGGCCACATTTGGAATATTTACATATATGTTGAACTAGCCATTTTGGGAATATGTATAATACTTGTATTGGGTGATGTCAAATTATGTTTTTCTGTTAGTAATTTTCTGTTTCTGGTATATACATGTTATTGCATAAATACCGGTCTTGTCTGGTCTCTCTGGCCCTGACGAAGCCCTATGCGAAACGCGTTGGCTTGCTGAGACCCCTAGACCGTCTTTCATGTAAGACCTGCTTCAACATCTGCTATAAGTATTGGCATTCCCAGTTAGGGAATATATTTCTGCACTGTGTTTTTTAATTTGTTTGTATTCTTCATATGGGACCTCCCGCATGTCCCATTTGCACACGTTTTTAAATATGTATTAATAAATATATTTTTTATATAAATTGTTGTAGGTCCTCCTCCTCCTCCCAATTGGCCTAGAAAGCCCCATCTTTTTCTTTTTTGGTTTAGCTTTTACTATTAGGGTTATGGGCCGACCTACACGGTAATTTACATATGTGCAGTATCTACTTATATCTGTTCTTTTTTTTTTCTTCTGTCTTCCCGCCAATCATTGACCTTTGATAGGCGTCAGGAAACAAAGCGCCGAAGTGTACTTTGGTCTCAGAATGTGTCATTCTGCCGCCTCTCTGTAAGATTCTGGTACCTTTGGTACCCTTATTTCCCATTTCTACCTTAATATTGCGTCCCACCTTGCTAACTAGGTGGAACGCATACACCTTTAAGAACGATGACATCATCGCCGAGCGCCGCTATGAGCGGCTATTTCAATCGCCGGTTTTCTCTCACTCATTGCTCGTTCAAACCGCATGCTTGACCAGTCTTGTCCTCTGCTGCCGGAGCTTCTAGCTATTCCTTTGCCTGAACAAAACCGGAACCTCGCTACCGATCCCGTATCTCGCTACCGGATCCCTCTCTTGCTACTGGACCTTGCTACTGCTAACCCAACTTGTGATAAGTACCCCACAGGGGATTTCTTCCTAAACTAACTTACACTATCTACCTCTGCATACTAAGGACTGTTACTATGTAAGCACTATTCCTATCATCTGCATAACTTCATAGATTGCTAGCTCTTGAGCCTACCATCATCTACATCATTGCACTAGGTTACTCTCTCTTGTATACTTCATCTGCTGTCCCCTACCACCTGTTACTATACATGATTGCTAAACCTATCTGCATACTACCTATCATCACCTACCACTCTCCTGAATATTACTACTGAGTGCTCACCATTTCTAACGCCTGTCTCTCACCTCTATACTATCATATACATCCTATCACTCCAGGAACATCATATTGAGTGTATGTATATTTGCATAAATCTGGCTGTGCACGGTGATGAGTCCTGAGAGTTGGATATGTTTGTTCAACACATCTCTACATGACTACTGAGTGTAATAATTCTGCAGCTACAAATCCATTCACTAACAAAAAACGCAAGAGCGTTACACTCTCCATGTTTGATGTTTGACTTTCTTTTGTGTGCTTGCACTTTGCTGCTGTTTGATCTTCCATGGGAGCTTTTTTTCTGTATTCATTATCCGCTCCGAAGAGTCGGACTTTTACTATTTTCAATAGCGAGGTCCTCATTCAACCACAGGCCGCGAACTTCGGTTCCGCGTCTGAAAAAATAAAATGCTCTTTCTCCACTTGGGTTTTAAAGCTTGTGGGTAAGAGGATTGTGTTCACCAATGTGCATAATAAAGAGCCGGCATGGGGGCAGCGTAGTGGAACCTGCGGCACGGTCTGCGTTCCTGCTGAGCACAACGTTTCCCTCTTCATGTTATCAACGCATAAATTCTGCAAGGAATACATTCTAAAGGGTATTACTGCTTTTCTGTACGGATTCAGGACTAAACGCTGCCTAAGCGAAGGATAATTTGTCTCCGTAAAGCAGCCATGTAGTCTTTAAGAAAGCAACAACCTGTTTTTTTTATTTTGTAAAGGTTTTAGGAATATTCGCTATAAAGGTTATAGAACAGTCAGCTTCTTCCAAGCAACTGGAGATTGATTAACCACTTCAGCCCCGCAAGGTTTTACCTCCTTAACCACTTTAAGACCGGAAGGATTTGCCCCCTTAACCACTTAAGCCCCGGAAGATTTTACCCCCTTCCTGACCAGGGGGTATTTTGCGATTCGGCACTGCGTGAATTTAACGGACAATTGCGCGGTCGTGCGACGCTGTACCTAAACAAATTTGGCGTCCTTTTTTTCCCACAAACAGAGCTTTCTTTTGGTGGTATTTGATCACCTGTGCGATTTTTTGATCACGCGCTATAAACAAAAAAAGAGCGTCAATTTTGCAAAAATAGCAATATTTTTCAAATTTTTTTATATGAAATACCCCCCCAAAAAAATGTAAAAATCAAAATTTTTTAACATTTTCGGCCAATTTGTTTTATGCTACATATGTTTGGTAAAAAAAAATCGCAAAAAGCGTATTTTGATTGGTTTGCGCAAAAGTTATCGCGTTTACTAACAAAGGGAAAGATTTTTGTCATTTTTGTTGTTTTTTTTTTAACGCGTAATGGTGGCGATCTGCGATTTTTTTGCGGTACTGCGACATTGCGGCGGACAGATCGGACCCTTGACTGACATTTTTTACACTTTTGGGGTTACCAGTGACATTTCTACAGTAATCAGTGCTATATATATGCACTGTTACTGTAAAAATGACACTGGCAGTGAAGGGGTTATTTTATTGGAGAGGGAGGGGTTAATGTATGCCTGGTGCTTACTGACGTGTGTGGGGGGAGGTGACTGAGTGACAGAAGGACAGATCGGATGTTCAGCTATGCTGAACACTCCGATCTGTCAGTCCCTGTCACTTAGGAGATCCGCCCGCTCTGTTTACACAGGCGGGCGGATCTCCTCACTCGATTCCCCGACGATCGGGGCAGAGCAGCGGCGATCGCCGCCGCTCCTCCCCTGGCCCGACTCCCGCTGTGAATGAAAACAGCGGGAGCGCGCCTCCGGCGGCGCGCGAGCCCCGCCTACAGGGGGAGGAGTCCAGCGACGTAGGTCTACGTCGCTGGACGGGAACGAGCCACTTTGCCGCAGTACGCTCCATGTGAGCGGTCGGCAAGTGGTTAAGGTGAGCGCAGCTTAGTACACCTTGTGTGTATCATATACCACAAGCAAAAAATAAAAGACAGAGGTGCAGTGTTGCATGACTGCGCAATTGTCATTCAAAGTGTAACAGCGCTGAAAATTGGTCTTGGCATGAAGGGGGTAAAAGTTCCCAGCATTGAAGTAGTTAATATTTAAAGCATTCTCACCCATCTATCCATATCTCCATGCTTTATTTTGCTGCGAAAGAAGTACCGCTACGAATAAGCCCAATTGGGGTGAAACGCGTCAGTAGGTGTGACTTTGGCAGGGACTATGTCGGAAGCCAACTGCTTTGAATAAACTTCATGGTGAGGCTTTATGAAAGTGCATCTTTGTCCTTGGTTTTTGCCATTTGTACCAAATGGGATGAGTTTTTAAAGCCCAGCACCCAGTGTAGAGGGGACAGGAGGAATGTGCTAGGGAAGTGGTGCAGCGGCTTTTTCTTTTGTGTCAATAGTTGCAGATAAACTATATTATGGGGAGATCTACAGGTGCATCTCCAAAAATTAGAATATCATCAAAAAGTTTATTTATTTCAGTAACTTAATTCAAAAAGTGAAACTCATATATGTTATATAGATGTGTTACACACAGTGATATATTTCAAGCTTTTCATTCTTTTGATTTTGATGATTATGGCTTACAGCTAGTGACACCCCAAAATTCAGTATCTCAAAAAATTTCAATATTACATAAGACCAATAAAAAAAAAAGGATTTTTAATACTGTTTTAATAATTTAATTTCAATTTTAATTTAATTTTAATTTAATTTAAAAATGTAATAATGTTGGGTTACTAGAAAGTCTGTCCATGTACAGTATAGTATGCACTCAATACTTGGTCGGGGCTCCTTTTGCATGAATTAATGCATCAATGTGGCGTGGCATGGAGGGGATCAGCCTGTGGCACTGCTGAGGTGTTATGGAAGCTCAGGTTGCTTTGATAGCGGCCTTCAGCTCGTCTGCATTATTGGGTCTGGTGTCTCTCATCTTCCTCTTGACAATACCCCACAGATTCTCTATGGGGTTTAGGTCAGGCGAGTTTGCTGGCCAATCAAGCACAGTGATCCCATGATCATGTGACCAGGTATTGGTATATTTGGCAGTGTGGGCGGTGCCAAGTCCTGCTGGAAAATGAAATCAGCGTCTCCATAAAGCTGACCAGCAGAGGGAAGCATGAAGTCCTCTAGAATTTCCTGCTAGAGGGCTGTACTGAGTTTGGACTTGATAAAACACAGTGGACCAACACCAGCAGAGGACATGACTCCCCAAATCATCACTGACTGTGGAAACTTCACACTGGACCTCATGCAACTTGGATTCTGTGCCTCTCCACTCCTCCTCCAGACTCTGAGACCTTGACTTCCAAATGAAATGCAAAATTTTCCACAGTCAGTGATATAAAGTTAATGACACCCCCGAATCATTTTGCAAAATGCAGTGCGAACTTGGTTAGGAATTGAATCACATGGGTATGAACAGCCATGCGATCTGATTCTGGTGCAGACAAAGAAAAAAATTGGCCTGCACGAGTTTGGTCCGAATGTGATCCAAATTCAGCCATAGTTTGTATGGCTGAATACGCATTGCACACATGTGATCTTCACAGCAATGCGGTGCGAATCACATGCGATGTCTGGCATGGCACCAGTGTGAACCGGGACTAAAACCGGTCAAAAAGCACTTTGCCCTTTAACCACTTTAGAACCGCTCACAGTAATACTACTGCGGCAGAGTGGTTCGTTATCGTCCAGCGACGTAGTATTAACATCGTTGGACACTCCCCCTTCTGGGCGGCGCTTGCGCGCCGCCGGAGGCTCGCTCCCGCTGTTTTCATTCACAGCGGGAGTCGGGCCAGGGGAGGAGCAGCAGCGATCGCCGCTGCTCTTACCCGATCGTCGGGGATCGAGTCTGGAGATCCGCCCGCTGTGTGTAAACATTAACCCCTCCCTCTCCAATAAAATTAACCCCTTCCCTGCCAGTGTCATTTTTACAGTAACAGTGCATATATATAGCACTGATTACTGCAGTAATGTCACTGGTACCCCCAAAAGTGTCAAAAATGTCAGTCAAGGGTCTGATCTGTCCGCTGCAATGTCGCAGTCCCGCAAAAAAATCGCAGATCGCCGCCATTACGCGTTAAAAAAAAAACACCAAAAATGACAGAAATCTTTCCCTTTGTTAGTAAACGCAATAACTTTTGCGCAAACCAATCAAAATACGCTTATTGCGATTTTTTTTACCAAACATATGTAGCATAAAACAAATTGGCCAAAAATTTTTAAAAAAATTGTTTTTTACATATTTTTTGGGGGGAATTTCATATAAAAAAATGTTAAAAATATTGTTATTTTTTTCAAAATAAACGCTCTTTTTTTGTTTATAGCGCAAAAAGTAAAAATCGCACAGGTGATCAAATACCACCAAAAGAAAGCTCTGTTTGTGGGAAAAAAAGGACGTAAATTTCGTTTGGGTACAGCGTCGCACGACCGCGCAATTGTCAGTTGAAGTCGCACAGCGCCGAATCGCAAAAAGTGGCCTGGACGGAAGACAGCAAAATCCTCCGGTGGTAAAGTGGTTAAATGGGGTCAGTGTCTCCAGCCGCAGTTTCCTCCAGGAATAGCTAATCGGATTCTACGCACCACGGGTTTGATCTCTCCCCAGGTGCTATGCTTCAGCAATGCTCAAAATATCAGAACAAAGCCATTATTGTGCTGATTGTAAACACACCAGTATTTAATAAAACCTCCGAAAGAATACCACAAATGACATTCCACAAACCCCCCCCCCACAGTTAGAAAGCACCCCCTTACGGACACATTTAACCCTTTGATCGCCCTTGATGTTAACCCCTTCCCTTCAAGTGTCATTATTACAGTAACAGTGCATATTTTTAGCACTGATTACTGTAGTAATGTCATTGGTCCCCCCAAAAGTGTAAAAAATGTCAGTTAGGGGTCTAATCTGCCCGACACAATGTCGCAGTACCGCAAAAAATCTCCGCCATTACTAGTAAAAAAAAAAACAACAAAAATGACATAAATCTTTCCTGTAGTTAGTAGACGCGATAAATTTTCCGCAAACCAATCAAATTACGCTTATTGCGTTTTGTTTTTTTTTTTTTTACCAAAAATATGTAGCAGAATACAAACTGGCCTCAAATGTAAAAAAAATTAGATTTTTTTATTTTTTTTTATCAGGAATGTTATATAGCAGAATGTGAAAAATATATATATTTTTTTTTCCAGAATTGTCGCTCTATTTTTGTTTATAGCGCAAAAAATACAAAATCGCAGAAGTGATCAAATACCACCAGAAGAAAGCTCTATTTGTGGGAAAAAAGGGATGTAAATTTTATTTGGGTACAGCATCACACAAACACGCAATTGTCCGTTACAGTGACGCAGTGCCAAATCTCAAAATAGGGCCTGGTCATTAAGGGGGAAAATCTTCCGGCCTTAAAGTGGTTAACATCATGTACGTGGATCCTGAAGAAGCCCCAAAATCAGACGAAACGCGTTGATCCAGATCCTTTTGCACATTTCTCTGCACTTGTTTATCCCAGTAATTTGGGTTGATTATATATGTGTCTGGCTATGTCACTGCTATATTGATAATTTATATGATTTTTAACATTTGATTGAATAATACATTGATTATGTTTTTATTTATTTGTGGAACATTGTATCATTAATAACTATTATACGACCTGTTGGGCACGTATGGTAGGTGGGGGGCCTCTTTTTTAACTGTTTTCTATGTTTCATGCAGAAAAATGCAGGTCACTGGAAACAGCAAGAATGAGTCCTTAGAGCGTTGGGGTGATATTCAAAATGAATGGCATCCCAACGCATGTTACGTGTGTTTTTTGGCCTTTTAGGCCCCATTCAAACTTGTGTGACTTAAGATCCGAAAGTCGCATGACAAGTTACACTTCATGTTTCCCAATGATTACCATTCATATCTGTGTGACCTAAAGTCGCAGCGACTAGAAGGTAGTTCCTGCACTACTTTGGTCTGACTTTTTGCGACTTGAGGGCCATAGACTTCAATGTAAACCCTCAAAAGTCACATGAAAGTCACACCTGCATGATATACATACAACCTGTGTGCGACTTGTACATACCTCCCAACTTTTTGAGATGGGAACGAGGGACACCTTTTAGGACACGCCCCCTGCCACACACCCTTAAGCACTTGCCGACCGCCGCACGACTATTTACTGCGGCGGTCAGCCCCGTACAGGCAAAGTGACGTAGGGGTACGTTGCTCGCCTACGAGCCTCTAGGGGGCTCCGCCACTCGCAATCTCCCCGTGGAGAGGGAGAAAGGCAGGCGGCTGATGTAAACAAAGCCACCTGTCATTCTCCCTGGTGTAACTGCAGCGATCATACGGTCCTGCTATGTAGGATCGTATGTCTCTGTAGTTACATCACAAGCCACACCCCTTTACAGTTAGAATCACGCCCCTAGGGACACACTTTACCCCTTGATCACTAATAAAGTTAACCCCTTCCCTGCCAGTGTCATTTTTACAGTAACAGTGCATATGTATAGCACTGATTACTGCGTCACTGGTACCCCCAAAAGTGTCAAAAATGTCAGTCAAGGGTCCGATCTGTCCGCCGCAATGTCGCAGTCCCGCAAAAAAAATTGCAGATCGTCACCATTACTCATTAAAAAAAAACAATAAAAATGACAAAAATCTTTCCCTTAGTTAGTAAACGCAATAACTTTTGCGCAAACCAATCAAAATACGCTTTTTGCGATTTTTTTTTTTACCAAACATATGTAGCATAAAACAAATTGGCCTAAAATGTTAAAAAATTTTGATTTTTACATTTTTTTGGGGGGGAAATTCATATAAAAAATGTGAAAAATATTGTTATTTTTGCAAAATTGTTGCTTTTTTTTTTTGTTTATAGCGCATGATCAAAAGAAAAGCTCTGTTTGTGGGAAAAAAAGGACGTCAATTTCATTTGGGTGCAGCGTCGCACGACCGTGCAATTGTCCGTTAAAGTAACGCAGTGCCGAATCGCAAAATAGGGCCCTGGTCAGGAAGGGGGTAAAATCTTCCGGGGCTTAAGTGGTTAAAGGAGAATTATACTAAAACAAAAAAAGATTAATTAACCGGTTATGGACGGCCCCACGCAGATATACTTGGCAGGGCGGCTCTCCTGAGCAAAATCACACCTGTACTGTACAATACCTGTACGTGATTTCGTGTGCTGGGACATGCTGATCGTTCCCAGGAGAGGCAGAACGACGGTCTGCCAATGTTAACAAGGGGGGAAGATGGAGATCTTGGATATCTGCATAGCAGTCTTCCCACAGTACAAGCACCTCCCCCACACAGTTAGAAAGAACTCCCTAGGAGCACATTTTACCCTTTGATTGCCCCTGTTAACCCCTTTCCTGCCAGTGTCATTATTACAGTAACAGTGCATATTTTTTATTTATTCTGCTACATATTTTTGGTAAAAAAAAAAAAAAAACAATAAGCGAATATTGATTGGTTTGCACAAAAGTTATAGTGTTTACAAACTATGGGATATTTTTATAGAAGTTTTATTTTATTTTTCTACTAGTAATGGTGGCGATCAGCGACAGCACTGCGACATTGCGGCGGACAAATGGGACACCTAAGTGACACTTTTGACACTTTTTTGGGGACCAGTGACACTAATACAGTGATCAGTGCTAAAAAAATGACAGCAAAAATGCCCAGGTGTGTTATTGCAGGCGTTTTTTTTGGGCATTTTTTTGGGGGTCTTTGGAGGCAGGCAAAACATCTGAAATTCTGTATAGGGGTATATATACACACACACACTTATATGTATTTATACACTTACACATATATAGGTGTGATAGGAGCGGAGCCATATGCCTGTTAATTATTTCATTAGCGCAGGCATAGGGTTCTGCTACTTTCACACCTATATATGTGTATGTATATATATATATATACATACATGTGTGTGTGTGTGTGTATATACCCCTACACAGAAGTTCTGATGTTATGCCTGCCTCCAAAGACGCCCAAAAAATGCCCAAAAAAACGCCAGCTACAAAAACGCCCAGGTGTGTTTTTGCAGCAGGCGTTTTTTTGGGGCATTTTTTTGGGGTCTTTGGAGGCAGGCATAACATCAGAATTTCTGTATAGGGGTATATATACACACACACTTATATTTATTTATACACATACACATATATAGGTGTGATAGGAGCGGAGCCATATGCCTGTTAATTATTTCATTAGCGCAAGCATAGTGTTCTGCTACTTTCACACCTATATATGTGTAGGTGTATATATACATACATGTGTGTGTGTATATATACCCCTACACACAAGTTCAGATGTCATGCCTGACTCCAAACATGTCCTCAAAAAAGCCCTATAAACGCCTGCAGCAAAAAGCAGGGTGACAGGGGAGAAGCTACTATCTGGTTCTATAAGTGACCTAAGAGAAACGATCTTTTCTCTATAGCGGTCACCCTGAAATGGAAGGGTTTTGTCACCCTGCCATAGCAGTCAGAGTCAGTTAACCCTACTCTACACTACGGTCCCCTTACACTTAACACTTTCCCTACAGAAACTAGATTATTAAATCTAACTATAGTGGAAAATAGCACCCTAACTACACTAGATATCCCTTTCCTCACACTAATAATTGCTAAATGACACTTTGAAGCAGAAGTAACAGAACTGCTTCCACTCTCTTCCCCTGTATTACAATGCTAGGAATTTGGCGGGGCTATCTTATATACTGGGGGGCTTATTCACTAATGATTGGCCTCTGGACCCCCTAGTCACTCCAATCACATTCCTAGCATTCTCCTGCCCCCTCAGTTGGCTTTTACTGATGGTTCTGGTCCAATCACGGGCTTTTAAAGCCCAGTCCCTGTCCCGTTGCATTTTGGTTGGTTCTGGTTGCCGAATTCCGAACTTTTTCAGCAAGAAAAACAGTCAATGTTCGGGTCGAACCGATGGTCGATCCGAACCGTTCGATCATCCCTACTCAAGACCCACTTCCTAATTAGCCAGGAGGAGAATCAGTGTGGCAATAGCGAATATTCATTTGCTATTGTCACACAACTGGGTGGGCACGGGGCGCAGTGCTCTGCACCCGAGCCCACCCTATTTTGAAGCCTATTAGAGCCTCTGGCTCTAATCAGGTGCTTAAAAAAAAACCCCATTGGAATCCATGCGTCCGGCACCCTGCATGTAGATTAGGGGGTTCGACACATGGATAGGGGGGCGGCGCCCCTGCGCCCCCAATGGACGGGCTGTCACTGCTCTCCACCCAATTTCCACAAGTACAAACCCTTCTTCATGTGTATGTCTCTTGGCCTCCATCCACTTTCAAAAGCCGATTCTTATATTGCCGAACCATCTGACTGTGACGCGATAGTGGCTCGATCGACATCACTCGTATAAGCAATGTCCCGAGTGCGTCAGTCTGACATCCAATTTTATTAAGCATCTAATAAGACCCCAGCGAGTCCAATTTAACAACTGGAGAAAACAGAAGAAACTCGATCAGCGCTTATTATTAAAATCTCCTTGGGAGAGCGTGCCTCTACATTCGTCTTTAGATTTGATGTTACATGATTGCTTCTCTGTAATAAATAATTAAGCCGGCACACAAACAATGAGAACGGCATACAGTGGGAATCAAGAGCAGCTGCTAAGAGAATCGTGCTGATTGGAATCCATTGCCGAAATATTTCTCAAAACATGAGCGAGCGCTGTGATTGGCTCCAGCCGTTGGGTTTTTTTTTTTTTTCACCAGAGTCAGCTATTTTATTTTTCTTCAACCTAGAAAACTTGAAGTGAGACTCAGAGAAGAACAAAATGGACAATAGGTCTACACGACGAGGGGCAGGAACAGGTCTGAGAAGGGTTAAAGTTTAACTAGGCAAAACTTTTTTTTGGTATTGAATAGAATGGAGATGGACTAGAACCCCTGTCAGTTTTTATTGTGATCTACGCCCCTGTTAGGGAGATTTCCCCCTCTCTATTTGTCCTGTTTACCATTATCGTTGAAAGTGAAAGGAAATCCCAAATTTTGGGTTGTTCCCAGAAAAGAAATAGAGGGTAAATCTTCCAATGGGGACACTATTTCTGGTGACCTGGGGGTCCCCATGGGATTCCCTTAATTTGCAGAGATTTCCTCTCACTTCCTGTTTGGCTATGGGATAGGAAGTAAAGGGAAATCTCTGCAATGGGACCAGTGGTGGCTGGTGCTCCATGGGCCGGGGGGGACAGACGGACCGCACCATACACCCACCCCCCCCGGAAAACACCAGGCCAAACACCATACCCCCCCCCAGGACCACAGCAGGACACCCCCCCCCCCCCCCTAGCTCACTCACCCTGCCTGGACATCTGGACATGTGCAGCAGCAAGCGGCGGCGGCGCTGGCGTCCGGACGCTCTTGTTGATCCATTGTATGCACTGGCGTGACGCTGGGGACACCATGTTGAGGTGATGCCTTGTGACCTACCCATTGGAAGCCTGGGCTGTGATCTTTGCTCAGCCCATATCTCCCGATGTGTGGTGCCCTTGCCTTTGCCCGCTGCTTTGTGTTCCCTCAGCTCCCCGTGGAAGACCTCTGGCCCAATGTCTCTACCTCTTGGGTGAGCAGGCTTATCAATCGCAACATATGAAACCAACAATCTTCCTGAAGAAGTGGCATTATAAGTCCACGAAACGCGTCAGAGTTTTAAAGTTTCGATCACAATATATTAATTTTACATCGTTGCAACATGGTTTTATCTGTGGTGATTTCATCTAACCACTCTAACATCTGCTAATGAATTTTTATTAACACTGGATCTGAGCAATCCTTATCATTTTATGCAATACTTTTGAGTTTTTATCTTATTGATTTATGACTATGTGTACAATTGCTGACATCAATAAATACATTTGTTACTCTGATAGATTGTCTATGTCTCTCAGTCCCGACCTTCCTTCTTGATGTAATTGGGCACTATTCCTCCCTCTGACGCCAATGTTGGGTCATTGTTTACTCCCATTGATGCCAGGGTACTTTCTACTCACACTGTCCACAGCCTGGCCATCTCAGAGTCTGAAGGACAGTAAACTGACCCCTTGTTTAGAAAGTTTGGAGACCCCCTCCACTGATGCCAATGATGGGACAATATTCCTCCCACTAAAACCAATGATGGGACACTATTCCTCCCATAGATGCCAATGATGGGACAATATTCCTCCCACTAATACCAATGATGGGACAATATTCCTCCCACTAATGCCAATGATGGGACACTATTCCTCCCACTAATGCCAATGATGGGACACTGTTCCTCTCACTGACACCAATGAAGGGACACTATTCCTCCCACTGATACCAATGATGGGGCACTTTTCCTCCCACTGACACCAATTTTGGGGCACAATTCCTCCCACTGACACCAATATTGGGGCACTATACCTTCCACTGACACCAATGATGGGGCACAATTCCTCCCACTGAAACCAATGATGGGGCACTATTCCTCCCACTGACACCAATGATGGGGCACTATTCCTCCCACTGATACCATTGATGGGGCACTATTCCTCCCTCTGATGCCAATGTTGGGTCATTGTTTACTCCCATTGATGCCATTGTACTTTCTACTCACACTGGCCACAGTCTGACCCTCTCAGAGTCTGAAGGACAGTAAACTGAGCCCTTGTTTAGAAAGTTTGGAGACCCCTGCACTAGAACAAAGTGATGCCACAACTTTTACCTCCCTTCCTGTTCTTGGACAATCGTCATCTAAACATCCCATGGTAATTGGTTTAAGGTGTTGGTGCTACCTGTGTGGGTATAAATACTGGGGTATCTTCCTGATGCTCATTAGAAATGAAGAAGTTGCTTTTAGAAGCTACAAAACATCTTCAAAATGACAGAACAAGTCTGCAGAATGTGACTACTACTAGATATACAGCAATTGTATGATGTTTTAATAAAAAACAGTCAATTGGTTCAATTCAAGTAAGTTTTGACTAGTCTCATGTAATCAGTCTGCTGCAGGCAGGAGGAAGCATTTCTGCAGTCTCTCCTCTGATCAGAGTACAATATTGTAACTTTGCGGCAAGTCCAGGGCCGATCACTCGCAGGTGATTGCTCCATGAGCGATTACATGCAAGTGGCTGCAATTAGCTGCAGGACCCAGCAGCCTACCATTGGTTTCAATTGGGCTATCTCTTGCAGCTAAACACCAGGAACCACCACTGGGGTTCTTGCATAGCATTGGCGTTGGGCCCATTTGCTAGTGTGAATGTTGCCTTATAGGTAATAACACTGGAGATTATTGATCTAGGGAATATCCCATTAGGGGGAAACAGGATGGAATTTATTTTTACCCTGCTGAAGAAAATTGGACCATGTTTTATAGCTTTATATGGACATATGGTGATCCCTGATATGATGATCAGGGACAATATTACTGGTATGGCGGTAATCAGGGATACTGACTGGTGAGGCAGTGATTAGGAACACTGATTGATGACAGTATGTAAAAAATAAATAAAATAAATATAATATATATATATATATATATATATATATATATATATATATATATATATATATATATATATATATATATATATATATATACACACACACACAGTATCTCACAAAAATGAGTACACCCCTCGCAATTTTATAAATATTTTATTATACCGTTTCATGTGACAACGCTGAAGAAATTGCACTTTGCTACAATGTAAAGTAGTGAGTGTACAGCTTGTATAACAGTGTAAATTTGCTGTCCCCTCAAAATAACTCAACACACAGCCATTAATGTCTAAACAGCTGGCAACAAAAGTGAGTACACCCTTAAGTGAAAATGTCCAATCTAAGCCCAAAGTGTCAATGCTTTATGTGGCCACCAATTATTTTCCAGCACTGCCATAACCCTCTTGGGCATGGAGTTCACCAGAGCTTCACAGGTTGCCACTGGAGTCCTCTTCCACTCCTCCATGACGACATCACGGAGCTGGTGGATGTTAGAGACCTTTTGCCCCTCCACATTCCCTTTGAAGATGTCCCAAAGATGCTCAATAGGGTTTAGGTCTGGAGACATGTTTGGCCAGTCCATCACATTTACCCTCAGCTTCTTTAGCAAGTCAGTGGTCATCTAGGAGGTGTGTTTGGGGTCATTAGCTACCCTGTGGCCTAGTCTTTGAAGGGAGGGGATCATGCTCTGCTTCAGTATGTCACAGTACATGTTGGCATTCATGGTTCCTTAAATGAACTGTAGCTCTCCAGTGCCGGCAGCACTCATGCAGCTCCAGACCATGACACTCCCACCACCATGCTTGGCTCTAGGCAAGACACACTTGTCTTTGTACTCCTCACCTGGTTGCCACCACACACACTTGACACCATCTGAACCAAATAAGTTTATCTTGGTCTCATCAGACCACAGGACATGGTTCCAGTAATCCATGTCCTTAGTCTGTTTGTCTTCAGCAAACTGTTTGCGGGCTTTCTTGTGCATCATCTTTAGAAGAGGCTTCCTTCTGGGATGACAGCCATGCAGACCAATTTGATGCAGTGTGCGGCGTATGGTCTGAGCACTGACAGGCTGACCCCCCACCCCTTCAACCTCTGCAGCAATGCTGGCAGCACTCATACGTCTATTTCCCAAAGACAACCTCTGGATATGACGCTGAGCACGAGCACTCAACCTCTTTGGTCAACCATGGCGAGGCCTGTTCTGAGTGGAACCTGTCCTGTTAAACCGCTGTATGGTCTTGGCCACCATGCTGCAGCTCAGTTTCAGGGTCTTGGCAATCTGTTTATAGCCAAGGCCATCTGTATGTAGAGCAACAATTCTTTTTTTCAGATCCACAGACAGTTCTTTGCCATGAGGTGCCATGTATGTGAACTTCCAGTGACCAGTATGAGAGAGTGAGAGCGATAACACCAAATTTAACACAGCTGCTCCCCATTCACACCTGAGACCTTCTAAAACTAACGAGTCACATGACACCATGGAGGGAAAATGGCAGATTGGGCCCAATTAGCACATTTTAACTTAGGGGTGTACTCACTTTTGTTGCCAAACTTAGGGGTGTACTCACTTTTGTTGCCCTAATTAATGGCTGTGTGATGAGTTATTTTGAGGGGACAGTAAATTTACACTGTTATACAAGCTGTACACTCACTACTTTACATTGTAGCAAAGTGTCATTTCTTCAGTGTTGTCACATGAAAAGATATAATAAAATATTTACAAAAAATGTGAGGGGTGTACTCACTTTTGTGAGATACTGTGTATATATACAGTATATATATTATATACTGTCACCAGAGTATTGCAGTGACACAGCACTACTCTGGGAAGGTAATCTGGATTTTTTTCTTTACACTGATTGCTTATTATAGTATTGATCACTATAACACCAACTATTTTACTTTAGTGTATATGGTTTTTTATTTATAATTTTTTCTATTGGTTGTGCCTTTTTTTAACCTGAGTAACTGTGACTAGGAAACAGACCCAATGTGAATTACTAGCCCCTCATTGGCTGTGCTGTGTATCATGTCATATTTCCTTCTCTGACTCTCGGGAGACAAAACGATTTGACGTTTCAGGACGCTGTATAAGTTATGCACCAAAAGACAAAGCTTCGAAAAATGTGGAACACGGGGACGTAATATTTTTCTGGCAAGACAGTTTTATTGCTCCTCTCTCCATTCTTCCCATTTTGTACCGCCATGCACGTATAGGTTCTCCTATAATAGGCATCCTGAGGAACATAGCAATATTTTGTGTTGTCACGGAAGTCTTTGTCATTGATCGTTCTATTCAGATGACATCAGGCGGCTTGTTACCTTTATAAGGACAGCTACCGCCACCGCCGCCAGACCAATGGATACCCGCAAAAAGCATATGCAGCACCCTCCTAGGTAGGTGCTAGAGAAAGTATCGTTTTTGGCTCTGTCTGCCTATCAGAGGAGCAGCAGGTAAATTCTATATTGCTTTCTGCCTACCAGAGAGCAGGATCTGTAAGTTAGGTCTGCCCATGGTGCTCAGTGTGTGATTCATTTGGTCTAGGGAGTGTTTCACACTGGTCCAATAGGGAGGCATATTGGACAGTGGAGGAAATCTGACCAATGGGTACAGTCTTTGATACAGCCCCAGTGATTGGCACAGACTGATTGTCTGAGTACTTTGTGGGGTGTGGTATAAAAGCCAGGAGCACATGTGCTGCAGAGTCTTTGGCTGATGAGCAGAGTCCTGGAAGGAGGGTGGCGGGCGTGGCGGCTGCCTCCTCTTCTGTAGCAGTGGCACGCGGTCACAGGCAGTCGGCCTGGGGACCAGAAGGAAGGAGCTGAACCCAGAGGTCCATGAGAGCTGACTGGAGGGGTAGAGACACTGGAGACCTCGAAAAACAGTATCGTGAGTACAGGGGATCATGTCTAGGAGCCTGACCTGAGGGGGGCCACCCCGGTGTAGGATCATCAGAGGACGGGTTTTAGCAGGTGGAGTGAAAGGGGGTACTAGGTGTGTATCCCTAGGATAATTAATTCTAACAAGTCATCTACATAGAGACTTAAACCTAAATTTGTCTAAGGGGCAACTGGCTGCATCTTTAGACAGGAGTCCTCATCTACTTTGAATAGTTCAAGTTGAAGTATCCCACTCTTCCCTTCTCCCATCCTAATTTAAATAAAACCACAAAAACAACTACATCCCCTAGACCAGCGGGCCACATCAGCATTATGGTTGCCATCAAAGGACGGGTTATATCTGTAGGATCAGATGTCCAGAGCACCCCACGCCCCCATGCACCCTTACATGAGATGTCAAGAGCCCCCCATCATCAGAAGTCAAGTCACCCACCCTTGCTTACATCACAATGCAGCCCCTTACCTGGTGCTGCTGCCATGAAGAAGATGTTGGTGGATCTGGGAAGAAGTGTAGGGTCTGGAGGAGACCCAGAGGAGGGCTGGAGTCAGCTTTCAGAGTCTGCTGAATGCTGAGACCAGGAGGTGTTGTGGTGGCACAGAGAGGTGTAGGATCTGCAGGAGGAGTTCTGCCTTCCTCTTTGCTGCGGACTGCTGAGAAGGGCAAAGACGAACTTTTCTGCAGCTTCACAGAGGAGTGCAGGATCTGGCAAAGAAGTTCAGTCCTCTGTGCTGCCAACTACAGAGACAAGGTGGGGGCAGAGACAAGGGGGGGTGCCGCAGCTGCAGCAAAGGTGCGAGGGCCACATGAAATGGCCTGGGGGGCCACATTTGGCCCGTGGGCCTTATGTTTGACACCTGTGCAATAGACTGTTCATTGACTGAGCCAGAGAGTAAAGAGTTAAATTGTGCATGCTGCAGTTGCTATTGGTAACCCAGGGGGATCCCAAGGTGAACAATCCAGCAGTCCTCAAGGGGCAGTGCTAAACATACATGGGGCAATTCCATTAAAATATTTTGGACACATTACCAGCAGCGTGGATGCTCTTGAAAACCGCGCATTTAATTCAGGAAGACCATGCAACACTTTCATCAGAAATACCGACATGTGCGCCAAATTCAAGTATTTGATAGTAGTGGCAATTTTATTGTTTGTTTGCAGGTGCAATTAGGTATACCGCCATATCGGATCTAAGAAAAGTGGAGTATAGAAAAGCTACACCCGCATGGCCGCACATGGATGGCTACTGGCCACCGCCATCAAGAGTCAGTAAATTCTTGCTGGTGGTACTAATTGCTGCCTGCATCTCTGTGTGTGACCAGCAGCCGCTGTCGGATTTGTTGCCACCATCTGAGCGGTCTCTTGCGAATAGAGCCTCTGACCGATCCGGAATACAGACAGTGGGCGTCCAAGGTTGGGTGTTTCTGCAGAAGTTTGCCGTACAAAAACTCACCACAGCTAATCGTGGTGCCAGTTTGTATGTGGCCATAGAGCGGGGTGTTGCCTCACCCAGCGGCAGCATTTAGCCACCTTTGAACGCAGCAAATGTAATGTGAATGTAGCCTGGGACCTCTTCCATGTTAGTGTGCATTTTTTTGTTTTTTTGGCTATACAGTCATTAATTCATAATGTACTATACGTAATAATATAAAAATATATCTTTATAAATATATAATAAAATATTGCATAGAAATGTATAAAATAACAATACAGGCAGAGCACAAGGGGTGCTGGGGTGTGCTGGAGGGTCCATTGATGCTAGCTGCTGGATGGTCTATTGTTGCTGGGGGGGGGAGGGGTCTATTGTTAAGGAAGGGGCTTGTTGTTGCTGGTGCGGTCTTATGTTGCTGGGGACTCAATTATTGCTGGGAGGAATCTACTGTTAAGGGAGGGATCTACTGTTGCTGGCTGCTGGAGGGTCCATTGATGCTAGCTGCTGGATGGTCTATTGTTGCTGGGGGGATCTATTATTAAGGGAGGGGCTTGTTGTTGCTGGTGCGGTCTTATGTTGCTGGGGACTCAATTATTGCTGGGAGGGATCTATTGTTAATTGAGGGGTCTACTGTTGCTGGCTGCTGGAGGGTCCATTAACCTCCCTAGCGGTATTTCCGAGTGTGGCTCAGGGTTAATTTTCAGTACCAAAAGCGGTAACCCCGAGCCACACTCAGGATTACCCCAGAATCACACTCACCTTCCCTGCGATCCCGCGCCGTCCTCCCCGCTGTCCTCAGACATCCTCACACTCTCTCCCCGCTCTGTGCTTGGCAGATGCCGGCACTTGCCTTCCGGTCCCCTTCCCTGCAAGCGTTGCGACGCAGGGGGTGGAACCGGGGGTAAATTCAAAAATGTAAATACACCAAATGAGATGATAGAAATCTGTGATCCTAACGGATTACCATGTATCATCCCATTTCACCACAGGATTTCACCTGGTGACTTTTCCAAGTGCCCTGCCTGTGCTTTTCCAGTGCTTTGTGCCTGGAAAATAGAGAACGACCATGGCGTCCAAAGAGCGTTCTTTTTGCGCAAAAGCGCTTTTAGACGAACTGGAAAACAGCGACAGCGAAACGGAGTTACTTGAAGAACTGAGCGATAGCGATTCGTGGGAAAATTCGTCATCAGGTACGGAAAGTGACGACAGCGACGATTCTGATTCTGCAATTCATAAGTGTAAATGGGCCAGTAGCATTGGGGTGCCATTGAAAACTATTTTCACCATAATGCACCAACATGTCTATGATCCTATTATATGCGTTTTATACAATGCAGTGCAAGTTGCCCTAGTGCGTTGAAGTGTAATATAAAATTACTTGCACTACAATGCACCAACATGTCTATGATCCATTTTCATGCACAGGGTATTGCATTGGATAGGTGTATATGGGCCCAAGGGTCTATGGGCCTATGGGCCCTAAGTCTTCCTGGACAGCATGACACCATCATATGACCTCATAATGTTATGGTCTCAGGGGTCAGGAATTTAGATGGAAAGCCCATGGAATATAAGAAGCCAGCATGTGGTTGAACCCATCAGTTGTGGGTGGAGGCGGAGCTGACTGATGCAGTCACAAGTTTGCTGACATTGTAGGAAAAAAGATGGTTCTGGATTTTGGAGGCTTGACCAGACTTGACTCCAAATGCACGTGTCCCTTTTTTCCCCCTTTTCCTTTTATTTTTTCTTTGACTGTTGGCATGATAATGTGTGCTGAATTTTAACACTGCTCAGACAGCCTTTGAATGTTATTCAGCTGCTACCTGGTGTTGGTTGCCATAGAAACAGAATTGCATGCTATAATGGCCTCGATTCACTAAACTGCGGTAAAACTCACCGCCCACATTAAAGGGAATCTGTAGTGGGATTTTAAAAATTTATATATTTTTTTTCTATTTTTAAAACGAAAAAATAATAATAATAATAAATAAAATAGAACAAAAGTCAAAACTTTTTTTTTTTTTCATTATGGATAGAGTTAGGGAGGGGCATAGCCACTGTCGGGTTTAAAAATAAAAAATTGACAGGTGTTCTTATCCCTCTGCACTCTATCCAAAACTAAAAACAAAAGCTTTGCCTTTAGTTACAGTTTACCTTATTTATTTAGGTTTAATGTAAAAATAATTGTGTATAAATATTTCAGTCATCATTTTTAAAGCGGTTGTGTAAATCGCTGTTTTTTTTTTTTTTTTTAGGACTTACGGTAAAGGCATAATGTGCTAGTATGCATCGCTTACTAGCACATTATGCAGTGCATTGGGAGCCAGTGACGGCCCGTCCATTGGAGGCGCAGGGGCGCCGCCCCCCCATCCATGCGTCCGGCTACCTAATCTACATGCAGGGCGCCGGATGCATAGATTCCAATGGGTTTTTTTTTTTTAAAAGCACGTGATTAGATTCAGAGGCTCTAAAAGGCTTCAAAAAAGGGTGGGCTCGGGGCGCAGAGCACTGCGCCCCGAGCCCACCCAGTTGTGTGACAATAGCGAATTAATATTCACTATTGTCACACGGATTCTACTCCTAGCCAATCAGGACGCGGGTCGTGAGACCTATAGGTACCTATATTTTTACCTATAGGTAAAAATCATACAAGGGAGTTTACTTTCACTTTAAAGAGATTGTAAACCCTCTCTTATAACTTGTAACTATAGGTAGCCTTTAATAAGCCTTTAGCCGCTTGCCGACCGCCGCACGACTATTTACTGCGGCGGTCAGCCCCTCACAGGCAAAGCGACGTAGGGCTAGCCTGTGAGGCTCTAGGGAGCGAGCGCGCGCCGCCGGAGGCGCGCTCCCGCGCGGTCACGGGCCCCCCCCCCCCCACGTGTGCCCGGCGGACCCGATGTCCGCCGGGCACTCGCAATCGTCGGTTACACCGGGAGAAAGGCAGGCGGCTAATGTAAACAAAGCCGCCTGTCATTCTTCCCTGTGTAAGAATGGAGATCAGACGGTTCTACTATGTAGGACCGTTGATCACTGTTCTTACACTAGTAGCCACAGCCAATCACAGTTAGAAGCACGCCCCTAGGACACACTTAACCCCTCCCTCTCCAATAAAGTTAACCCCTTCCCTCCCAGTGTCATTTTTACAGTAACAGTGCATATTTATAGCACTGATTACTGTAGTAATGTCACTGGTACCCCCAAAAGTGTCAAAAATGTCAGTCAAGGGTCCGATCTGTCTGCCGCAATGTCGCAGTCCCGCAAAATAAATCGCAGATCGCCGCCATTACTCGTTAAAAAAAAAAACAACAAAAATGACAAAAATCTTTCCCTTAGTTAGTAAAGGCAATAACTTTTGCGCAAAGCAATCAAAATACGCTTATTGGGATTTTTTTTTACCAAACATAGGTAGCAGAAAACAAATTGGCCAAAAATGTAAAAAAATTTTGTTTTTACATTTTTTTGGGGGGGAATTTCATATAAAAAAATGTGAAAAATATTGTTATTTTTGCAAAATTGTCGCTCTTTTTTTGTTTATAGAGCATGATCAAAAAATCGCACAGGTGATCAAACACCACCAAAAGAAAGCTCTGTTTGTGGGAAAAAAAGGACATCAAATTCGTTTGGGTACAGCGTCGCACGACCGCGCAATTGTCCGTTAAAGTCACGCAGTGCCGAATCGCAAAATACCCTTTGGTCAGGAAGGAGGTAAAATCTTCCGGGGCTTAAGTGGTTAAATATAAAAGGTGTAGTAGCGCCAAACACTATAACTAAATATTAAACAATGTAGAGTGTCCACAATAAGTCCCAATAGTCCAAAAGAGATGAGAAGTAGTGGAGACCAATTCCCAATATCAGAGCCGTGCGGATGAAAAGAAGCCAACACCCAAGCGTGGAAATATGCCAACTGCTTACCAGATATTAGATGGATATGGGCGATGCAATGAACTCAAATTGGGCCATCAATGACAGATAGTGCCAACGGTATAACTCATCGATTCCCAGTGTCTCAACAGATCATGGTTTAAGGGCAATGAAGGCTCAAATCGTACCACCAGACAGAGTAATGATCTCAGCAATAGTCAATTCACCTCAAAAGAAAGGGGCAGGACATAGTGCAGACTGTACAAACTCAGGTTTAATAATTGCATAAAAATATACTCACACAAAGGTGAATGTATACAGGCATCGTAAATAAGTAAAAACCGCGGTGTTGGTGGCGTGCTGCTCGTTCCGGATCACCTAGGTGATCACTTTAGGTGATCCGGAACGAGCAGCACGCCACCAACACCGCGGTTTTTACTTATTTACGATGCCTGTATACATTCACCTTTGTGTGAGTATATTTTTATGCAATTATTAAACCTGAGTTTGTACAGTCTGCACTATGTCCTGCCCCTTTCTTTTGAGGTGAATTGACTATTGCTGAGATCATTACTCTGTCTGGTGGTACGATTTGAGCCTTCATTGCCCTTAAACCATGATCTGTTGAGACACTGGGAATCGATGAGTTATACCGTTGGCACTATCTGTCATTGATGGCCCAATTTGAGTTCATTGCATCGCCCATATCCATCTAATATCTGGTAAGCAGTTGGCATATTTCCACGCTTGGGTGTTGGCTTCTTTTCATCCGCACGGCTCTGATATTGGGAATTGGTCTCCACTACTTCTCATCTCTTTTGGACTATTGGGACTTATTGTGGACACTCTACATTGTTTAATATTTAGTTATAGTGTTTGGCGCTACTACACCTTTTATATATGCCTATATGATTTGTAATCTATCATTTAGTTGGCTGCCTTCACATTTATCTTCAGGATCCTCAATATTATTTTAATTTCTTGTTGTCCGAGCGCAGATTCCTTTCCCCCTTTTTTATATTAAGTGGTTAAATGTTCATGCATTTGGATGCATTACAGCACATTTGTTTGAAATGGGTTGCCTAACAACATGTCTCAATGCAAGAGCATGCATCCCACTGTCCTTGTGTAAATGGGCCCTAACCCTTCCTTACACCATCCCAAATGTTAAAAAAAAACGTTTCGGCTGAGCATACACTTCAAGCTGGAATTCACAATCTCATTATGTTTTTCCTGCTGCATGTGTTTTGCATTTCATGCATTTCATTTTCTCAGTGTTTTTTTTTTTTTTTTCATTTCAAGCTGAACCTGAAAAAAAAAATGATTCTACAAAATGCTGTTGGGTCGGCTTATGACCCCCTAACATAGTCTGGACACTGCTGAATCAGCGCCTTGGCGCACGCAACGTAGGGTCTTGCGGGGGGGGGTCGACCCTTTTGACTGGCAGTGCAGAGAAGAGTTCACACTCCGGAATTAGATTGTGTCGTCTCTGCTGGTAAATGTCGCTCCGCTCACATCGCTGCATGGAAATAAGGCTGTGATTAAAGCTGCCGCTGCCTTAGTACTTGCCACGTGTTTCACCTTCATTATGTGTATGTAAGATTTTTAATAGACAGAATTGGCCTAAGGCTGACATGTAATCTGCTTGGATTTTGTCTTCCCTGGTTTCTTCCTCCCCCCCATCATCACCATGCTGATGACATTTTTACATAAAACCTTTTCGTTTTCATTACATACCTTAGTTTAGACCCAGTGATGTCATTACCATGTCTCTGTGCTTCTCTCGACCTTTTTTCAGTCAAGGCACCCTTTAAAATATGGACAATTTCAAGGCACCCTCCAAAATGATTGACAGTCTTGAGGCACCCCCATTTTAAAATGTAGGAAGTATTCTGATAGTTTTACATAATGCGGCAACATCAATACACATAGGACAGGGGTCGGGAACCTTTTTGGCTGAGAGAGCCATGAACACCACATATTTTCAAATGTAATCCCGTGAGAGCCATACACTATATTTCAGGGGTCGGGAACCTTAATTTAATATTTATATTCATGGGCTGCAGCTATACAATGAGTAGATGGAGCCGTGTGAAAGTGCCTTGAGTCCGGTCAGGAAGAGAGCAGAGCAGACAGGTATGCAATGAGGCCGGAGTGGTGAAGCGCCTGCAGGCCTGCGAGTGATGGAGGTGAGTATAGGCCCTGAGAAAATGGCGGCCGGTCGCTGAAGGCCTCAGAAGTGGATGTGAAAGGCAGCTCCCGCGGGTCCCTGGGTGTCAGAGGGGAAGGAGATTGTGTCTGTCGGGGCACAGGGAGCGGATGGCAGGTCTCCTTACCGGGCGGTGCTTGCCAAGGCCCTCAGATGCACAGCACACGAGCCGGTGGCGGTACCGCGAGTAGGCCGCGGGGTCCGTAGCCCGGCAATCCGGTCACCCAGAGACGAACTGAGGGTAGAGGTAGGTAGCCCACAAAGTGTACCGTCGATGGGTGCAGAAATCTCCTTGGCACCGGGCACAGCTACGCCGATGGCACTGGATTGAGTGGTAGACGCGGCAGAGCTCTGGGACTACACGTCCAGCGTGGCTCACGTCCGGACACGGCCCCCCTTTATTAAAGATTTGTCTGTGAGCCAGATGCAGCCATCAAAAGAACCACATCTGGCTCGCGAGCCATAGGTTCCCTACCCCTGACTTAGGACAACCCAACGTTAGAGGTGATTTATTCTTCCAAAGCAAATATACTTTTGCAAACTGGTACTGACTAGTATTCCAATGTTTCTCTTCTCCCTCAGTTTTGAGGCCCCAAAGCTGATGGAGAGCGGAAAGAAAGGGTCCAACAAGGATGATATGCAGGCAACTGACATTCTCCTTATCAACTGATGATGTTATTGGAGGTTGGCAGCTAGAAGGTTGTAATGGTGTACAATGTAAATTTGTGGCTTTGTGTAACTAGAAGGTTTCATCCACCCACCAGCTTGTATACAATTTTGGGGCAAACTGTAGGCATTTTGCCAAGGCACCCCTGAAGAAACCTCAAGGCACCCCAGGGTGCCTAGGCACCAATGGCGGCCTGTCCATTTGGGGGTGCAGGGGTGCCACCCCCCCCCCCCAAAGATTCAAGGAAGCATACACATAATGAATGCATGTAGACATTTGCTTATCACAGAGTTAAGCTTTAAAGTGGTTGTAAAGGCTCAAGGTTTTTCACCTTCATACATTTTATACATGAAGGTAAAAAACCCTTCTGTGTGCAGCAGCCCCCCACCCTCCCCCCCAAAAATTTTTACCTGAGCCCCATCTGGATCCAGTGATGTGCACAAGAGCCTCAGCTCTCCCGGGTCTCTCCCTCCTCATTGGCTGAGACAGCAGCAGTAGCCAATAGCGGTAGCCGCTACCATTAATAACAGCCAGTGAGCTATTGAGGAGTGAGCAGGAGCGAAGGCTGAGCTGCACTTCATTTGTGAATGGACATACAGAGCAGCGCAGCCTCAGCCTTCGCCCCTGCTCTAGTGCACATCGCTGGATCAAGATGGGGCTCAGGTAATTTTTTTGAGGGGAGGGTGGGGGGCTGCTACACACAGGTTTTTTACCTTCATGCATAAAATGCATGAAGGTGAAAAACCTTGAGCCTTTACAACCACTTTAAAGCTGAACTCTGAGATAAGCAAATGTCTACATGCATTCATTATGTCTATTCTTCCTTGAATCTTTTTTGTTTTTTTTGCATATTTTTTCCAGATCTGTGCAGTAATCCAGTATGAAACTTTCCCTCTCTGCAGGAGCTTCCTGTAATAAAGACCGCTCACTGCCGCTCTCTCTGTTTATGCAGGGTGACTGGTCTTGTCTCCGCCCCCCTCCTGTAGTTTTCTGCAGTCTGTAGTGGGTGGAGCCTGCTGGGTCCCTTCCACCGATGACTGCTGCTCTCTTTCCTTGTGCAGGGTGACTGGTCTTGTCTCCGCCCCCTCCTGTAGTTTTCTGCAGTCCGTAGTGGGTGGAGCCTGCTGGGTCCCTTCCACCTCAGGAGCGAGCCTGTTCAGGTGCCCCCATAGCAAGCTGCTTGCTATAGGGGCACTAGGCAGGAGGGAGCTATAGGGGCACTAGGCAGGAGGGAGGGGCCTGCAGCACCAGCGGGGGACCCAAGAAGTTGAGGATCGGGGCTGCTCTGTGCAAAACCACTGCACAGAGCAGGTAAGTATGACCTGTTTGTTATTTAAAAAAACAATAAACGTTTATTATCACTTTAAAGCCAGTGGGGTAGCAACCAGCATTTTCCGAGGCAGGTCAGCAATGGAACCCCCCGCACATCTTTCCTTCCAGAATCAGATCAAAATATCTGCAAACATCATTGTAATTACAACACATTAAACATTAATGGAGTTACATGGACCATAATGCAGCTGTGAGAGAGGGGACTCACAGCGGGGATGTCAAGATAATTAATATTAAATGCCAGTCGAAGTTACTGGTCACACAGTCTCAGCATTTGATCTTAAAGGGGAGGTTGAATTTCTTGCAAGGGAATGGAGAGAGCTCTGTTACATTTCTTCTTAAAGAAAATTCCACCAAGGAGTAAAATAACATCAGGTTGGTTCCATTTTTTATTTATTTTTTGACATTCAGGAATATTCCGGACTGAATGTCTGGCGGTCAACAATCTGTCCTCCGTTGCAGGTCACATTTGCCCTGAAGCTGTAGTGTTCTTTAAGGAGACCAGTTTGCGTCCTACTCTGCAAAAATACTTTGATGAGAGTTTAGCTTCACCTTCAGTAGCCTCCTTTCTCTTACAGCTCATATACCCACTGGTACTTTGATTCCCCCAAAGACCTAGGCACTATATTCTCAGGACTGGATTGCACGTCGGGACCTCAGAGGGGAATTTAAATACTGTGACAGATGACCATGAGAAGTTAGGTAGTCCTTTCAGGACAGGCAGTGTTCTGAGAGAGTAATCAATATGAAAAACAAGGTTCAGACCATGTAGCATTTAGAGAAAGTAATCTATATCCAAAGCAAGGTTCAAGGAAGGCATCATTCAGAGAGATTAGTCTATATCCAAAGCAAGGTTCAGGTTAGGTAGCATTCTCGAGAGAGTAGTCCATATAGAAAGCAAGATTCAAGGTAGGCAGCATTCTAAAAGAGTAGGCTATACACACAGCAGGGTTCGGGGGAGGCAGCATTCTGAGTGAGTAGTCTATATAGAAAGCAAGATTCAGGGTAGGCAGCATTCTGAGAGCGCAGTCTATATACAAAGCAGGGTTTCGGGGTAGGCAGCATTTTCGAGAGAGTAGTCCATATCCAAAGCAAGGTTCAGGGTAGGCAGCATTCTAAGAGAGTATTCCATATATAAAGCCAGGTTCAGGGAAAGCATCATTCAGAGAAAGTAGTCCATATCCAAAGCAAGGTTCAGGGTAGGCAGCATTCTAAGAGTATTCCATATAAAAAGCAAGGTTCAGGGTAGGCAGCATTCCGAGAAAGTAGCCCATATCCAAAGCCAGGTTTAGGGAAAGCATCATTCAGAGAAAGTAGACCATATCCAAAGCAAAGGTTCAGGCAAGCAGCATTCCAAGAAAGTAGTCTATATCCAAAGCAAACTTCAGGGCAGGCGGCATTTTGAGAGAGTAGTCCACATCCAAAGAAAGGTTCAATGCAGGCAATATTCTGAGAGTAATCTATATCCAAAGCAAGGTTGAGGTCATGTAGCATTCAGAGAAAATAATCGATATCCAAATCAAGGTTCAAGACAGAGAGTGTTTCAAGAGAGTAATCAATATCCAAAGCAAGATTCAGGGCAGGCAGCATTCCTAGAGAGTAGTCCACATCCAAAGCAAGGCAAGGTTCAGAGCAGGCAGCATTCTGAGAGAGTAGTCCATATCCAAAGCAAAGTTTAGGGAAGACCTCATTCCAAGAGAGTAGTCCAATAACAAAGCATGGTTCAGGGCATGTAGTATTCCAAGAGAGTAGTCCATATCCAAGACAAGGTTTGCGGCAGGCAGCATTCTGAGAGCATAATCCAGATCCAAATCAAGATTCAGGACAGGCAGCATTCCAAGAGAGAATAGTCCACAACCAAAGCAAGGTTCAGTGCAGGCAGCATTCCAAGAGAGTAATCAATATCCAAAGCAGGATTCAGTGCAGGCTTTGTTCCAAGAGAGTAATCAATACCCAAAGCAAGGTACAGGGCAGGCAGCATTCATAAAAAGTAATTCATATACAAAGCAAGGTTCAAGACAGACAATCTGAGAGAGTATTCCATATCTAAAGCAAGGTTCAGGGCAGGCAGCATTCTTAGAGCGTAATCCATACACAAAGCAAGGTTCAGGGCACTCAGTGTTCTGAGGGGGTAATCAATATCCAAAGCAGGGTTTAGGGCAGGCAGTATTCATAGAGAGTAATCCATATCCAAAACTAGGTTCAGGGCAGGCAGCATTCTAAGCTAGTAATCCATATCCAAAGAAAGGATCAGGGAAGGCAGCCCACATCTATGGAGAAGCATTATCATCTGCCCCACTGCAGATTCCATGGTAGCCTATACCAGGGGGTCTTAACCTTTTTAACAGTTACATACCCCTAGAGAATTTCCCATTATGTCCCCATAACTCCAGACTGTTGAAATCATCATCATCACCAGTCCTAATAGGAACCAGTAGGACTTTGAAGAATGCTATAGCTTGGTTTTAGGGCTATTTACACCAGGTATGTTGAGTTGTATTAATCAGCATTGATACATTCTCGGCTCACCTTGGTTTTGGAATAAACAACCTTCTGTGTGCATGCGTGGGATTTACATCATCATGGCCCAGCCAGGTAAGATTGCTGAAGATCCCGAACCCAGAAGAAGACCAGATGAAGAGGTAGGCACTGGCTGGCTGAATTAAAGTGGAAGTAAACCATCCTATCCTTTTCAGTCAAGGAAGCTACAATCTTAAGCCTCGTACACACGCAACAATTGTTGGCCGTGAATTTTCGGCCAACGTCCGATCGGCCGATTGTCGGCTTGTTAGTATGATGATTCCGACAACCGACTGTGACTTTTCGGCCGAAAAAAATATGATGTGCATGCTATAGAATTTTTGTTGGCCGTCACCACAACGGCCGATTTTTTCATCAGTCAGTACAGATTTCGGCAGACAAAAATCAGATGAGCAAGACTGGGCATGCTCAGAGAAGAAAATACACACGGAAAGTTAACCAGCACATGACATCACTTCTGAACTTGGTTTTTGTTGCCCGAGAAAATTCGTGTGCAGTCTAGAGCACATTTCAACCAACACAACAACACTGGACAAAAGACGGCCGATCGGTCGCCAACAATCGTTGCGTATGCACGAGGCTTCAGACTCTGTTTGATCAGCAACTGCCATGATGCTGCACATGTGATCAGTTATGACACCGGCCATTTGATGGTTTGACAGTTTGGTTGAGGACAACAATGACAGCTAGCAATCCCGGCATCCCAGGAATATAACCGTTAAATTGATGGCTTTAGTTCTGCTTTAAGTTTTGCTTTAACTGACAGGCAACCTGTTTTACATATAAAATTGTTGCTAGTAAATCTCCCTCACTGTTCTTTTCCCTGTATAAAACAATAAAAATGAAGAGCAGTTTTAACCTGCATAGAAAGAATGACAGCTGGAATCAAAATATTTGAATTGATAGTTATAGATAGTGGGAAAAAAATGACAGTTGGCATACACATGGGACCAACTGCCACCCTTTGTTATTTCATATTTGCTCTAGTATTTTTAGAATACCTATGGAATAAAATACTTATTGAACCCAGTAGCCATCTAGCATGGGCCACCTATATTTCAGTATATAGTGGAAAAATACCTGCGCTGCTTCACAGAGCAAACTAATAAATAAATCTCAATAAATATTGTGTATAAATTACGTGTATAAAGTGCTAGTGCCTAACTTAAAATACACGATTCCTATGTCATAAATACCAATCAATATACATTAATACATAGATCATAAACGTGAAGATAATAAACGTAAAATAAAATCCTTCAATTAATCACGTGCTCAAATTGTGACAGTCTTTGTGCAAAACATACTGTAAGTCCAAAGTGCTGCGTGCTCATATAATAAGTGCCGGTGCTCTCTGTACACGGGTAGGTGCTCCCCTCTAGGTCCCCTACTCACCAGAAGCCAAATAATACACCGCTTTCAGAATATCCTTAGATGAGAAGAGCCTTATTGGACCATCAACTCAACAGCTTTACTGTAGATCACACCATCCAGGTATTGCTCAAAAAAGAAAGAGATGCTGGCATCGTGAAGTATGTAACAACTTTATTCGATGCACACAATACAAGATACACTTACAATGTAGCAGAGGTTCAAACGCCTATAAAAACATCCCACGGGTTGCCATGTAAAGAGCTGTACTCACTCCCCGTGTCCCCGTATGCCGGAAGGTGGATGCAGTCGGGCGTAGTACGTACTCGGATGAACGGCTTGACGCGTTTCGCTCCGCACACAGAACGTTATCAAAAGCCTGATTAATTGAAGGATTTTATTTTACATTTATTATCTTCACGTTTATGATCTCTGTATTAATGTATATTGATTGGTATTTATGACATAGGAATCGTGTATTTTAAGTTAGGCACTAGCACTTTATACACATAATTTATACATAATATTTATTGAGATTTATTTATTAGTTTGCTCTGTGAAGCAGCGCAGGTATTTTTCCACTACATACTTATTAAAGGTACACCACCTTTTATACCAGCAGCAGCTTACTATACTGTGCTATCAGAGTAATCCTCAGCGCTAGCTTATAATCTTTACTATATTTCAGTATAGTTGCGCAAACTCCTTTAGATCTACGAATGAAATGTTGTACAAGGACCTGCCTAAGTGCATAGGAACTGGAATTATAACATTGGAACAGAAAAGGGTCTTCCCCAAACTGTTGGCACAAATGGGAAGGGCACAGTTGTCTAAGGCTCGATTCACACCTATGCATGCTGCTTTTGAGCATTTCTGTAGTGCTTTCTGCTTTGCCTTCCATGTTTGTTTTACCACGATTTGCATTTTGTGTTTTTTATGTGCAAATTATGGCAAAATCGCGGTAAAAATTCAATACTTCCATTTTGGATGCAGGTCCATTAAAGTCTATTACATGCAAAATGCTGCATTTTGCAGGAAACAAAGTCCCCGACCCTTTCCAAAAACGCAGAGGCACAAAAATGCATGGATGTGAACGCGTTCCATAGGAACCCATGTTAAAAAAATGAAATGCGTTTCTGCAAATGCTAAAAGCATGAAAAAAGGCATTTGTGTAAATTAACCACTTAAGCCCCGGAGGATTTTCTTGCTCAAAGACCAGGGCCTATTTTGCGATTCGGCACTGCGTGATTTTAACGGACAATTGCGCGGTCGTGAGACTCTGTACCCAAATGAAATTGACGTCCTTTTTCTCCCACAAACAGAGCTTTCTTTTGGTGGTATCTGATCACCTGTGCGATTTTTATTTTTTGCGCTATAAACAAAAAAAGAGCAACAATTTTGAAAAAATAACAATATTTTTCAAATTTTTTTATATGAAGTTCTCAAAAAAAAAAAAAAGGTAAAAATCTAATTTTTTTAACATTTTAGGCCAATTTGTTTTCTGCTACATGTTTTTGGTAAAAAAAAATCCCAATAAGCGTATTTTGATTGGTTTGCGCAAAAGTTATCGCAGCTACTAACTACAGGAAAGATTTATGTCATTTTTATTGTTTTTTTTTTTTTTAACGAGTAATGGCGGCGATCTGCAATTTTTTTTGCAGGACTGCGACATTGCAGCGGACAGATCGGACCCCTGACTGACATTTTTTACACTTTTGGGGGTACCAGTGACATTACTACAGTAATCAGTGCTATACATATACACTGTTACTGTAAAAATTACACTGGCAGGAAGGGGTTAACTTTATTAGAGATCCAGGGGTTAAGTGTGTCCCTAGGGGTGTGCTTCTAACTGTCAAGGGGCGTGGCTTTTTATGTAACCACAGAGGCATACGATCCTACATAGCAGGATCGTAGGATCTCTGCAGTTACACCAGGGAGAATGACAGGCGGCTTTGTTTACATCAGCCGCCTGCCTTTCTCCCTCTCCAGCGGGAGATCGCGAGTGACTGGCGGACATCGGAGTCCCCGGTCACTCGCGCGGGGACCTCAGTGAACGAGCGGGGGCGGGAGCGCACCTCCGGCGGCGCTCGCTTGCCCCCTATAGGCTCCTGGGCGAGCAACGTAGTACTACGTCACTTTGCCCAGGAGGGGCTGACTGCCGCAGTAAATGTACTTGCGGCGGTTGGCAAGTGGTTAAGCCTTAGAGCTCGTTCACACCATAAACTGATGGGAACTGATTGGAAAAGCTTGCAGATTTCACTTGCATAGACATCAGTTTTCATGCACGTCAGTTATGTGTCCTGTTCACACCAATGTAGATGTCACGTCAGTTTTTTCCCTTGCAGAAAACTGCATGCACATTGCAGATTCCTGAGCAGAAAAAATCCACACATGATACCAGTGTTGTGGTGTGAACAGGGCACATAGAGAACCATTGATTTCTTTGAGCCCTTGCAAAACGCGTGCAGAAAAACTGACGTCTCTGCACCATGATGTGAACGAGGCCTAATAGTATTCTTCACTGGCAGTCATTTGGAAATGTCTTTATACGTTCGACCATATAGTGTATGTGGACACCCTTCCAAGTTATAGAGTTCATGTGTGCAAAGCCAGCTCCATAAAGACATGGTTTAATGAGTTTGTTGTGGAGGAACTCGAGTGGCCTGCATAGAGCCCTGACCTCAACCCTACTGAACACCTTTGGGATGACTTAGAGCATCGATTGTGAGCTTTCTGATCCAACATCAGTACCTGACCTCACAAATGCTCTTTTGACTGAATGGGCACAAATTTCTAGAGACACACTACAAAATTTTTTGAAAAGCCTTCCCAGTGAGAAGGCTTTTCCTTGAAAAGTTTGTTGCAGAGGAACTCGAGTGGCCTGCATAGAGCCCTGACCTCAACCTTAAGGAACACCTTTGGGATGACTTGGAGAATCGATTGTGAGCTTTCTGATCCAACATCAGTGCCTGACCTCACAAATGCTGTTATGGCTGAATGGGCACAAATTTCTAGAGACACTACAAAATCTTTTGAAAAGCCTTCCCAGTGAGAAGGCTTTTCCTTGAAAAGCCTTCTCCATCATTTATAGCCACAAATGATGGAGGGGAGGGGGCGACTCCTTTTTAACACCCATGGTTTTGGAATGGAATGTACAGCAGACTTCTATAGATGTAATCACCAGGTACCCTCAAAGATTTAACTATGTAGTGATAATGATTCCAGATTGCCCCTGTAGTTTCAAAACCTCTGGAGCCTCGTTGTTGGTCATCGAGGCTACCCTAAATAAATGTGGATCAATAGGTAGGTAGCTTGCCAAAGCTTCAGTTTGGGAATAGATCCCATTGGATTCAATGCTCTGGAGCAGCCTTTCTCAACTTTTTCAACACAGAGGAACCCTTGAAACAAATTTCTGGTCTCAGGGACCCCCTGTTAAAAATTAAAAATCTACAACTCATGACACATTAGTGTGACAGTCAGTGGGAAGAATGCTCCTTACTCTTGTCATCATTGGGAAGAATTACCCCCCTTACATATAGCTAAAAGGAACAATGGTGTCATTGGGAACTTATCTGAGAGACAGAAATTGCCCATTGCTCAAGGAACCCCTAGCAACCTCAGGAGGAACCCTAAGGTTCCACCGTTGAACCCTGGTTGAGAAACCTTGCTCTTGAGGATAATGAAGGGTCAATGCATTAAAATAAGGCAGGTTGATTGTTGCTCCCAGGACCTATATACAGTATGGGGTCACCTCCTTGGCTCTTGTGTGTCGGAACTGGGTCAGGGCTCATTTTTTCCCCAATCTGTGAATGGAAAAGATGAAAGCGCACCATGAGATCCCTTGTGAATAAAACTTTATTGTGTCCGGACAAAACAACTTGAAGCCCTGCCCGGGACCTTCTCTTCTAAGTCTGTATGATTAAGTAAAATTTTTAGTGAAACCCATCCCAAGAGATCCCATGTTGTGCCACCAGCTTTTTTCTACTGAATTCAAGGTTTGCGCAGCCAGATGTAGGTGCCTGCAACTTACTTTCTCACTCCTTTAATAACCTTTACATTTTCGAATGGTTTTCTTTGTGAATTGCTGCATGTATGAGTTCTCTTTTGCAACTGAGTGACACTTTTTCCACAAAGACGGATCCTCAGAACTTGACATTGCTTTTGTAAAGGCAGCTCCGAGACACAGGTGCATGGGAAAATCCCGCAGTGACAGTTTTAATAGAAGACTAATTGAAATGGCAATTGCATCTTGTACAATGTATTTTGGCATTGTATTACTCCCCAGGAGATGGTGGAACAGCTCCAACATTTGCATTTAATGTGTCATGTAGAGTAAATATCACTTCATGTTGGTGGATGGAGGTGTTCTGCTAAAAGAGCAATATGACAAACATGTCATAATGGCAGCTATTGTTTTCTCTCTCTCTTCTGTCATTTATTTTGTTCCAATCTGTTGAATATGCCAGGTCTGAGCCAAGAACAATCTGGCTCATGGGGACCAGGGCTGTATTTCCCATAATATACCATAATAGGGCTCATGGGCCAGTGTCTAGGACGTCAGGGTTTGAGGGGCTAGTATTTTTTTCTTATTTTCTTTCCTTTGTCTGGTTGTTTCTACAAATGTGTGGCCAGATTAAAGCCCACGTCTTCTTGGCAGTGTTTGATATTTTTATATACTGTGTGGGTTTCCTCCCACACTCCAAAGACGTGGTGTAAGGTGTGTTCTCCCTGTGCCTGCGTGGTTTTCCTTTGGGTACTCTGGTTTCCTCCCACTCTCCAAAGACATGCTGGTAGGTTAGTTGGCTCCTGTCTAAGTTGACCCCAGTATGTTTATGATTGTGAGTTAGGGAACTTCAATTGTAAGCTCCTTTGGGTGCTGGGACTGATGTGAATATACAATATACACTATATTGTCCAAAGTATTGGGGTGCCTGCCTTTACACACACATGGACTTTAATGGCATTCCAGTTTTAGCCCATAGAGTTCAATATTTAGTTGGCCCACCCTCTGCAGCTATAACAGCTTCAACTCTTCTGGGAAGGCTGTCCACAAGGTTTAGGAGTGTGTCTATGGGAATGTTTGACCATTCTTCCAGAAGCGCATTGGTGAGGTCAGGCAATGTTGGATGAGAAGGCCTGGCTCACAGTCTCTGCTCGAATTCATCCCAAAGGTGTTCTATTGGGTTGAGGTCAGGACTCTGTACAGGCCAGTCAAGTTCCTCCACCCCAAACCCGCTCATCCATGTCTTTTTGGACTTTGCTTTGTGCACCGGTCCAAATCATTTGGTAGAGGGGGATTATGGTGCAGGGTTGTTTTTCAGGGGTTGGGCTTGGCCCCTTAGTTCCAGTGAAGGGAACTCTTAAGGCGTCAGCATACCAAGACATTTTGGACAATTTCATGCTCCCAACTTTGTGGGAACAGTTTGGAGATGGCCCCTTCCTGTTCCAACATGACTGCACACCAGTGCACAAACCAAGGTCCATAAAGACATGGATGAGCGGGTTTGGGGTGGAGGAACATGACTGGCCTGCACAGAGTCCTGACCTCAACCCAATAGAACACCTTTGGAATAAATTAGAGCAGAGACTGTGAGCCAGGCCTTCTTGTCCAACATCAGTGCCTGACCTCACAAATGCGTTTCTGGAAGAATGGTTAAACCATTCCCATAGACACACTCCTAAACATTGTGGACAGCCTTCCCAGAAGAGTTGAAGCTGTTATAGCTGCAATGGGTGGGCCAACTCAATATTCATTTAATTGTAATGAAGATACAGCGAAATCTCAACTCATCTGTGTATAACCAACATTGTTTCTACATAAAAAGATACTTTAGTATCGTGAGAAAGGATCAATACAAAATGACTAAATGCAAAAAAACTCCAAGGGAAATAAACACACAATGTATCTATTACAACATGTTCAAAGGAAACAAAATCTTCAGTGATATTCAATCAATCCAAAAAATAAATAAACAAATTAATCCTGCCATCTCTGTGAGGAATAATAAATGTAATCAGTCCAAAGGATCAACAGATAATCTTACCACCTCTGTGTGTGATAATCAACTCAAAACCAGGTTCTCAAAAGACTCCACCACCAGTGATTCCTAGCAGATCACCTCCAGCTTTGACTCCGGTTTCACCAGAGTCAAAGAACGCTGTTCCCCATTAGGGATGGTCAAATTCTGAATGGATGGATGGATGTCTCTGGATGTATCAGGATCCCAGTTTTTCCCCCAGCTTTGACTCCTGTTTTATCAGAGAGTCACAGAATGCTGTTTCCCATTAGAGATGGTCAAACTCTGAATGTATGAATGTCTATCTCTGTATCAGGATCCCAGTTTTCCTCATATATAATGGTCCACCATAGCGAACAAAAACAATATATCTAGTGCTCTCTGTAAAAACTTTTATTATCACACAAATGCAAAGAGCTCACTCACATAATGGAGCACTAAGCCGTGCCAGCTGTAATATGCTCCTAGTATACATCCACTGGCTTTCAGCCGTAAAAATCTGTAATGGTCGTGGGTATAGCCAAATGTCAGCTCCTGCCTCCAGACGCGTTGCATCCTCAAACTAACTTCTAACTTCTGGGACAGCCTTCCCAGAAGAGTTGAAGCTGGTGTAGCTACAAAGGGTGGGCCAACTCAATATTGAACCCTACGGACTAAAGCCCCGTACACACAATCAGATTATCAAATGATCTGTCGTCCGTTTTTTGTTGCATGCTAGTCTCATGTCGAAAGGGAAGAGGTTACTTTCATACGAAAATTCCCGTACGACAGAATTCAACTTCAGAAGTGATGTCATGTGTAGCATTGTTCTGTATGTTTTCTTTCGTTTCTGAGCATGCCTAGTCTTGCTCTTACGATTTTTTTTGTACGAAAACTGTACTAGTTAAACGAAAATCGGATGTTGTGTTGACGTACAATAAAAATTTTATAGCCTGCACATCCAGTTTTTGTCATCCGAAAATTCGTAATTGGCTGTCGAAAGCACTGTAATAACGACCTGAAAATCGGCAGATCGTTCTTCGGACAAAATTTTCCTTCTGATTTTCGTATCGTGTGTACGGGGTTTTAGACTGGGATGCCATTAAAGTTCATGTGCGTGTAAAGGAAGGTGTCTCAATACTTTTGACAATAGAGTGTATATGTAAAACACTACATAAATGAATGGCACTATATAAGTATCTGTAATAATAATAAGATACTTACGTTTTCCTTTTTGGCCAGCTTTGTGACACGCAGGGTCCTCTTTCAATCTTCTCTGTCAATAGCCTATTATAAATAATGTAGAGAGCAGCGATGACAGCGTTGTTCTCTGCATCACTGTATGCGAATACCGGGATCTATGGTTTTCCCCTCTGGGGTGGATCCAGGACATCCTGCCCTTATAGTATTTCTCAAGTATTCAGGGTTGAATGTCAGTGGATGTCATACAACCCGAAAGACTGAGGATTTCTAGTGATGGAAAGCAGTTACTGCGGGGATCAGCAGCAGAGAGGAACTGAGCATTGCAGCCACATCTACTTCTTTTTTTTTTTTTAAACACCTCCTGGGGTCCAAGCTCTTTTATTTGACCCAGAGTTGGGCTTTGAGCTAATTACCTATAAGTGGACATATCATACAATATGCTTCTTTCAATAGCACATTCTGATGTTGGTCTGTTCTAAAATAATTGCATGATAATTGCATGATACAAGAGGCGGAGCTTTTACTAAATGGACATCTTCATTCACCTGTTGCTAGGGCAGCCTGATGTCCATATGCACCCATTATTGGGGTCAGTATCATGCTTGCATCCAGGGATTCAGCAGAATATGGCACAGGAATGAATGGGGCTGTGGCATGCATATGCATTAATAAAAGGGTGTTTTGCTGAATACAGGCCGCACATCAAAGATTGCTGGATGGAAGAGGAAGGAAAGTATTTCAGCTGGCAGGGTGCAGTTGGGGGGATTGAATAAAAGGATAGCTTTACCAACAGGGCCATAGATAGTTTTTATTCCTGGGGGGGAGGTTCAGCCTTTAGTACCCATTGAACAATAATTATCACGCCTGCCTCGCTGTGACAAATTGTAGTGTGTAAATATATACAGTATATACAGCGCCCCCAGCAGGCACATCTGTTAGTGAAGCAAATAGCAAACATGGCTTCAATGTAAGCCAGGCCCCGCCTGTCAGCCTTGTGGATTAAACAGGTTGTCTTCCCAGTGGCAGTGCAGCTCCCGCAGCTGATTTTGACTGATGCTCTAGGGGGGGGGGGGGGGGTTTGGACCCCCCTGACCCCCCCCCCCCCTTATCTACGCCCCTGGGTACCAACCTACCAAATTGTAAGCACTGGTTGACAGGGTTGTGGGCAGTGTAAACTTGTTACCTAGGTTTTCACTTAGACATGGTGAGGTAATCCAAAGTTTATGACGTATGTGGAGAAAACAGCCTCGTTGTTTTCTCAACTTCTTCAGGAGTCTTGTCTTGGGTCCTAGAACCCTGAGTGTATCAAATGGTGAATAACAACAAAATTTATAATTCAGGTATACTGGACAGCCACTGACATATCTCGTGAATATTTAGAATGAAAGCAGGCACCAAGAGCAGTTTTGATAAAAAACATAAAACAAAACTTTACTGGACATCATAAACACAAAGTTTCCTTAAACATCTTAAAAAGTTACCATTACTGGACATCATAATACATAAAGCTCCCTTACACATAAAAGTTACCATGAACAAATACACTTTAAACATAATACTTAGCTTTTGGTAGTTGTAACAGCGTCCAATAGATCTCTGCAACAAAGGGGTCTTGGCCGCATGTTTCCAAACAGCCAACCTTCCAAACGAACAAACAAGCAAGGCTACATCATAATGGACGTTTTCTCTGTGTGACCCTCCAAGGAGTCAGGGTGATGGGAAAGAGGCTTTCTCATGCAAATTAAGCAATTTTTATAGTATTGTGCACAAGATGTGGTCATACCTCTTGTCCACTCATCAGGTCACTTTGAGTGAGGTCATCCACACATGGCTGCACCCCCCCCCCTCCCCTCACAAGCACATGGTTCATTAAATATGCGGCAGCCATTTTAGAACCACCTGTAAGTGAGAGATTATTATTATTATTATTACACATGTATTGGGAACATGTAAAAAATCCACAACTGATACACTGAGTCTTTGTAAAAGTTGGGTTGGATAAAGCCTCCATTCCCAGGTTTATACCTTACCTGTTAGCCAGACCGCATTATTAGTCTCAGATGTGCACAGGCCTTTATATATATGTGACCTGACTGATGTTCAGGGCTTTCTTTCAATCTCTGCTGCCAGGTGAAAGGCTGAGTGCCGACAGAACACTAGAAGGATCCATGTACTGCCTTTTTATTTTGGAGATCCTATTAGGGGGCTCAGACAAACAGATATTTTGTTTGTTTCATTCTATGGACTTGCACACCCTGAGGCCCATGGCTGGAGTGCAACAAGCCTTTGCGCATTGACCGCTCTCTTCTCTCACTGTAACCGACTACTATGAGCTAATGAGACGCCGATGCCACTGGCCAGATTTAATAGGACCTCCCCTTGCCACCTATTTCCGCCCCCCGCCCCTTCTTCTTCCTCTTTAGCCTCCCCCTTACTCTACATTCTCTTGTCTCTCTATCCTCTTCCTAATTGTTGCGCCCCTAATGCCCCAACAAACTGCTGATTCGTGAGTTCCCCTCTTCCATCTATGTAATGACCCCTACCTGCTGGTTAACAGAAGAATACTAATGGCTCTGCAAACCTTCCATTACTGCTTTGTACTGTGCACCTATGAATCCTTTTACCGGGAAGCTATATTTGTCTCTGTATCTGTATTCCTCTTAGTGTAGTCAGTGGGAAGCTTTGCTGCGTATTTTGTATTTTCTCTCTCCAGTGTAACATACTTCTTCTTGTATCCATGACCTCTGCCTTGGTTCACTGTATTATACTTAAAATTTTTAATAAATTGATTGTGAAATAAAACTACATGACTACATGGCAGGGGCGTAACTGCAGGGGTTGCAATTGCAACCGGGCCCCATGCTCCAGGGGGCCTGTGAGGCTCCCCTGTACACCTGGATAGGAGGGGTGGCGGGGGCAACATGTAGAGAAATCACTGTCCTCCTTTTTCCTCCTGTAGCTGCAGGAGGAAAGTGGAGGAGATTGGTTCCTCTGTATGCTGCCCCCGCCACCCCTCCTATCCAGTTCACTTGTGTTCTGCTGTCTCTGGGCCCCACTGTGCTCCCTGGTCCCCCCCCCCCCCACTGTGCTCCCCCCCCCCCCACCCACTGTTCTCCCTTCCCTCTCCTGCCGCTTGCTGCAGGGGATGTGTCACAATAGAGAACCAGGAAGGGGTCAGTAAATATGTAATTTACAATCTCCTTACTTTTCTGAATGGACAGAGTCATAGTCAGTGACATTATAAAAAAATAAAAATAAAATGATAAAAGATAATACTACTGACACCAGTGGGGGAACTTCCAGGATCACAAAGGTCACACTTGCAACCGGGCCCTGGCATTCCACCACCGTGCGGAGGCCCCAAGATGGCGAGAAGGGGGCCCACTGCAGGACTTGTGAAAGGGCCCCACTGCGGAACCATAACAAAGGGCCCGGCAATGAGAGTAAAGGGCCCCAGGATCAGTGGGAAGAGCCCCAGACTTGAAGCTAAGGGCCCCGGCCAGAGGTCCAAGGGGCACTTCATGGTTTCTTGCATCGGGGCCCTGAAGGTTCTAGTTACGCCTCTGCTACATGGTGACAACACTGCTGTGCAATTTTACAGCAGAACAAACAATGTTGTCACCCTATTACAGGACAGAAAAATAAGAGATCTACTGACAGAATCAACAGGTAACAAAACTATGTTGTAGGAGAACTCAAACAAAAACGGCTGCATTAATGCCAGACTTCATCACATACAGTATATGTAATTTTTTTTTTTTTTTCTCATAGCGCCATTTTAATTAATTCAAACATTGACAGACAGATGGAAAACAAGTTACTTTATCTAATTACTGAGCGGATGCATGTCCTAGCTCTTTTTTTTTTTTTCGGGACGGATTTACTTTAAACGTTTCTGAGCGACTTTGTTCCCTCTGCTTTGTATGAGGATAAAGGAGACGTAATATTCTCAGCAAAGCAAGCAAACAAGCCTCGCATCACACATTGAGCCGCCTCGCGCGCCTTCCTCTCCCCGCTGTAAGCATGTTTGCCGTTTTGTGATCTGTAGTGCAGCTGGCCTTCTGATGTTGGCAAGCGTTTTCAAAGCAGCTTTGCCAGCCCCAAGTCTCCGAGCTCAAAGAGGTATGTAAATGATTTCCCTGGCACTCTCCAAATGCTCATTCATCTCTCTCCTGCGGGACACTCCACTACCCTCTCCGTGTCTTAATAAAAAATATCAACAATTGCAGGACTTGTGTTCAGGGATATTATTCACTTGAATGACATTGTTGTTTCCTTTTCTCAAAATAGCTTTAAGTGAAATTGTAATAGTCACGTAAAAAACTTGGAGGATGCAATGAAAGTCCATCTTGAAATTTCTACTTAAAGCTCAGGAATTATGATGGACACCAATGAATGCAGCTCTGTATTCATTAATGCACTGTTGGCATTGAGAAATACCGTATTTATCGGCGTATAACACGCACCTAAATTTTAGGGGAGAAATTTCAGGAAAAAAGCTGAAATTTAAAATAAACAGCTTTGAACTCAGAACATATTTTTTTAATCAAATGCAGCCTCGCCAGCGCAGTGCCCATACATGCAGCCTCGCCAGAGCAGTGCCCATACATGCAGCCTCGCCAGAGCAGTGCCCATACATGCAGCCTTGCCAGAGCAGTGCCCATACATGCAGCCTCGCCAGCGCAGTGCCCATACATGCAGCCTCGCCAGCGCAGTGCCCATACATGCAGCCTCGCCAGCGCCAGTGACACTATCTGAATCACTTTTAAAAATGTCCAGGAAGCAGCGCCGAGAGGTACAAGGGGGTGGGCGGCGCTGAGATTTAGGAGGAAAAAGTGCGTGTTATAACGCCGATAAATACGGTACATATCAATCAGAATTCTAGGTATGGATATTATATACATAATTACATTATTCCAGTTTGGAGCAATGTCACTGTGTATATACACTATATTACCAAAAGTATTGGGACGCCTGCCTTTACATGCACATGAACTTTAACCCAGTCTTAGTCCGTAGGGTTCAATATTGAGTTGGTCCACCCTTTGCAGCTATAACAGCTTCAACTCTTCTAGGAAGGCTGTTCACAAGTTGGTGTCTATGGGAATGTTTGAAGAGCATTTGTGAGGTCAGGCAGTGATGTAGACGAGAAGGCCTGGTTCGCAGTCTCCGCTCTAATTCATCCTAAAGGTGTTCTATCAGGTTGAGGTAAGGGCAATGTGCAGGCCAATCAAGTTCCTCCACCCCAAACTCGCTCATCCTTGTCTTTATGGACCTTGCTTCGTGCACCGGTCCAAATCATTTGGTGCAGGGGGGATTATGGTGTGGGGTTGTTTTTCAGGGGTTGGGCTTTGCCCCTTAGTTCCAGTGAAGGGAACTTTTAAGGCATCAGCATACCAAGACATTTTGGACAATTTTGTGGGAACAGTTTGGGCATGGCCTTTTCCTGTTCCTACATGACTGCGCACCAGGGCACAAAGCAAGGTCCATAAAGACATGGATGAGTGAGTTTGGGGTGGGGGAACTTGAGTGGCCTGCACAGAGTCCTGACCTGAACCACATAGAACACCTTTGGAAGGAATTAGAGTGGAGACTGCGAGCCAGGCCTTCTCCTCCACATTAGTGCCTGACCTCACAAATGCCCTACTGAAAGAATGGTCAAACATTCCCATAGACACACTCCTAAACCTTGTGGACACCCTTCCCAGAAAAGTTAAGCTGTTATAGCTGCAAAGGGTGGGCCAACTCAATATTGAACCCTACGGACTAAGACTGGGATTCCATTAAGGTTCATGTGTGTGCAAAGGCAGGCATCCCAATACTTTTGATAATATAGTGTACTATATCTGTGGGATCCTTTGTTCCTTAAGCCTAGTAAACACTACTAGTGTTTTTTCCGTTCAACCCAGCAGACTGACAGTTTAGGTCTGAGCCTCTGTACTAACAATCCAATGTTAGTACAGTGATCTCCCCTGCTGTTCTATTGTGTTCCCCACCAGAACACTGGTCAGCGCTCTCAGCCATTGACTGAGAGTGCTGGTTGGGAGCAGATCGGCAGACCTTTTTCGATCATGCCCCAGGGAAGGAGCTAGGCATTGGACCCGGAATCTACTGGAGATCACTGGAGTAGCAGTTTCTATTGAACCAGCGGATGCTGCCCAGTGTACTAGACTTTACACCTGTGGTCATTGGATAGATTTACCCCTTACAGAAAGCTTAAAAGATCAATGGTGTCAGTGGGAACTTATCTGAGAGGCAGAGATTGCTCAAGGAACCTCTAGCAACCTCTGGAGGAACTCTAGTTGAGAAACAGTGGCGGCTGGTGCTCGGTAATTCGGGTGGGGGGGGGGGGTGTTGGTCGTTTAAACCAATGCGCATCACCCCCCCCTGTCGGTTGGTCAGGTTGTCGGGTCAGTCAATCAGGCGACACATTCCTCCAGTAAGATCGCTTTTCCTTTTGGCCAAATGGGAAAGGGGTCTCCCATCCCTCTTCCTGATTGGCTGGGAGGTGAGTCAGTGTGACAATAGCGAATATTAATTCGCTATTGTCACACAACTGGGTGGGCTCAGGGCGCAGTGCTCTGCGCCCCGAGCCCACCCTTTTTTGAAGCCTATTAGAGCCTGTGGCTCTAATCACGTGCTTAAAAAAAAATCCCCATTGGAATCAATGCCTCTGGCACCCTGCATGTAGATTAGGGAGCCGGACGCATGGATAGGGGGGCGGCGCCCCTGCACCCTCAATGGATGGGCCGCCCCTGTTGAGAAACTCTCACCGCTACTCCAGTGATCTCCACCAGCTTTCAGGTCACATGCCGAGCACCTTCCCTGCTACACAAGGTCTGCTGCTTGGTACAGGTTCCATTCGAAGATCGCTTTGCATTTGATCACTGAATGCAAAGCCTTTTCTAATGGAATGTCGTGGAGTGGTGCAGAGGTGACACCATGCTCTCTACCTCGTCCAATCAGAGGATGATAAGCCTTTACTGAGAAAATGCAAAGCATTGGTGGAATGGCGCCCATGCCAAGCAAGTGAGCTCCTATTTTCACAATGGGAAAAGGAAGATCCCCCAATGGTGTGGGACTTTGTATGCCACATGCACACTGAACAAGAATACAAAAGTTGTAAGGGTACACAACAATTTTATTACATAAAGCACAAAAATTTTTTATATACAACGTATATGTCTAAAAAAGAATAGACAAACAATTAAAAAACCTTGCAAGTGTTGACAGACCAGTATCCGTACAGAAGACCCTTGGGTGTCATTGGTAGGATGAACCGGACACGACCCTACGCGTTTCGGGTTACAAACCCTTCATCAGGGGCCAACCAGAGTTCAGTACACAATGTCAACCACAAGGGGAACTTCTTAGTAGGGGCAACTGGGCTGTCGATTAAAATCGGTGTCAACCGATGAGAGGATGTCAGGGGCTACAAGAACAGTATTCATTGGAAAAAAAAGGCAACAGAATAGACCAATGTTGGCGGAAGCTGACCGGATCGAGGGCACCGCAGTGATCCGTCACTGGTCCAAGTAACTTGAGAGTAATAATGTCACTCAAACGAATCCCAAAATATCACTCTGTAGAGTACATTATATTCGTGGCAAAGGGTAAGTATGATGTAAAGAGTAGGGTAATTGTCTGACGTGGAAATTCTCCTTCGTCTTGTTCACCTCGGCGTGGACATCCTCTGCATCCTCTTTTTTAGACATATACGTTGTATATAAAAAAATTTTGTGCTTTATGTAATAAAATTGTTGTGTACCCTTACAACTTTTGTATTCTTGTTCAGTGTGCATGTGGCATACAAAGTCCCACACCATTGGGGGATCTTCCTTTTCCTATTAATCGGGATGATGGCCACTCACACTGGGTATTGAGCGATAGGTTCTACCTAATCTATTTTCACAATGCAGCAGGGCAGTCAATCTGCATTGGCACCTGGAAACTAGTGGAGATCACTCTAGTAGCCTTGCCTATTACAGTAATTTCCATCTTCCACAGGGATTACACAGGTATGATATATAAATAGTTACATTGGTCCAAGAAAGACTGTGGTCCTCTGTGACTATGTAAAAATATCCATACCTGGGATTCTTCTTTAATAATGTAAGTACCCAAATCGGACCTGGCATCAACCTCTCGCAGGCTCTGTACTGCAGAGCTCAGACTCTGGGAGGGAGAAGCATCACAAAGCGCAAGCCAGTTGTACTACAGTGCTCATAACAGAGCATGCCGATAGGAGTAGAGAACAGAGTGTAAGAGAGATGAGCTCATCGGTTTGCTGTCTTTTCTTTTACTGTCCAATAACAGGCTGGGGGAGGGACAAGACCTGTTAGTGTTGCTGAACTGCAGCAGGACACAGTTGACCAATTGTGTCACAGTTGACCAACTGTACACTCACTACTTGTGTTGTCACATGAAAAGATATAATAAAATATTTACAAAAATGTGAGGGGTGTACTCACTTTTGTGAGATACTGTATAGGCAGGGGTCGGTAAGCTGTTGATCGCGAATGACCGGTCAACCGCAGGAGCCGACAAGTGGATCATGACCACAGCCTTCCCCCCCCCCCCCCCGCTCTCGTTTACTGCAAAGCGGAGAGCGGGAGGCAGAATAGTATTGGATGGGATGGAGGGCGGGGGCAGGAGCTTGCTCAGTGATTAGTTGCTAGGCAGTCCTACTCCTAGCAACCAATCACCGGCTTGATATGATATGTTAAATTCGGCAGTTCCTGCTCCCGCCTTCCACCCAGCACTATGCCTTCTCCTGATCCCATCTCTGCTGTACACATGCTGGCAGATACAAAGTGCTACCTACCTACACAATGCAGTGGTGTGTATGTCGAGGGGGGGTGATATGAAGGGGACAAGGAAGACACTGTTGGAGGGGGGACAGGGGACACTACAGTGGGGGGGGGGGGGGATTGTGATGAGAAAGGGACATAGCACACTGTTTTGGCAGATGGGGAGGCAGAGGACACTGTTTTCAGGGGCAGAGGGGCACAGGACACTTTGTGGGGGGCAGAGGACACTGCTATGCGAGAGGGGGGTAGAGAATACTACTGTGGGGAGGGGGTGATGTGAAGTGGACAGAAGTGGGTAGAGGACACTGCTTTGGGGGGTACATGAAAATGCAGGGGGGGGGTGATGTGAAGGGGGGCAGAGGGCAATACTGTGGAGGGAGGGGGCAGAGGATGCTACAGGGAAGGGAAGGTGATGTAAAGGAGGCAGAGGACACTGCGCTGGGGGGAGAGGGGGTACAGAACACTATATCTACGCCTTTTATTGGGAGCTTTTTTTCATTAGGGTGCCACCTAGTACACCCCCATATTGTCTATGCTTAAAATGCATTAACTGCCCCACTATAGAGGTCCCCTTCCACCCCCAGGGCTCATAGCAGCTGTATGGGTTGTGCGGCTGTTCTGTTGCTGCCAGAAGCCAATGCAAAGAACTGTACCAGGCACCATAAAGCCTAATGACTCGCTGGTTGTATGATGTTCACTGACAAAACATTATACAGTCATGCTGCTTGTTTTTAGCAGGCAATCGCTTGTCACCAGCTGTCACAGCGCCATAAAGATGTGCACAGGTACAGATGTATTGGGATCCGCGTCACGCAGTGTTGTACAGGTGGAAGTAAAGTCTTGACTGTCATCAACCGCCAATAGCATCAGAGTGACAGGGTTGCAAATGAATCCCTTTTATAAGGAATACACATACTCTATGTAACAGTTGGTTCCAACCAAGGTGAATAAGAGTATATTTAAGGCCAAAACTTGTATATTCATTGTGGTGTGATATTAGGTAGCCCGAGAATGTCAGCCAGCTGAGTTTGGTAAAAGCAAACAGTTCCTTAACCTCCCTGGCGGTATGATTATGTCTGGAATTACATACCAAAAGCGGTACAATTCTTTTCATGGAAATTTGGCGTTATGTATTATAGGCCTACAATTCTTAGTAATTACTGACTTAAACCTGACCAAAACAAGACTCTAGTAGACATCCCAGATGTGATAAATTTGAAACACAAACGCATGAATTATAATCGAATCAATAATATTATTTTATTATTTAATATATAATATATATAATAAAATTATATTATTGATTAGATTATAATTCATGCACTATATATTATATATAGATATATGTGTGTGTGTGTGTGTATATATATATATATATATACACACACATATATATATATAATATATAACGCATGAATTATAATTGAATCAATAATATAATTTTATATATATAAATATATATATATATATATATATATATATATATATATATGTGTGTGTGCATATTATATATATATATATATATATACATATATATATATATATATATATATATATATATATATACCGGTGTATATATGCATATATATATATATATATATATATATATATATATATATATATATATATATGCATATATATATATATATATATATATATATATATATATATATATATATATATGCATATATATATATATATAATATAATATAAAGTGTGTTTTGTGCAACGTTTTTTTTTTTTTTTTTTTTTAATTTCCCTCCCTAGTTCCGCTCCCATGCAGCATTGCTGCTGCAGGGAACGGAACTAGGAAGTGATCGTACCGACGGAGGGACGGAGGAGCAGCGGGACTCTCTGCTGGCGGTCGCAGCAATGAGAGATCATCGCTGGATCGCCAGGAGAAGGTAAGAGAAGCTCCGCTGCGCTCTCTGCAATCCACCCCGAGCGTGACTCGGGGTTACCGATCCTGCAATGAAAAATCAACCCCGAGTCACGCTCGGGATTACCGCTAAGGTGGTTAATTGATATCTCTTAAACAGGTAAACATAAAGAGCTTACTTCAGCCAAAAATAAAGCAAAACCACTTTGTAGTTCAGGTATAAAAGGGTTCACCACACAGGCTCACTGCCAGTCTCTTTGTCCCACACTGAAGTTAGAGTTCCTGCTCATATCAGGGTGCAGGACAGGCCACGGGGGTTCAGTTTCCCGAGGGTTCACCTTGATCACAACCTGTGAACCACTTTACTCTGCCTCATTGATACAGGATCTTATCCCTCCCTGCTGCCTATCAAGACTCCCTTTGTTGAGGCCTAGCCCCTTCAGGACCAACGTCCTTGTAGTCAGGGTTCTACCCTTCCAAAATTCGTCAAAACCTCCAAAGTTTAGAGTCCCCGATAAGAACTTACCAATTCAGAGAATACTAACTAATTAGTCTCCTCTTTCCACCCGGACTACCTCGGAACCCCTCACCCTGCATGGGGGAGAACCCTGAGAACTTAATTTAGTCTTCAAACTGTCTACCTTAACCACTTAAGCCCCAGGCCTATTTCTGACACTTTTTGTTTACAAGTTAAAATCAGTATTTTTTCCTAGAAAACTACTTAGAACCCCCAAATATTATATATATTTTTTTAGCAAAGACTCTGGAGAATAAAATGGCGGTCATTGCAATATTTTTTGTCACGCGGTATTTGCGCAGCGGTCTTTAAAACGCCATTTTTTTGGAAAAATTACGAAAAATCAAATTTCACTGCATTAAAAAAAAACTAAACAGCCCATTTTTTTGTATATTGTAAAAGATGATGTCACGCCGAGTAAATAGATACCCAGCATGTTACGGTTTAAAATTGCGCACACCCGTGGAATGGCGACAAACTACGGTCAATAGAAATCTCAATAGGCGACGCTTTAAAATTATTTCATGGTTACCAGTTTAGAGTTAGAGTGTAGCTCTTTTTTTAAACTATTGCTCACAGCAGAGTAACCCGGACGTGACGTCATGGACGCCGCCTCCGGGTTACGTCATCGGAGACCCGATCGAAGCCGCTTCCGGTTTAGATCGGGACTCCATCCAGCCGGCGGACGTGCCGGCTGGTTGCTCGGGTCTCCCGGTGGAACAGGAGACCCGAGCAGAGCGGCGGAAGGCCGCAGGAGGGGGGACGTCCCCTCCCGCTCACCCGGGTAACGATCGAGCGGATCGCCGCATCGTTTATTACCGCCAGAAAGCCGACCGCCGGCTCCAAACCACAGTACCGGGATGGTGCCTCTAGCTAGAGGCATCATCCCGGTATAACACCGCAAAATTAGCCGGCGTAGGTTAAAGGGACCACTACTCAAATATCAGGGAAATATTCTTGCCATTCAGGACACATTCCTGGTGTCTTGTACAGTGGATAGAGTAAGGGAGAAATAAAACCCCCGTTGGGTTTATTTATTGCATTCTGTGTCCCATTGTGGAGATATCTCTTTACTTTCAGTCCTGAAGATATAACATGAAGTGAGAAAAAATCTCTCTAAACAGAAAGGGCATCCACTCTTAGGCAATTGACAAAAGAACAGGTGTGGCCATTGAAGGATTTCACAGTTACGGAACAACTCTAATATTTTGGAGTGGGTTCATCACCCCAGTGGGGGGCATAGACAGCAGTTAGAAACTGGCATGGTCTTAAAGAGGAAGTAAACTCTTCCGCTTTTTTTTTTTTTTTCATTTTTCTTCCCTGCATCGCGTACTAGCACATTATGTGACACTTACCTGCAAACGAAGCCTGCATTGTCCGCGCGGGCAGCCACATCCATCTTCGCCCATCTTCCTTCCGGGTCTGCGGACTCCGGCTGTATTACTAGTCGGAGCCACGTGACGTCACTCCTGCGCATGCGGGCGGGAGCCGCCGGTCACGGCACAGGGCTCTGAAGGAACGGCACGGGTGGCCGTTTCTTCAGAATGCATGTGCCGATGACGTCATTGGCTGCATGCAATGTAAATATCTCCTAAATGGTGCAAGTTTAGGAGATATTTACAGTACCTATAGGTAAGCCTTATCAAAGGCTTACCTATAGGCAGGGCTTTTTTTCTCAGAGAATAGGTGCAGGAACTCCTCCCTTCTGAGTCACCCTTTGACTCCGCCCCCTACCTACCTCCAAGCACCGTCCCTTGGTTCCACCCTCTACCCTCCTCTCAGTACCGCCCCTTTTAGAGAATACAGAACCAAGTATAATTTTGTGGTGCTAAGTATTTTGTATGGAATTTGTTAATGATAACAAGAAAGGCAGTAAAATAGATTTAGCAACACTGGACACCCAACAGCCAGCATCAATAGACCATTCAGCAGCCTGCAACATCAGATCCCCACCTCAACAGTAGATCTCTCCCAGCAGCGATTGACCCCCTGCAACGTAAGACCAACCTCAGCAACAATAGCTCCCCTACCAGCAACAAAAGACCTCCCCAGCAATAATAGATCCCCCCCAGCATCAATAGATCCTCCAGCAACCCTCGCCATTACATACATTCAGTTCGGGAGGTGCCGGAACTGCGTTCCCCCGCGTTCCCGCTGAAAAAAAGCCCTGCCTATAGGTAAAAGTTATAAAGTTGGGTTTACAACCACTTTAACCCTTCACCACTGGCATTATGGTTATAGAAGTAGGACAAGAGGTCAACATGAATTATGTAAGAGCACCATAGTGGTAAAATCAATAGCAGAGCATAAAATATAAAATAAAAATATATATATAATAAAATAAATAACATAGAAAACTAGGTAGGGGAAAATTAGTTGTTGGTGGTTGGAGCACCCCCTGAACCCTCGTCTGATGGTTCCCAATAAGTGGTAAGGATCTCTGGTGGCTCTACTATCTAGAGAACCTTAGCGAAAAAAGCTCAGATTTGTTACTGGTTGAAGAACATTATCAGTGATTGATTCATTAGGCCATGCTGATACAAGCTGTATTTAAAGTAGTTAAAAGGAATTGACGCCCGTTCACTGTTGTATCAGCAGCATTCCCCGATGAAGAGAGTGGTCACCAAAGTTGGCTAGCTTTGCACTAAGTTACCAGTCACCTCAAGGCCGCACTAGCTTTGCAAGTTCCCCATAATCACACAGGGCACAGTAAAGACTCAATTTCCTTGCATTGCATTGCTAGAAGTGGAGGCTCTAGGTGTCAAGACATGACGTTCCTGGACTTCAGTTACGGACTTCTATGGACAGAAGAATAGTAAAATTAAAGAAAAACAATAAATTGGGGGGCTGCTTAGTGATGAAGAGCCTAAAAAAAAAAAAAAAAACTCACCTGGAGATGGACTGAATTTTGAAAAAAAAAAAAGTGTAGCATCAATGTTTTTGGAAAGCCTAATGCAAAGGTTTATTTGGTGACCACTTAAGGTCAATAGCAGGCCACCTTCTTGACATGAACTCATCTGCTGCATGCCATGTGTGAATGGCCGTTGGGAATTTTAGACTGTAAGCTCCTCTGTGGCAGGAACTGAATGGTTTTATGTAGAAAATTTGGGCAGTTTTGTGACTTTACATGAGACACCGGCGAGCACTGCTCAGCGTCTCCATCCCTGTATCTAACAAAACTGAAGAGGTGTGTGTGTGTAGAAACCAACCGGCCCTTAGTTTTCTATACTTACCCACCAGTCTGCTGACAAACCAAATATACTTGTCTAACATAATAGGTTAAAAACAGGGGTTTAGTTAACACACATTTGCAAACGCATGTATAAGCTGCAGGCCACTCCACGGCACCCTGTGTATCCTGCAGTCCTAACACTTCCTAACACTACTCAACCTGAGTGTCTCCTGAGTGTCTCAAACATGGGATGGGAGTACATGAATGCTAATGGATGGATGGGAAACAGGTGAGCTTGGAGATGGCCCAATCCTCCCCCAACCTGCTCCCAGCCATGACTGGTATTGAAAAACTAATGGCTATGTAAAAGCCATAGGGTGCAAACTAAAAAATGACCAGCTGGGAGACACACACCCCCATCCCAATAGTATAGATGGTAAAGGCAAATTGGGACTTTAGATGAAACACCAGCCTGTAAAGCAAGTGTCTCCATCCCTGATAACATAGAAAATGAATGGTTTTATGTATTCCAAAAAGCTCTATACAATATGCCAGCTGTATATGACTAAACAATAAGACTTTGACCAGCGAGAGTCAACTCATCCACTGAGAAATGACTGAAGATATCCAAAAGGCAATAAAACTTTGTGGATTACTGTACATCACAGAGGTCTTTGTTTTAAACCGTTGTGAAATTTCCTTCAGCCCGGGAAAGCCAAAGAATTGTCATTTTTATTGGACTCACCAGATGGTACTGAACTATCGTCTATTCCTCCACCTCCAGCTAATGTTTTAAGGATTATAATTATAAATGGAAAGTCAGTGTAAAAGTCTGTCACCTTGAGAAAGGGAGCCTTTGTGTCCCCCAAAATGTTGCTCTTCTCTGCAATTTTGGAATCTCATTTTCAATATTGGAGGAGCCACAACTTGCCGACCACCGCACGACTATTTACGTCGGCGGTCAGCCCCTCACAGGCAGAGTGACGTAGGGCTACGTCGCTAGCCTGTGAGAGTCTAGGGAGCGAGCGCGTGCCGCCGGAGGCGCGCTCCCGCGTGGTCACGGTGTCCGCCGGTCACTTGCGATCGTCCGTTAGAGCGGGAGAAAGGCAGGCGGCTAATGTAAACAAGCCGCCTGTCATTCTCCCCGGTGTATGAATGATGATCATACGGTTCTACTATGTAGGACCGTTGATCAATGTTCATACATCTGAAGCCACAGCCAATCACAGTTAGAATCATGCCCCTAGGGACACACATAAACCCTCCCTCTCAAAAAAAGTTAACCCCTTCACTGCCAGTGTCATTTTACAGTAACAGTGCATATGTATAGCACTGATTACTGCAGTAATGTCACTGGTACCCCCAAAAGTGTCAAAAATGTCAGTCAAGGATCCGGTCTGTCCTCCGCAATGTCGCAGTCCTGCAAAAAAAATCGCAGATCGCCGCCATTACGCGTTAAAAAAAGATTACAAAAATCTTTCCCTTTGTTAGTAAACGCAATAACTTTTTCGCAAACCAATCAAAATACGTTTTTTGCGATTTTTTTTTTACCAAACATATGAAGTAGAAAACAAATTGGCCTAAAATGTTAAAAAATTTTGATTTTTAAATTTTTTTGGGGGGAATTTCATATAAAAAAATGTGAAAAATATTGTTATTTTTGCAAAATTGACGCTCTTTTTTTGTTTATAGCACAAAAAGTAAAAATCGCACAGGTGATCAAATACCACCAAAAGAAAGCTCTGTTTGTAGGAAAAAAAGGACGTCAATTTTGTTTGGGTACAGCGTTGCACGACCGCGCAATTGTCCGTTAAACTCACGCAGTGCCTAATCGCAAAATAGGCCCTGGTCAGGAAGGGGGTAAAATCTTCCGGGGCTTAAGTGGTTAAGGACCTTTCTCAAGCAGCAAGCAAGCAGAATTGCCTTGTGTACATGTGAATATCTTTTTTTTTTTTTTTTTTTATTTTTTTTTTATAAACAATTTATTGAAAAGAATAAAAAAACGCACATTAACAAGTGATGGCAAGATAGTACAGTCAACAGACATAAGTACAAATAACAGTGTACATCCAAAATAACCACAAACTGTATCAGGGCGCAGAGAGATGCCATCTGCGGAAGATACTAAAAAATGAACAAAGCAAAAGTGACCCAGCCTCGTACAATACATGGCCAAAAATTCAGTATATTATTGCAAATACAGAGGGCCACTGCGGCGTAGATTAACATCCTCGCCGCATGGGTCGAAACCAATGCGTTACGGGGTTCAGTGCAATCATATGGGGTATTGGGAATCAGGGGGTAAGGGAGTACTGATGAAGGGAGAGAATTCCGACCCCTCAAACATGGGAAGTGAGGATGAGGGCAGTCAGGAGGCATGAAAATGAATGTCCTGGATGGGGCACCTCCGAATCGGACACCCCCAAGGGGAACTCACTGTGTCCAGGGCCGGGGGCGCACCACCCATACATGTAGATAGACCGCCCAACGCTGCACATGGGTACGGTAGGCAACAGGAGGTAGGGGAGAGGGGGGTCACAGGGAGAGCAGGTGGGGGTGGAGGACGCCGAGAGCGTCATGATGTGAATATCTTTTAACATACTATAGTGAATGTAATCTGAAAAAATGTAAGAACCTAAGGCTGGCCATACACTATACAATTTTCTTATTCAATTTCCTTTAGATTTACCTTAAACTATGTAGTGCAAGGGCCTGCCTGACTGCATACAAATTGAAAGTGTTTAGGTTTGACCCTATATTACATGGTTTTGGTAAATCTAAAGGAAAGTTGAACAAGAAAATTGTATAGTGTATGGCCAGCCTAAGGCATGCTGTTCAAGGAAATGGCAGAGATATTTTAAAAGTTGCATTTCAAATAAAGGGGAGAACTAGTTTACCAATAGATTTGACTTTCATTTATTGTCCTTATTTTATATTATAAAGCACGCTCAATCACCTTTGCTCAGTTTAGTGTTGGAGGTCTATGCTACTAATATTGTGCTATAATAATATGATGTCCATTGTTTTTTAAAATTATTTTTAGATGTTCCATCTGACATTTATAGCCCTATAGCTATATGTGCAGCTGTAGGTTTAGAAAAATGGGATTAAATTAAGCCCTACCTTATTGACTAAATCCCACTGACTTACTAAAAACCCCCCTTCTGTTCCATTAAAAAAGAAGTCTCACTTCTATTTTTATTATTGTGTTCTGTTCTCCAAGGGAAAAAATAGTGCCATGAAAAAGTATTTACACCCCTTGACATTTTCCACATTTTGTCATTTTTTGATTTATTGATTTAATGCTGTAGACCAACACAAAGTGTCACATAATTGTGAAGTGGAAGGAAAATGATAAATGGTTTTCAAACTTTTTTACAAATACTTTAAAACCTTGGATTGCGAGCATAATTTGTTCCGGAAACATGCTTGTAATCCAAAGCACTTGTATGTCAAAGCGAATTTCCTCATAAGAAATAATGGAAACTCTGACAACCATTTATTTATAAGGCCTTCAGTTTATAGTCCATATAAAAAGATTATAGCAATGTGATAGGTTGTGTAACCATAAAATGTCCATCCGCAACTGGCGCCTCCACAAGGGGATTAGAATCAAAATCCAACAGGAGCTACAGAGTATAAAAGAGAAGAGAGGGCGCCTCTAATGCTTAGTTTCCACTGAGCGGTACGGTTCGGTACGGTACGCAATTTTGGCCATTTCCATTGTCAAAAGTTGTGAATGGTACCCCAATTCCGAACCGTACCGTAACACATTTTTGGGACCCTTTCGTTGGGGTACCAAACACATTAGTACCGTACCAACAGGGTCGAGCTACACTGTTGAGGTACTGTTGGCAGTGGAAATGCAAGCCAGATAAAGGTTTACCGTTCCGAACTGTACTGAACTGTACCAAACCGAACCGTACCGCTCAGTGGAAACGAGGCATTAGTGTAGTAATATGGTTACATTTAAAGTGGAGTTCCACCCTAAAATTATAACCTCCATCTTCTTGCTCCGGGTCACCTGAAAAACAAATGGATAATCGCAATTTTTTTTTTTTTTTACTTACCTTGTTTAGAAGAAAATATACTTACCTTACGGCGAGTCGTCACTTCCTGGCTTGCAATGATTCCTGAGAGCTGAATGTCATCACTCCCAGGAATCAATGCGCCTGCATACATTGCTAAACAGCTTCTGGGCATGCCAAGAAGCTGTGCAGGGATGATGCTGAGGCACCGGAAGTGACGGCGGGGCCGGTGCAGTGCATCGTGGGACCGAAGAAGACGGAAGAGGATGCAGAAGAAGATCGCACTGGCTTCAAGCTGCCCACACCTGAGATGGCAGCGCTGGACAATACATTTTCAAGGTAAGTATTTCTTCTAAAAGGTAAGTGCAACCCGGGACAGATCAGAGGCTAGCCATTGTGGAATGCACTAGCCCTGACTGTCCCGGGGGTATTTTTATTAAAAAAAAAATTTCCCAGGGTGAAACTCCGCTTTAATGATGGTTTAACATTTAGCAACTCACATGGTTGATGATTAAAAGAGGCACATCTAAGTATGCAGGCATCCGGGGTAAAGTTGTGACCGGGAAGACTACCCTGCAGTAGAGCGATCCTGAAAGCGAGGGTTGAAGCCCTCGTGGAAGGGATGACGCTGATGGTGGTGCGGAGGGCGGTCTATGTGGACAGCTTTACCCCGGATGCCTGCATACTTAGTTGTGCCTGTTTTAATCATCGGCCATGTGAGTTGCTAAATATTGAACCTTCATTAAATGTAACCATATCACTACACTTAAAGGCGCCTCTCTTCTCTTTTATAGTTTGTTGTAAGTAAAAAATATTGTTTTTTTTTCAGAATTGTCACTCTTTTTTGTTTATGGCGCAAAATATAAAAATCACACAGGTGATCAAATACCACCAGAACTCTATTTGTGGGGAAAAAAAAGGACTTCAATTTCATTTGGGTACAGCGTTGCACGACTGCACAATTGTCAGTTAAAATAATGCAGTGGCGAATCACAAAAAATGGCCTGGTCATTAATGGGGCAAATCCTTCCGCTCCAGAAGTGGTTAACTGAGTCACTCCACTAATGCTGCCATTTAGTCCTTCCATTTTTTTTTTTTTTTTGGTTATAAATATTATTACCTTTTTTTAGTTTATTGTGTTTTTATTTTTTCCTGTGCGCATTATTTTTATTTATGAGTTTTCTGGTCAGTAGATATAAAGGTATCTTTTTTTAACGCCAGTGACTGTCTGACATACAGTAATCCCCCGCTCCATCGCGGTTCAGTTTTTGCGGTCCCGGTAATTCGCGTTTTTTTTTGTAATGTTATTTTACTGTATAAATCATTAAAAATGAAATATTTTTGTGTTTTTCATAGCTCTTGCTATGTCTCTTAGTATCTTGTATGTGTTTAAATGAGTTTCTATTGTTTTAAAAGTGTGTTTAAAGACCTTAAAATGCTTCTACACGTACAGTGACAGTAAAAAAATCATGCCTACAATGCATTTTAATAGGGTTTTTCTATTTCGCGGAATTTCACTTTTCGCGGCTGGGTCCGGAACGTAACCCCCGCAATGGAGGGGGGTTTACTGTACTTGTCTTGATGACAAAACAGTTAGGTTTAGTTCTGCCTTGAATGAGGTCAAACTGTGTTTCAGGCTATTTTATTGCAAGACTTAATAAGCTGCCTACAAACACTAGGTGGAAGTCGGTCCAAGCTGCCAAGTGAGCCAAAAACTTGTTGTAGACACATGCGTGTCGGTTGAACATGTATGTTTTGTGTCTATGGAGAAGGCAGGGGCAAACACCTGAACATACACTTATCTAGGGGAAATAAAAACAGTGATTGGACAGAAAAGATATTTGTTGCAATAACTTTGTCCATAGAGTGTGCTTGGTATGAAGGTGTCAGACATAAGTCCAGATGTTACTTTATACTTGGATTAAATAAACTACTGAAGTGTGGTGCAACACTTCAAATCTGATATGTGTGTGTGATAAGGCTGGGCTGTTAAAAGTGAGCCTTGATTCTGATAAGTACACGATAAAGTGCTTCCTATATAGCACAGGTGTCAAACACAAGGCCCGCGGGCCGAATCCGGCCCACCAGGCCATTTCATGTGGCCCTCGCACACAGGGCTTTTTTTCAGCTGGAACGTGGTGGAACTTTGTTCAGCCACCTCTGGCTCTTGCAGATCCCCACATACCCTGCATGCACTCACCGCGGGGCACAGCAGTGCCGACCAATGATCTCCCTGCAAGTGAGAGATGTGAAGCCACCTACACTGCCGGGAGGTACTAGAGCCAGGCAGATGAGATGTGAGGAAGCTTTTTGGGGGGTTGGGGGGGTGCACTCTGTACTCCGCACACTCCTGAACTCTGCACACTGCATACTTCTTATCTCTGCACTCTGTAAATAGCGCACTCATAAACCCTGCACTCTGTATGTCATGCACTCCTCAACTTTGCAGTCTGTATTTAGAGCACCCCTGAACTCTGCAATCTGTATGTAGTGCACTCGTGAACTCTACACTCTGTACTCCGCACACTCCGGAACTCTGCACACTGCATACTTCTTATCTCTGCACTCTGTAAATAGCGCACTCATAAACCCTGCACTCTGTATGTCATGCACACCTCAACTCTGCAGTCTGTATTTAGAGCACCCCTGAACTCTGCAATCTGTATGTAGTGCACTCGTGAACTCTACACTCTGTACTCCGCACACTCCGGAACTCTGCACACTGCATACTTCTTATCTCTGCACTCTGTAAATAGCGCACTGATAAACCCTGCACTCTGTATGTCATGCACTCCTCAACTCTGCAGTCTGTATTTAGAGCACCCCTGAACTCTGCAATCTGTATGTAGCGCACTTTTGAACTCTACACTCTGTACACTGCATACTCCTAAGTATCTAAGTAATTGCATAATCTTACAGATACAAACGGCCCTTTGAGGACAACCCTAATGCTAAGAAATTGAGTTTGACACCCCTGCTATATAGTAATAAAGGTAAAGTGTATTTGGACCTTGTTCTGGTCCTTGGCTACTACCTATCTGATCCCTACCAAGGAAGTGTTCAGTACACTCTGGAGTGAGTATTGAGAAGCAGGGCCGCTGTTAGAAATCATGGGGCCCCATACAGCCCTCCTGACGGGGCCCCCCTAACCCCGCCAACACATGGCGCAGTGGAAAAGCAGTGTTGACTTTATCTGCCTACACCTCAAAAATGGGGAAAAAAGGTTCCTCCTCTGCTCCCACCACCTCATGGGGCCCAGGGAAATATGATTTAAGCCCTGGTAAGCAAGTAGGAGTGAGGGTGTGGACTTGCAAAATCCATTTATTCATTTAGGCAGAAATGAACAATAAAGCTGCTCTGGGCCCCACTGTTTAGATGATGGGGCCTGGGCCCAGTACAACAGGACTGGTTGTACTGCCTTTTCAGCAGCCCTGTTGAGGAGCATGTATTACAAAACCTCAAATAACATTAAGGGTTTGTTCATCCTTTCACAAAACATGAAAAGGTGAATTAACTCGCAACAACCTCCCCACACCTCCGATCTCTACAGCGCTTGCCTCTTTCCTTGGTTGTCTTTCACTGCCTATTCTATCTAATGTAGAGGTCCAGGTATTTGCTCCTCAGCACTCTTCTTTCTTCAAGACACCGGAATGGCTCAGAGCAATTCTTTTTGGTCAGCACATTCACGTGCCGGGGCTGACCAATGCCCACAGCCTCTAGACTAGTGATGGCGAACCTTGGCACCCCAGATGTTTTGGAACTACATTTCCCATGACGCTCATGCACTCTGCAGTGTAGTTGAGCATCATGGGAAATGTAGTTCTAAAACATCTGGGGTGCCAAGGTTCACCATCACTGCTATAGACTGTGTACCGGATTTCTCAGATGCTTGGATCGCTATTCGCTACACAGGCTGCATGGGCAGCAAAAGATAATCAAGGAAGGTAGAATGTGGAGCGAGGGACTGCGGGGGTGAGGAGGGTGTAATGAGTTTGTTCACCTTTTAATTGTTTATGAAAATGTGTACTAACCTTGTAAAGGTCTTTTTAAAATGTTGATAAAATGTTGACATTGAGAGGGGTGCTGAGGCTCCTTTCTCTTCCTCCTTCTCCCAGGCCCTAAGAGATCTCTACTAGCTCCTGTAGTGGAGAACATTGAACATGTCTCGCTTCATGCTGAGCCCAGCCAACAGAAGCTCACCTGACTCCGCCATCAAAAAAGTAAACTGGGGGAAGCTGGGGGTCTTCACATATACAAGGGGGGGCCAAACTGAGTCTTTGCGCCAGGTCAGATAAAGCGAACAATATCTCTCCTGCACTCAAGTGGTATGCGGGAAGGTGAATCTTCTAGGCGGTTTTATGACACAAATGAAGTGGTCTCGCTGCCCCCCTCAGGACCAAGGGTATCCAAAAGGCACTACAAGAAAACAACAAGAGAAGGGCGCACCGACCTTGTGCATTACCACTTAAAAGTTTATCAAAATCAAAGAAGGGTAGCGTACAATATACTCACAAACGTAGCATATGAACAAGCATATAGGAAATGGGCACCGCTCGCATCCAGGACACTTCTCTACTGCTGGATAGCGTGATGGCGTCCTCAAAACCTGATGTGGCTTACGCGTTTCGAGGGAGGACCCTCTTCCTCAGAGCCAAAATCGCCAGAATGGCGAAACGCGTAAGCCACATCAGGTTTTGAGGACGCCATCACGCTATCCAGCAGTAGAGAAGTGTCCTGGAAGCGAGCGGTGCCCATTTCCTATATGCTTGTTCATATGCTATGTTTGTGAGTATATTGTACGCTACCCTTCTTTGATTTTAATAAACTTTTAAGTGGTAATGCACAAGGTCGGTGCGCCCTTCTCTTGTTGTTTTCTTGTGTCAGATAAAGCCAACAGGTTTCAGGGGAAGGGACTTCCCCTTCTTCATGGCTTGAGCAGTTGTCAGCGTTAAAATCAAAATGAGATATCATAGAAGATCTATGTAGGGCTTGATAAAGACTGTCATCTCTTAACTGCACTGTGAACTGCCGAAATCACAACTTTCGTATGGACTTTTAGGGGAGTAGAGAGCGGTATTCCGCCGGCTGCATTGTAGATAGATAGATAGATAGATAGATAGATAGATAGATAGATAGATAGATAGATAGATAGATAGATAGATAGATAGATAGATAGATAGATAGATAGATAGATAGATAGATAGATAGATAGATAGATAGATAGATAGATAGATAGATAGATAGATAGATAGATAGATAGATAGATAGATAGATAGATAGATAGATAGATAGATACTGTGTGTATACAGTATATGTATATTATATCTTCACATAAACCTGTATATTTATGGATCACTACCATTTTTGATTTTGACTAGACTAATCAATAAAGGAGAACTCCAGTCATGAAAAATATTACCTGTTACCTTTAGATAATATCAGATTTTCTGCACCTTTTTTTTTTTTTTTTTTTTGTGAGTGGCAGCAAAACCTACAATGGCTCTAGCAAACCCCTTTCATATCATCTGAGAGCAACTTCCTGCACACAAGGTAAGATGATGGAGGAGGATCCAATGGTGGATCAAACTGCATTGTGTGTATTGGTAAGTACATTTTCCGGAACCTGCAGAAGCGTGACATTGGCTTCATTTCCTGCTGAAGGCACCCAATTTTTAATCTTAGTAAGTGCATCCAAAAATAAAAAGCAGACACAGGTAAATCGATTTTTTTTTCTCTTTAATGTTTATATGTCCTTTACCTGGAGTTCTCCTTTAAGCTATGTCTGACGTGAGCTTGTCCCAGATGATCAAACTGTCAGGCCAAGTTTACCTGGGTGTAGCAAGGGTTCTAATTTAAAGTGGATCTCCAGCCAAAACCTTTTGTTGTTCTGGATAGAGTGGGGAAGCAATAAATCCTCTGTTGGGTTATTACTATGTCCCCAATGGGTAGACTTCTCCTCACTTCCATTCCAGTTGACACCCAAGGCACTGCTGTGAGTTGATTCCTCTCTATATGAAGAATTTAGGCCAGCAGCCCGTAGTAGCCATGTCCATCCAAGGTGGGGAGTAAGGAGAAAGCTCCCTGTGGGAGGCTATAAAAGGTGGTCTAGCTCTTTCCCAATGCCTCCCCCCAAAAAAAAAAAGTTTTGGGTGGAGCTCTGCTTAAAGCAGTGGTCCTCAACCCTGGCCTACAGGCCCACTAACAGGCCAGGTTTGCAAGATAACTGAAATACATCCCAGGTGATATCATTTGCTACTCAGTGATTGCAGTACTCTAGTCTGCATCTCCCCAAGGTAATACTTAAAATCTGGCCTGTTAGTGGGCCCTGAGGACCGGAGTTGAGGACCACTGGCTTAAAGCATGATGCATAATTTTGTCTGCAGGGTGCTCAGTTTTGCTGGACACTGACTGATGTGAGGTGGTCTGCATCTCTTGCAGAATGGAGAACCTCAGGATGTGTAAAGATCCTGCACCATACCAGGGAAACTCGGCTGTGCAAGAGATGCTCGCCCCACTGAAGAAGAGGCCGGAAGAAGAGAGTAAGTTGGCCTCAATGCTAACAACTTTTTCCCATTAATTCTGTTTTGCTTCCCAACACTTGCTGACTGAGCAGATTCTGCATCTTCATTAAAAGGAGGTTTGCAAATGAACTGTTAAAGAAGGTTGCAGCTTAATAAAAAAACCTTTGCTTGAACATTTATCGGAGCTGGGCGGATATTAGGAATCAGGTCACCAGTGCACCCTGAAAATGGCAGCTGGTCCATGATTTCTTATAGTTGAACTCTAGACATTTAGGTGCCTTGCACACGGGAGTCATCCAGCTGCCGTTCCTCCCTCCTGGTGTTTTACCGTGCCTGGGAGTGCCAGGACAAGATCTGCACTCTGGACTTTCATCCCTGAACTTTCAACTTTCAGCCCCTATCCAGCATGCCATAGACTTTAATCGGCTGCCATGCTGCACCTGTCCCTCCTGAGTGCTAAAACGTTGGGAAGGACACAGTGCAACTGGACAGCCAAGTGTGCAAGGGGCCCAAAAAAAGGACCAATGACCTATGTACTAACATTATGGCCCTGGATCCTGGGACGCTGTTACCCTACCCATGGGTTGTAATTCATCTGCCTACTTTAAATGTAGGTGCACTCAAATCACACCTACTTTACGGATTGGACCTGACCAGGCCCCCGTTTAAATAAATCCTGGTTCCAACCCTCAAATTAATATCTTTTTGAGTTACTCTGTATGCGCAGTAACTGAAATAAGATTGTTGCTTGGATTCCAGGACAACATGGGCCAACATGGGTGAGGGCAACTGTCCCTGCAAATCCAGGACAGTTCATCAATTAAAAAAGAAAATGATTATTATTTATTTTTTTTAATTTAAAAAAAAAAATTAATAATAATAACCACACTCCCTGTCCACTTACCTTTAAGCAAAGGTAACTGGACAGGGAGATGAAGCCTGCAAAAACTTCCCTCTCATCTCCTCTTGGGAAGGAGATGGGAAAGCATTGAGAACAGGCAGTGGAAACAGTCATTACTCCCGGCCACCACAAGAGGGCGCCAGTTCCCCATTGGAAGCCTCTCATCTCACAGAAGAAGGCCCAAAAGCCGGGGCCTCAATTTTCGTACGGCGCGGAAGTCCGTGCACTCGGGGAGAAGGTGGGGACGCAAAAGAAACAGGACACCTCCTGCAGGGCACCCCAGGCGCCAGGTCGCTAATTCTAGTCGCAAATGCGACCTGGCGCACTGGGTTTGTCGAGCCCTGCCTTACCTAATAAGTAACTTGGATGTATAACGCAAAAATATAGAAAAGATGGGGCTTTGCGGGCCAGTGGGAGGAGAAGGATCAACAACGACACAACATTAACTAAAATGTAGTTTTATTAAACATATTAAAACAATGCATAGGAATAGTTACCCATGTCTAACATAACTAAAAACAACAAATATATAGAATCGCACTGTAGAAATACTTCCCAACAAGGGAGTGCTGATAACTTGTATCAGGAGCACGTGCAATATATCAAAAAATCAAAAGGTCCATACAAACGCCGGGCAGCAATGGGCCTGCAGCATATCCTCAGTCTGCGCACCTGCCTCCACATTTTAGTTAATGTTGTGTCGTTGTTGATCCTTCTCCTCCCACTGGCCCGCAAAGCCCCATCTTTTCTATATTTTTGCGTTATACACTACTTAGGGGTATGGGCCCCTCTACACGGTAATTTTTTGTCTAAAGTAACTTGGATGCAAACCAATGATGTGCTAGTACACTATGGGGTTGATTTTCTAAAACTGGAGAGTACAAATTCTGGTGAAGCTGTGCATGGTAGTCAATCAGCTTCTAACTTCAGCTTGTTCAATTAAGCTTTGACAAAAAAAACTGGAAGCCGATTGCTTTCTATGCAGAGCTGCTCCAGATTTTGCACTCTCCAGTTTTATTAAATCAACCCATATATGACCCAAAGCTTGTAACCAGCATGCCTCAATGACCTCAACGTTCCAAAACTATTAGTATTATTATGAGGAGTGCTCTTCTTTGTGGATATAGCTGCCTCCACTACCCTGGAAAGGCTTTCCACGAGATCACAATCAGCTTTCCAATTCCCAAAGATATTCAGTAGGGTTGAGGTGGGGGCTCTGCCAGGCCATTGAGTTCGTTCGCACCAGACTCATCAAACCATATCTTTATAGAGCTGGAATTTTACACAGGGGCACAGTCATGGTGGAACACAAAAGGACCTTACCTAGCTATGTGGGGAAGAGCAGGTGGACCAGCAAAGAAGCTGTTTGTCCATACATTGTTCCCCACCATTTTTGCTGCATTTGAGACAGCTTGACTTCCTTTGCCGCAAACTGGGCCTGGAATGAGGCAGAAGAGGTACCCTACCGGCATGGGGCGGGTTGCATAGCTGGGGTGTGAGCCTCTCCTGCATTGCATCCCATGGTTCAGGGCTGAGCTGTCAAACTGACAGCTTAGTCCTGCAGATTACACAGGGGGATCACAACTCTCCCTGCCTACCGGCGGCACTCCTCTCTGCTGTCACTGAGCTCTGATGATAACACGGGGAGAGCCACGTTATTCCAGTGTAATCTGCAGGAAAGACCAGTTTAGAAGATTGTGCCTTGCTCTGTATTTGTTATTGAATGAAAGCTACTATTTTAGCCTTTATTAATAAATTACCATTATGTGTAGAAACAACCTGGGAGGGAGTGCTGTCTGTCAATTTTAAGGAACCTGCCAGGGTGGACACAGCAGAGGCAACTAGCCTGTTCCAAGGTGCACCCAATGATGATGCAGCAAAATGGTTTAACCTCTTGGCCCCCACATAACACATAGGTGCAATGGCTAAGAGGGTGGCCCTTAATGCAAACATGTCAGCGTGGGCAACAACATGGCAAATGAGGTTTAATGTGGAGAAGTGTAAGGTTTTGCACTTGGGGACTAAAAACATAAAAGCACAATACACGTTAGGGGGGGGGAACCTTTGGGGGAATCAAAAATGGAGAAAGATCTGGGAGTCTTGGTAGATGATAGACTAGGCAATAGCATGCAATGTCAAGCAGCAGCTGCCAAAGCTAGCAGAATATTAGCATGCATAAAGAAAGGGATGTATTCCAGAGATAAAACTATAATCCTTCCACTTTATAAAACTCTGGTCCGACCACATCTGGAGTATGCTGTCCAGTTCTGGTCGTCAGTCCTCAGGAGGGATGTGTTGGAGCTGGAGAGAGTCCAGAGAAGGGCAACTAAACTAATTAGGGGATTGGAGGACCTTAATTATGAAGAGCGTCTGCAATCGCTTGATTTGTTCTCCCTGGAGAAGAGATGCCTGAGAGGGGACATGATAGCAATTTATAAATACCTCAATGGTGATCTCAGCATAGAAAAAAAGCTATTCAGTCGAAAGGATTGCATGAGGACTCCAGGGCACACAATGCGATTAGAGGAGAAGCGTTTTAACTTCAGGCAACGCAGGGGGTTCTTTACTGTTAGGGCTACAAGATTGTGGAATTCTCTACCACAAGAGGTGGTTTCTGCGGGAAGTATGGTTGCTTCCAAGGGACTCTTGGACGTACATCTCAAGGATCAGAACATTCAGAGGTATGAGAGATGATTACGGCCATACACACCTACACAGGTTGAACTTGATGGACTGTTGTCTTTATTCAACCTCAAGTACTATTTAACTATATGTCCATGGATGGCTGAGGTTTCGGTCCACACTCTTCCCAGCAGAGTGACTGAGCTGTCATGATCAGGGGCCAATGTGACCGGCTCTTAATCATGTGACCATTGTGACAGCCATTGTGACAGCCAATCCCAGTTGTCACATGATTGGGCAGTCCTTCCCACCTTCCCACCCCCCAGGCATAAAGACCCAGTTAAAGGGACACCAGAGTTGGGTGTGAAGGGGTGACATTTTTCGGGGTGGTCTTTCAGATTTAATAATACATGGTTATTCAGTGATGGAGGGCAAAAGTGAAGCTTCTGGTAATTTGATGAGGCTGTCACTCTCACAAGCAGTGTCCAGAATCTCTATTTATTTTGCTACCAGAGAGATTTATCTTCACTTCCTGTTCTAGAGACACAGCAGGAAGTAAGAAGAGATCTCTCCAAAGCAAATGGATACCCCCTTAGACTGTTGTCACCAGAACAGGGTTCCCCCATTGGAATTGTTTTTCCCTTCTTCTCTTGTTTGATTTCCCATCTATTCTGTCCCCAGTGACAATAGTCACTGGGACCATTAGTGAGGTTGAAACTGCCCAGCGGGGACACAGATAGCAATAAAAACCCCAAAAAACAAATATACAAAAGACCCTGGGGCTTTGACAACATATTGGTTTAGTAAAACAGGGAAAACATAACTTTTCAATGAGCTCACTGGCCCTTCGGAGTGTACCCACAAGGTCATTTAAAACAGTGGTCCTCAACTCCGGTCCTCAGGGCCCACTAACAGGCCAGATTTTAAGTATTACCTTGGGGAGATGCAGACTAGAGTACTGCAATCAATGAGCAGCAAATGATATCACCTGGGATGTATTTCAGTTATCTTGCAAACCTGGCCTGTTAGTGGGCCCTGAGTACCAGGGTTGAGGACCACTGATTTAAAGCATATGAACAAAACAGGAGCCCTCACCTGAACCCAATGGCAAAAGAGTCCAGATCGCCTCAGTGATTAATTTATCATCACATCAAATAGCCAACATATTTTGGGGGCCAATAAAGTCCCTTCATCAGGGCTACAAAATACATAAAACATCCTTTTTAGGATTATTTTGGTAGTCCTGATGAAGGGGTATTGACCACCGAAACTCACTAGATGTTTGTTGTGATCTTATGATGAATTATTAAAGGGATTTGGACTTAACTATTTGGTCTGGCATTCCTGTTGAGTTTTTATGCTTTGAGCAATAAAAATTGAAAGAGGTTCTAACCTTTTTACACTTCTAATTTCCTGATTACTTAAAGCAGAGTTCCGCCCCCCCTCCAAAAATTAAAAGTCAGCTGCTACACATACTGTACACATACTGTAACTGCTGACTTTTAATATTAGGACACTTACCTGTCCTGGAGTCCAGCGATGTCAGCACCGCAGCTGATGTTTCCATCGGCTGTCGGGTGCTGCCGCCGCCATTGCCGGTAAGGGAACCTGGCAGTGAAGCCATGCGGCTTCACGGGCGGGTCCCTACTGCGCATGCACGAAGCGCGCTGCACATTCGGATTGGTTTGACGGCGGGGGAAGGAGGAGGGGGCCAAATTTCAGATGGACGCTGCCGCGGCGCCGTCTCCCGGAAGTGGGGAAGGGTACCTGTCAAAAACAGGTACCTGTTCTCCCCCTCCCTCCTCTCCCCTGAATGGTGCCAAATGTGGCACCGGAGGCGGGGAGGAAGCAAAAGAGCAGAAGTTCCACTTTTGGATGGAACACTGCTTTAAAAATGACTGCTGACTTCTGAATGGCCCTGACAGGCTTATAAATTGCTCTTTGAATTTTTCAGGCGTCCTATTATATAACAATGATGAAACTTCATGGGTGAGGTTTGTGTAGTTGTTTGATACAGTAAATTGCTTATCAAGTTTTATCCCATGTCTGTAACTGGACTATAGAGCCCCGAGTTATCAAACCAATAAAAGTGGTTTATTTACAGCCCATTTATATCTTTGCGGGACATTTCCCAAACGTGTTAATGTGCGTTGCGTTAGGGCAGCCTAATTATTACATGGGGCTCTCCAAATCATGAAAAATAGATTGTGTGTGGCATTTTTGCCACTGAAAACAAACATTTGCCCGTTGCGGCGTGTTGCACCGCGCTACAACGCACACCACTGGTAAGGTACATTGGTCAGTTGTTCAGAATGAATTCCACAAATTAAATCTGGTTCCATAATAAAGAAGTAGATAAAGTTAGACCACTAGAAGTACATGTGACTTTAGTTGTTTTAAAGGAGAACTCCAGTAAATGAAGATCATAAAAATTGTGTGTATCTACCTGTGTGTCCATGTTGTTTTTGAATGTTGCCATTGGGCAGGAGAAATGGTTTCATCCTAGTGTTAAGCAAAGGTACAGCAGAATGGAAATGGTAGACGCGTTTCGCACAAATTCAACGTGCTTGTTCACTACCAAGTGTGTGTCCCTAGGGGCGTGATTCTTACTGTGATTGGCTGTGGCTTGAGGTGTAGGAACAGTGATCAACGGTCCTACATAGTAGAACCGTATGATCACTGTTCTTACACAGGGGAGAATGACAGGCGGCTTGTTTACATCAGCCACCTGCCTTTCTCCCGCTCTAACAGACGATCGCGAGTGCCCAGCGGACATCGGGTCCGCCGGGCACACGCGCAGGGGGGTCCGTGACCGAGCGGGAGAGCGCCTCCGGCGGCGCGCGCTCGCTCCCTCCCCAGAGCCTCACAGGCTAGTGATGTACCCATACGTCACATTGCCTGTGAGGGGCCGCAGTATATGTACTTGCGGCGGTTGGCAAGTGGTTAAGGTGACTGTCTAATAATTTTTTGAAACTATCAATGCTCCCTGCTGATACGACTGCTTGTGGAAGAGAGTTCCACATCCTTACCGCTCTGACAGTAAAGAACCCCCTACGTATTTTAAGGTTAAACTGTTTTTCCTATAGTTTAAGTGAGTGGTCACGTGTCTTATTGAATTCCCTTTCGCTGAAACTTCATCCTTAACCACTTGCCAACTGCCGCACGACTATTTACTTCGGCAGTCAGCCCCTCACAGGCAGAGTGACGTAGATCTACGTCGCTAGCCTGTGAGGGTCTAGGGAGCGAACGCGTGCCCCCGGAGGCACGCTCCCGCTCCCGCGTGGTCACGGACCCCCCCACGCGTGTGACCGGCGGACACGATGTCCACCGGGCACTCGGCGATCATCGCTGCAGAGGGAGAAAGGCAGGCGGCTGATGTAAACAAGCCGCCTGTCATTCTCCCCTGTGTAGAAACAATGATCACACGGTTCTACTATGTAGGACCGTTGATCACTGTTTCTACAGCTCAAGCCACAGCCAATCACAGTTAGAATCACGCCCCTAGGGACACACACAACCCCTCCCTCTCAAATAAAGTTAATCCCTTCACTGCCAGTGTCATTTTGCAGTAACAGTGCATATGTATATCACTGATTACTGCAGTAATGTCACTGGTAACCCCAAAAGTGTCAAAAATGTCAGTCAAGGGTCCGATCTGTCCGCCGCAATGTCGCAGTACTGCAAAAAAAATCGCAGATCGCCGCCATTACGCGTTAAAAAAAAAAAACAACAAAAATGACAAAAATCTTTCCTTTTGTTAGTAAACGCGATAACTTTTGCGCAAAGCAATCAATATACGCTTTTTGCGATTTTTTTTTTTTTTTTACCAAACATATGTAGCATAAAACAAATTGGCCGAAAATGTTAAAAAATTTTGATTTTTACATTTTTTTGGGGGGGAATTTCATATAAAAAAATGTGAAAAATATTGCTATTTTTGCAAAATTGACGCTCTTTTTTTGTTTATAGCGCGTGATCAAAAAATCACACAGGTGATCAAATACCACCAAAAGAAAGCTCTGTTTGTGGGAAAAAAAGGGCGTCAAATTCGTTTAGGTACAGCGTGGCACGACCGCGCAATTGTCCGTTAAAGTCACGCAGTGCCGAATCGCAAAATAGGCCCTGGTCAGGAAGGGGGTAAAATCTTCCGGGGCTTAAGTGGTTAAAGTATAACTAAATACACAACTTTTTTTTTATTTATTTTTTTAGTTTTGGATAAAGTGGAGAGGGATTAATACGCTCAGTTTTTATTGCTGTCTGTGCCCCAGTTGAGGAGATTTCCCCTCTCTATTTGTCCTGTTTGCCATTATCATTGAAAGTAAAAGAAAATCCCACATTTTGGGTTGTCCCCAGAAACATAATAGAGGGGAAATCTTCCAATAGGAACACTAGTTCTGATTACCTGGGGATCCCCAAGGAATTACCTTTATTTATAGGGATTTCCTCTCACTTCCTGTTTGGCTATGTAACAGGAAGTGAAGGGCAATCCCCGCAATGGGACACAGATGGTGAAAAAATAAAAAAAATCTGACAGGGGTCATAACCCTCCCTTACTCTATCCAAAACAAAAAATAAAGTGTTGCCCATAGGTTCTACTTTAAGTGCAGTTATTCTCTAAAGCAGTAGTAAACTTTCACTGCTCCCCCCTAAAAAAAAAAAAAAAAAAATACACTTTTTCCCCCTGCAAGGTACTATCATAATGTGCCAGTATGGCCATGGCCGCGGCACAGTGATTTGAAAGGACGGCATGCCTTCTCTTCAGAACTTCAGAACGCAGTGTGCACGGGCAGGTGACCTCTCCAGCTGCAAAAGTAGTGAACATCTTTTGAACAGTGCACTTTTAGGGGATTTTCCTTATACCCACAGGTAAGTTTTATTAAAAGCTTACCTGTAGGTACAAGTGAGCAAGTGGTGTTTACTACTGCTTTAAAGCAACTATTGCTAAAATAATTATTTAAAGTAAAGTCTTCTCTGTAAAGACAATAGTCAATACTCTCCTCTTCTGCTGCCCACATCGCCGATCTCTGCTGCAATGAGTAGAAACCGATGCCCAAATATTATTCTAATCTGACACTTCCAGGAGTGTCAGGTTCCTGGTCACCCTCTGCACTCAGTGGTTCGATCCCCAGGCCCCTTTGTCACTATAGTTAGCGGGAGAAACCACAGAACACAGCAGGGGCCCAGGATACTGATGCTGTCAGATTCTTCAAGCGGTGGTTTCTCTTTTTAACAGCAGAGATTGGCAGCGCAGACAGGAGAATTTTCTTTATTTTCTTTGCAGGATAAACCTAATTTTCCATATTTATTTTTAGTGAAAGTGTCTCTTTATGACGGTCTGGTTTTATAATCCGAATTATGACTGGCTGGTTCTTTTACCATCAGCCACCAAGGTTAGATTACTAATTAGAGTAAATTAATATGGATTCCACTGGATATTTGCGCAAACCGTTTATCCGCGCCTGTAATTGGCACTATAGATTTCTTTTTATTTCAAGCCGCGTTCAAATTAAATTTCTTGGATTAATTCCCCACATCCAATGTGATGTGACCAGATGGTCCTGTTCACAGCGCTCCTTTGTCAAAGGGCCGATTTCACTGAAAGATAGAACAGGCCAAGAGTTTGCTCATGATAAAGGTACAGCAAAACTTTCTGGAGTTCTTCTATGCAGAATAGGTCAGTTGTGTATGCAGGGGGGGGGGGGGGGTGATTTATCGAATGTCTAATGGTCAGAGCTTTGTCTTCAGAGTATATTAGGGTTGCCTGTCGGTAAGTTGCTCTGATTTATTTTTTTTAGACAGTAGGGATGAGGTCTTCTGCTTGGGTGTGGGGAACCTAAAAACTTTTCATGCATATGTTTGCAATTCGCGAATTTTGCGCATATCAGCGATTCGTCGCCTATCCAAACCTCATCCCTTTTAGACGGTATTTACTAAAGTAAAGTATACTGTAACAACCAATCAATAATCATCTTTTATTGTTGTGACCAGTGGCGGCCCGTCCATTGGGGGCGCAGGGGCGCCACCCCCCCCCCTATCCATGCGTCCGGCCCCCTAATCTACATGCAGGGCGCCGGAAGCATGGATTCCAATAGGGGATTTTATTTTTTGAAGCATGTGATTAGAGCCAGAGGCTCTAATAGGCTTCAAAAAAGAGAGGGCTCGGGGCGCAGAGCCCACCCAGTTGTATGGCAATAGCAAATGAATATTCGCTATTGTCACACTGACTCTCCTCCCAGCCAATCAGGAAGAGGGTTGTGAGACCCCTTTCCCAATTTGCAAAAAGGAGAAGCGATCTTACTGGCCAGTGGCCAGGAAGAGGCAGAAGACACACGGCTGAAGGAGAAGCATAGCGGCTCAGCCATCCAGCAGCTCCCAGAAGCATCCCCTGCTCAGACAGGAGGAAGGAGAAGGTAAGGAGGCAGATCTTTGGGGGGGGGGGGGGAGGATGTGTTGCCTGCCGACTGACTGACTGACCGACCGACCGGGGGGGTGCATTTATTTGCCCTCCCCCCCGATATACCGAGCACCAGCCGCCACTGGTTGTGACTACCTTGTACTAACAAAAAAAATAACGCTGAAATCTGGCCAAATAAACTTTGGCTAGATATGAGAGCCATGTGTATTGTTTCATATCATTTTCTTTCAGATCTGTGTAGTAATCTAGCATAAAAAAGGTCTGTGCATTTCCTCCTGTAATAAAGACCACTCACTGCTGCTTTCTCCCTTGTGCAGAGTGACTGGTCTTGCCTCCGCCCCCTCCTGTAGTTTCCCTCTGTGCAGGAGCTTCCTGTTATAAAGACGGCTCACTGCTGCTCACTTTCCTTGTGCAGGATCTCTTTGGTCTTGTCTCCGCCCCCTCCTGTCGTTTTCTGCAGGCAGCCTGTAGTGGGTGAGATCAATGCTATACCCTAATCAATATTTCCACCATGGGCTTGCGCACAGGGTGTGCCAGAGTGAGCCGCTGATAGGCAGAGTTGTATAAAGTACTCGAAACCCATACTTGAGTAAAAGTACAAGTGCTCGATCAAAAAGTGACTTGAGTAGAGGTGGAAGTGCTCGAACAAAAAGTGACTTGAGTAGAAGTACTAAAGTATTCAACATTTTTTGTACTTAGGTATTGCAAGTAGTTTTTTTAAAAAAAATTTGCTACTCAAGTACTGAAAGTAAAAGTACCAGTAGTTTTGTGTTATGTAGTTATTAAAGAAAGAAGTCAAAAGTTTGAACATCATATTGTTTTTTATTATTTCAAATGCAGCTTTTATTTATACATACAGTAGCATTTATTTTCGTATGCGCTGATAATACACATGTTTTGAGCTTCATGAAACCTGCCATCTACTGTTCTGGCAGTGGTAATTTTTATAATAGTAACGAGTAACTATGCAGCACAAAAAAAAATATCGGAGTAGAAGTATTGAAATCATCGAAAAAATGTAGTGAAGTAAAAGTGGAAGTAGGAGAAAAAAATTCTACTCTAGGAAAGTACAGATACCGCCTTTCGGTACTTAAGTACAGTAGTGAAGTAGTTCTACTTAGTTACTAAACATCTCTGCTGATAGGGGGGACCATCAGTCCTCTTGTAGGGGGCCCGAGCACACAGGGGGGCCCAAACAGGAAGGGGGATTAGTGATGAACAACATTTACAGAACTCTTCCTCCAGCAGCTGAAAACAGGTCTCTTCCACTCTCACTGCTGCCAGCTTTTATCTGCTAAGAAAGACAGTTGTCCTTCACTAATCCCCCTCCCTGTGTGGGCCCCCCTCCCAGCGCTGGCTCTAATGTTAGCTCTGCTCCTAAGTTTGTTATCTCTGTAACTTTGTTTCTCTCCCTCTGTCTCTCTGATCCCGGAGCTCCAACTGCTCAGCCTGTATATTTTTTTCATCTCATCTTCATTTTTATTTGTTAACTCAGTTTCTTCTTTTAGATTTAGCAGGAATTCTGTGAGTTATAATGCATTTGTTTCTGCTAATAATGATTTTATTGTATTTTTTAGCTAAATATACTGTAGCTTTAATATTTTCTTTGGGTGGGAGCTGTCAGGTAGTCTGTACGGGGCCCCGCCTAAGCACACCCTAATCATCTTGCGTGGTGCAGATTCCCCCTGATATTTCAGCAAAGCCCCCTAACGGGGCTCTTAAAAAATGTGTAAAAAAAACAATAAAATAATTAAAATGATAAAAAATAAAATAATTAAAATCAGGGACAGTCCCTCAAAATCAGGGACAGTCCCTCGAAATCAGGGACAGTTGGGAGCGTTGCATTAGGCTGTGCGCACCTATGCTTCCCACTACAGACTGCTAAGGTCCGAGGGCCGCACATTATATATCAAAGGGCTGCATCCGGCCCTCGGGCCACAGGTTGGGCAAGAGGACGCAGGTGCAGCGCCACTGCTTTAATTCAGATCACCAAGGGGCAATTCAAGCTTGCTAGTTTGTTTCTCACTTTCAACCTATATTAAAAATAATAGAGTGAAAAACAGTAGTAATTCAGTGCTAATATAATTGGTCGGCAAGGGGCCACGCACAGATTTTCAAAGACTAGCAGAATAAACCTCAATTGAAGGGCTAAGAAGTCAAGAAGAGCCGCATTATTGTAACCTTATTTAGAACTATAAACAGTAAAACTGAGCTTTCCTGATGCCGGATATAATTGCTCAGGAGACTCGGTCTAAAATTGGAATCTCATTAAAGCTTCATAGTCATTCAAAAGACTTACTAGAAGTGCGCAAACTGTGTTTAGATTTTCCCGTTTCCTAGTTGCCGCTTTATAAGGTACGGCAAAATAATAGGCTGACCTGTGAAAGCGATGATTATTAAATTCTTGAAATCAACATTTCACCGAAAGTATCAAATTGACCGACCAAAATAATACTTTCGGCATGCTGGGTATTGAAAAACTCCCTTAGGCCCCTTTCACACGAACGATCCGATCCGCCTGTCAGTTTTTCAGGCGGCCCTGATCGGATCCTCCATGCATCCCTATGGGGCAGCGGATGACAGTGGAGACATGTCCGCTGACACCCGCTGTTCTCCGATCCTGTCCATGAAATCCGGACGGATGCAAACCCTATTTTCCATCCGTCTGGCGGATCGGATCGGATAAGAACGGACAGACGGTCCGTTCTCATCTGATTCCCCCATAGAGGACAGCGGGGATCTGACAGCTCCGTCTCCGCACACAGAGCGGAGACGGAGCTGTCATCCACCTGCTCAGCGGGGATCGGTGGATCGATCCCCCGCTGAGCAGAACGGACTCCGCCGATGGAGCGGACAGTGTGAAAGGACCCTAAACCACTTGACCTTCAGAAGATTTACCCCCTTTCCTGGTCAGGCCAGTTTTTGCCCGGTCGTGCGACGCTGTACCCAAATAAAATGTTTGTCCTTTTTCCATACAAATAGAGCTTTCATTTGGAGGTATTTGATCACCTCTGTCGTTTTTTATTTTTTTGCAACGGCATTATTTTGGAAAAAATACAAAACATAACCCCGTTGTTTTGTAAAATATGAAGTATGAGGTTACGCTGAGTAAATAGATACCTAACATGTCACACTTTAAAAAAGCACACACTTGTAGAATGGCGACAAACAACAGTACTTAAAAATCTCCATAGGTCACACTGTAAATGCCTATGGTACATGGAAGGAAGGATCACTATGGTACATGGAAGGAAGGATCATTATGGTACATAGAAGGAAGGATCACTAAGGCACATGGAAGGCAGGAAGGCTCACTTTGGTACATGGAAGGAAAGAAGAAAGAGAGGGGTGAGTTCAGACTTTGACTCACCTGAAGCTTGCTGTCCTACTGAGGCTCAGGCATTGACATTGCTTCAAAATTCCCACCCATGCAACCCTTTCACAGCCATAGGATCGACTGGGTTTGACTGGGCACTGCGCAGAACACACTGACAGGTGGAGTCAAGTGGTGGAAATTGTTCCGGCACTGGACTCCACTGTGGGATTCAGCCCAAATTGAGGGACACTGGGATTTACTTGACATCTCGGGACGGTCCTGGGGAATCCGGGACGGTTGGGAGGTATGGATACCAGCTCCAGGTCAAGCTGTTGTGAACCAGCAGACAGCTTCTCTTGAGTTGATTTCCTTACATGGAAGGATGTTTTCTCTCTTCTCCATTTTTCCACCATTTCACACTAGTGGGTGGTGTTTATGGACTACAAAAGCAAGTCTGCCTTGAATTATTCTTGCTACATTATGCCCCTGGTCATGTATTGGTATTTTCAAGGCAGTCATAGATTTTGCTGTAAAATTGTAACCTCTTCTAAACTCAATTGTCTTCACCGCACGTCCTTTCCAACTGTCTGCATGTTCTTTATGTCTTAAAAGGCTCTTTGAGCCATTTCCTCCGTAGCACATAGATCAGCAGAACTGCTGTATGACAATGACCTTGAAGATCAGACACGGAGGGATATGCTGATATCTTGGCAGGTAGCTGTCTATGATTTACACCTCACTATAACGCAGATGACATTTTTCTGTCATTTTATTTTTTATGATAAGCAAACAAAGGATATATAAAACAATATTGATTCCCATCAAATACATTGAGATGTCCTCCTAGGTAATGTCTCTTGGTGATTGGTAGCCTGGTACTTTGGGAACACCTCGTTTGGATCTTGGATTTGCTGTAGTTCCTGTGCAGATGCCATATACACAGTCTGGGGGCGCTATTCCATGTGAACACCCAATGCTTTCGTTTAGATTCCAGAATCGCGGCAAAGCACGGGACGCATTTGCGAGGCCATTATTTCCTAATGACACCCCAAACACACTGCGATTTGGCCGCAATTCCCAAGCAACAAGATGCGCTAAAATCACGACAATTGCAATGCCAAATGCACCTGGCTTTGTGCCAAAAATTTGCAAAGATATTTTTGGAGCGGAGGGAGGCCCATTCAAATGAATGGTACCACTACAAAAATGTGACAAAAAAGCACACTGTAGTACGCTTAGGTATGAATGGAGCCTAAGGGATCCTTCCCTTTTCTGCAAGAAAGTAGAGCACAGACAGCAATGGAAGCACTGAATGTATGTACTGGCAATGGGTAATTAAGGTGTGCTGGATGGGCTATTGATGTTGGCTGCTGGGGGTTCTTTTGTCGCTGGGGGGCGTAGTGTTGCTGGTGAGGATCTATTGTTGCCGGGGAGGGTCGTATGTTGCTTATGGGGGATCTACTGTTGAGTATGGGGGTTTAGTGTTGCTAGCTGCTGGAGGGTCTGTTGATGCTGGCATGGGATCTGTTGCGGACAGGAGATCTATTGTTGCTATGGGGGGTCTATTATTTCTTGCAAGAAAATATTGTTGCTGGGGGGATCCATTGTTGCGGGAGGGGGGTTTTCTTCCTGGGGGTCTATGGTTTCTTATGAGAAAATATTGTTGCTGGAGGAGTCTATTATTGCTTGCACGGGATCTATTTTTGTTGGGAGGGGAATTATTTTGTTCTGGGGGGGGGTCTGATGTTTCTTGTGAGAAAATATTGTTGCTGGGAGAGTCTATTGTTGCTGAAGGGGATCTGTTGTTCCTGGGGGGATATATTGTTGTTGGAGGGATCTATTATAAAATATATGCAGTTTAAATGTAAGATTTAATGGTTAAAGCGGAGTTCCAGCCTAAACACACACTCACCTGTGCCACGGTCCAACGATGCGCCGTCTTCTCCCTCTCTGCTCTGCGGCGCCGGCATCACTGGTGTAGGCACCCGGCTGTGACAGTGTGCGGCTTCACAGCCGGGTACGCACTGCGCATGCGCGAGTTGCGCTATGCGTCGTGATTGGCCGGCAATCTTCTGGGACCTCTGACATGTCCCAGAAGATTGCAGGGAGGGAGGGAGAGAGGAGAACTTCCGCTCAGGGCGCCGCGGCGCTCCGAGCGGAAGTGGGAGCGGGTACCTGTCAAAACTAGGTACCCGCTCCCCCCCCCCAAAAAAATGACATGCCAAATGTGGCATGTCAGGGGGTTAGGACTATTTAAAGCGGAAGTTCCACTTTTGGGTGGAACTCTGCTTTAAAGTGGTTGTAAAGTCAGGTTTTTTTCTTATTACATTCTATGCATTAAGATAAAAAGCCTTCTGTGTGTAGCAGCCCCCCTCAGCACCCCCTAATACTTACCTGAGCTCCATCTCTGTCCAACGATGTCCATGAGTCCCTCAGCAATCCAGGACTCTCCCTCCTGATTGGCTGAGATACAGCCGCGGCACCATTGGCTCCCACAGCTGTCAATCAAAGTCAGTGAGTCAATCAGGAGAGAGAGAAGGCGGGCCCGAATAGTAGCTCCGTGTCTGAATGGACACACGGAGCTGCAGCTTTTTTGCAAACCAGTCTGTCCATTCTCCTCTGACATCAACAAGGCATTTTCCTCCACACAACTCCCGCTCACTGGATATTTTCTCTTTTTCCAACCATTCTCTGTAAACCCGAGAGATGGGTGTGTGTGAAAATCCCAGTGGATCAGCAGTTTTTGAAATATTCAGACCAGCCCGTCTGGCACCAACACCCATGCTATGTTCAACGTGACTTGAATCCCCTTTCTTCCCCATTCTGATGCTCGATTTGAACTTCAGTAAGTCATCTTCACCACATCTAGATGCCTTAATTTAGTTGCTGCCATGTGATTGGCTGATTAGCAATTTGTGTTACCAAGCAATTGAACAGGTGTACCTAATAAGACCCTTTTCACTCGGGCTTTCCGACCAGGTCCGCCTGTTAGTTTTTCAGGCAGACCTGATCGAACGCTCCATGCACTTCTCTGGAGCAGCAGATGTCAGCGGTGACATCTCCTCTGCCATCCAATCTGATCCAGTCCGTGAAATCCAGATGAATAGAAACCCTATTTTCCATCCGTCTGGAGCAGGGTCTTCAAACTATGGCCCTCTAGTTGTTCAGGAACTACAATTCCCATCATGCCTAGTCATGTCTCTGAATGTCAGAGTTTTACAATGCCCAGGGCAGCCATCAGAAATGTTGAGGCCCCTTATACAGCTTTAGGCCTGGGCCCCTCTGGGCCTGACCACCAACATTTTGCGGGGCCCGCCCACTGGCCATCCCACCGATTCCTTCAGTGTACCCACTTCTGTTTTAACACTCTTACAATTTAATGAATGAAAATGAATCCAATCTATCAAAGAGACATCCCCATATATTCAAAGAGACATCCCAATCCAGTAAAGAGACAGCCTCATGTTTTTAGTAAAGAGACAGCTCAATCCAGCAAAGAGACATCCCTTCAGCTGCATCGGCTTACTCTGCAGCTGCCATGCTTCAGCAATTGCTACTTACTACAGCAGCAACAACTCGGTCTTATTGGTTGGGGCCTGGGCCCCTTGGAACCCCTGGGCCCCCTACATGTGTATGGGCTGTCCCCCCCTGATGGCTGCCCTGACAATGCCTCATGGGTTGTGTAGTTCCGCAACAGCTGGAGGGCCGTAGTTTGAGGATCCTTGATCGGATCGAATGAAATCAAACAGGTGCAGGGCCGGACTGGCCGACCGGGATAGCGGGAAATTTCCCGGTGGGCCGCCGGCCCTGGGGCCGCTTTAAGATTGGGGCCGCTTTAAGATTCATTTGGCCGCTTTAAGACGCGGCCGCTTTAAGACGCGGCCGCTATTGGGACCGCGCCGCGGCCGCGCTGTGACGGCCGCTGCAGCCCCGCCCCGGTGAAGTCTTTCCAACGTGACGTCAGCCACTATGAGCGGCATGACATCACATCTGGCGGGAGCGGCTGCGGGAGCGGGAGCCGGCGGTGGATCATGTGACCCAGGCTCAGCAAGACGGACCGTCACGGCGCCGAGAGTCCCACACCACATCCAGTACTGTCTGGCAGTACACACACAGACGGCAGCAGCATGATCGACGGACCAAGTTAGTAATAAAAATCAGCAGCAGTGCAATTATTGGTCCCATCCTCCGACCTCCACCAGACCACCACTGCCCCCTGGCCCCTACTGATCTCGCCACACCTGCCACTGATTCCCCCACCACCCCTGCCACTGATGCCACCACCCCTGCCACTGATCCCCTCCCCCCACCACCCCTGCCACTGATGCCACCACCCCTGCCACTGATCCCCTCCCCCCACCACCCCTGCCACTGATGCCACCACCCCTGCCACTGATCCCCCCCCACCACCCCTGCCACTGATGCCACCACCCCTGCCACTGATGCCACCACCCCTGCCACTGATCCCCCCCCACCACCCCTGCCACTGATGCCACCACCCCTGCCACTGATCCCCCCCCCACCACCCCTGCCACTGATGCCACCACCCCTGCCACTGATCCCACCACCCCTGCTACTGATCCCCATCCCCCTCACCACCACCACTGCCACCGATCCCATCCTCCCCACCACCCCTGCTACTGATCCCCATCCCCTTCACCACCACCACTGCCACCGATCCCATCCCCCCCACCACCCCTGCCACTGATCCCATCCCCCCACCACCCCTGCCACTGATGCCACCACCCCTGCCACTGATCCCCCCCCCACCACCCCTGCCACTGATGCCACCACCCCTGCCACTGATGCCACCACCCCTGCCACTGATCCCACCACCCCTGCTACTGATCCCCATCCCCTTCACCACCACCACTGCCACCGATCCCATCCCCCCACCACCCCTGCCACTGATCCCATCCCCCCCACCACCCCTGCCACTGATGCCACCACCCCTGCCACTGATGCCACCACCCCTGCCACTGATCCCACCACCCCTGCTACTGATCCCCATCCCCCTCACCACCACCACTGCCACCGATCCCATCCTCCCCACCACCCCTGCTACTGATCCCCATCCCCCTCACCACCACCACTGCCACCGACCCCACCACCCTCATCACCACCACCGCTGCCACCCCCTCACCGCCACCCCCTCACCACCACCCCCGCTGCCACCAAACCCACCCCCCTCATCACCACCATCGCTGCCATCCCCTCACCACCACCCCTGCTGCCACCGATCCCACCCACCTCACCATAACCGCTGCCACTTATCCCACCCCCCTCACCATCACCACCGCTTCCACTGATTCCACCCCCCTCACCACCACCCCTGCTGCCACTCATCCCACCCCCCTCATCATGTCTGCAACCTCTGACCTCTCCTGTACCATGTCCACACAGCCTCTGACCTCTCCTGTACCATGTCCGCACAGCCTCTGACATCTCTTGTACCATGTCCTCACAGCCCCTGACCTCTCCTGTACCATGTCCGCACAGCCCCTGACATCTCCTGTACCATGTCCACACAGCCTCTGACCTCTCCTGTATAATGTCCACACAGCCTCTGATATCTCTTGCACCATGTCCACACAGCCCCTGACCTCTCCTGTACCATGTCCACACAGCCCCTGACCTCTCCTGTACCATGTCCTTACAGCCCCTGACCTCTCCTGTACCATGTCCACACAGCCTCTGACATCTCCTGTACCATGTCCACACAGCCTCTGACATCTCCTGCACCATGTCCACACAGCCCCTGACCTCTCCTGTACCATGTCCACACAGCCTCTGACATCTCCTGCACCATGTCCGCACAGCCTGTGACATCTCCTGTACCATGTCTGCACAGCCTGTGACATCTCCTGTACCATGTCCACACAGCCCCTGACCTCTCCTGTACCATGTCCACACAGCCCCTGACCTCTCCTGTACCATGTCCGCACAGCCCCTGACCTCTCCTGTACCATGTCCACACAGCCTCTGACATCTCCTGTACCATGTCCACACAGCCTCTGACATCTCCTGTACCATGTCCACACAGCCCCTGACCTCTCCTGTACCATGTCCGCACATCCTCTGACCTCTCCTGTATCATGTCCGCACAGCCTCTGACCTCTCCTGTATCATGTCTGCACAGCCTCTGACCTCTCCTGTATCATGTCCGCACAGCCTCTGACCTCTCCTGTATCATGTCCGCACAGCCCCTGACATCTCCTGTATCATGTCCACACAGCCTCTTACCTCTCCTGTACAATGTCTGCACAGCCTCTGACCTCTCCTGTATCATGTCCGCACAGCCCCTGACATCTCCTGTATCATGTCCGCACAGCCCCTGACATCTCCTGTATCATGTCTGCACAGCCTCTGACCTCTCCTTTATCATGTCTGCACAGCCCCTGACATCTCCTGTATCATGTCCGCACATCCTCTGACATCTCCTGTACCATGTCCGCACATCCTCTGACATCTCCTGTACCATGTCCGCACATCCTCTGACATCTCCTGTATCATGCCCGCACAGCCCCTGACATCTCCTGTATCATGTCCGCACAGCCCCTGACATCTCCTGTACCATGTCCGCACAGCCTCTGACATCTCCTGTACCATGTCCGCACATCCTCTGACATCTCCTGTATCATGTCCACACATCCTCTGACATCTCCTGTATCATGTCCGCACATCCTCTGACATCTCCTGTACCATGTCCGCACATCCTCTGACATCTCCTGTACCATGTCCGCACATCCTCTGACATCTCCTGTATCATGCCCGCACTTTTACCACTTTTAACTATAATTTGCTCTTTTATATATAAAGCCCTGCTTTTATATCTATCTTATCTATGATAGTACACTCTTCAAATTTGCTTTAAAATGCATGGTTTTCCCTTTTATGAACAAGAAAATAATGGCGTTATGGTGTTGGGCCGGTATAATAATGCTATGGGGCTGGTATGACATTTTTTCCAGGGCTGAATTTTATTCCCAGTCCGGCCCTGAACAGGTGGTCTGTTTTCATCCGATCTCCCATAAAGCAGAGCGGGGATCGGACAGGTCTGTCTCTGCAAAGTAAGCGGAGACTGACCTGTCATCCGCCTGATCAGCGGGGATCGGTGGATCGATCCCCGCTGAGCAAAACCGAGTCCGTCAGGCGGAAAGCCCGTGTGAAAAGACCCAAAGTAGGCGGTGAGTGTAAATAAAATAATAAAATAAATGACATCCAAGAATGGGTAAGCTGCAATATAATAAATGTTTAATCTGCCTACTGTCAGCCTTCCCAGCTTCAGAAACTGCCAAAATTGTTGTTCTAATTTATATTTAGGGACCTCTACAGCTTTGTCTGGGTTCTTCTTTAGCCGGTTGCCGACCGCCGCAAGTACATATACTGCGGCGGTCAGCCCCGGTCAGGCAAAGTGACGTATGGGTACGTCACTAGCCTGTCACTTGCTTGTGAGCCAATAGCGGGCGAGCGCGCACCCACCCCGGCTCGTTCCCTGGGAAGTCCATGCGTGTGACCGGCGGACCTGATGTCCACCGGTCACTCGGCGATCGTCGGTGGAGAGGGAGAAAGGCAGGCGGCTAATGTAAACAAGCCGCCTGTCATTCTCCCCTGTGTAGGAATAGTGATCATACGGTTCTACTATGTAGGACCATTGATCACTGTTCCTACACCAGTAGCCATGTCCAATCACAGTTAGAAGCACGCCCCTAGGGACACACTTAACCCCTCCTTCCCCAATAAAGTTAACCCCTTCCCTGCCAGTGTCATTTTGCAGTAACAGTGCATATATATATAGCACTGATTACTGTAGTAATGTCACTGGTAACCCCAAAAGTGTAAAAAATGTCAGTCAAGGGTCCGATCTGTCCGCCGCAATGTCGCAGTACCGCAGATCGCCGTCATTACGCGTTTAAAAAAAAACACCAAAAATGACAGAAATCTTTCCCTTAGTTAGTAAACGCAATAACTTTTGCGCAAACCAATCAAAATACGCTTTTTGCTGTTTTTTTTTTTTTTTTAACCAAACATATGTAGCATAAAACAAATTGGCCGAAAATGTTAAAAAATTTAGATTTTTACATTTTTTTGGGGGGAATTTTATATAAAAAATGTGAAAAATATTGTTATTTTTGCAAAATTGACGCTCTTTTTTTTTTATAGCGCAAAAAGTAAAAATCGCACAGGCGATCAAATACCACCAAAAGAAAGCTCTGTTTGTGGGAAAAAAAGGACGTCAAATTCGTTTAGGTGCAGCGTCGCACGACCGCGCAATTGTCTGTTAAAATCACGCTGTGCCGAATCGCAAAATAGGGCCTGGTCAGGAAGGGGGTAAAATCTTCCGGGGCTTAAGTGGTTAAGGTAAACAAAGAGGGGGTTCCCTTATTCTTTACACCCATCCGTGGTATCCTCCATCGCTTGTGCCGCAATGCTTCCTCCTGGTGGATTTCCGTTGCTTCTCATTAACCGGATAACCTTAAAATCTCCGGCAATCTAATCTGAGATGTTTCTGCTGGACAGTCCAAATTGTTCATTACGGAGGATTTACTCCCTGCGTGGAGGCTTAAAAAGCAGGTCACAATTATCCTGCAGTATCTGGCCGCTCGCTGCCCCCGAGAGCCGCTTGGTACCTTTCCAGAATACATAATTGATGCTTCGTATCTCTAGGCAAACACAGACCTTGTACCATTTCCAACTGGCTGCGAGTCAAAGGCTCAGGTGAAGAAAAAAAAACTTCCATTTATTTCAGTCCTGCAGAGTCTCCTTCTGTCCGCAAATGGCTGTTCACTGACCGGCCGGAGCGATGGGGCACCAGGACGCCGAGCAACGCCAAGTACCAATCATCCGCTGAGCTGATGACTCTTGTGCCCTTAGAATGACAGCGAGTGTATGAGAGCGCCAGACAGATCCCAACTGCAATGGCGGTGCCCGGACCGCAAAAGTTGATCAGTAAACCGATAATGTAATTCATGAAACATTGCAGCGGTGTTAGAGGAAACCTGCGCTGGGAGTAATATGATGGTGGCCATACACACTTCAATAAATGATCAATTTCTTTTCTGATTGATCTCTTCTAATAGGAGTACTGTATATTCAAAGGAAAAAGAAAAAGCGTAATTTTAGGGCATTAAATAGACAAATCCAAAAACCCAGGCTAATTCTGACATTTCTCACATACAGCGCTCAGCATAAATGAGTACACCCCAACAGATTTGTCAGAAAACCCATACTTTCCATTCAGAATCAACATTTTCTTTGGGACACTATGCTACAAAATACTCCCACAAATGCGGGCCATTGATTGCAACCAAAATGTGTTCATTTGCACATACAAAGTTTTTTTCCTAACAAATTAATTCAAGACCATGTTGCAAAAATGAATACACCCCAATGAAAGTCTTAGGCCTCTTTCACACGGGCGTTCCGTATGTCCGTAAATCACTCCATCCGTTTGCAGGTGATATACGGACATAATGCATGGCGATGACCATCCGCTGACATCCGATTTGGGTCCTTTCAGTTCTGTTCTGTTTTTTGGAACGGAACAGAAACCTATTTTTCTTCCGGAAACGGAAAGGACGAAAAATCGGATGTCAGCAGTTCCATCCGCTGACATCCGCAATCCCATAGACATGCATTATGTCCATATATCATCCGCAAACAGACGGGATGATATGCGGACATACGGACCGGATGACACAAGTGTCATCCGTGTCCGTAAAAAAAAAAAAAAAAAAAAGTGCCGGAGCGGATCGCAGTACGGTCCGCTCCGTGTGAAAGAGGCCTTAGGGCTTCTCCGTTTTGCTTAGTGGGGGGGACAGGTCTGTCTCCGCTCACTGTGCAGAGAAACACCTGTCAGATCCCCGCTCTCCTAGAGGAGATCGGATGAAAAATGGACCGCCTGCCTGTTTTCATCCGATCCCATCTAATCCAATCCTCCAGATGGATAGTTTCCATCCGCCTGGATTTCACGGACAGGATCGGATCGGATAGCAGCGGGTGTCAGCGAACATGTCACCGCTGTCATCCGTTGCTCCATAGGAGTGCATAAAGCATCCGATCAGGTCCGCCTGAAAAATTGACAGATAGACCTGATCGGAAAGTCCGCGTGGAAGGGGCCTTAGGAGCAAAGCTAAATTTTTTACAACAAAATCCAAATTAACAAGAATTTAACTAGAGGGGAGTCTGTCAGTTTTTCAGGTGGATCTGATCGGATGCTCCATGCACCCCTATGGAGCAGCAGATGTCAGCGGTGATATCTCTGCTGACACCCGCTGCTATCCGATCCTGTCCGTGAAATTCAGACAGTTGGAAACCCTATTTTCCATAAGTCTGGAGGACTGGATCAGATAAAAACGGACAGGCGGTCTGTTTTCATCCGGTCTCCCATAAAGGAGAGCAGGGGCTTTGACAGGTCCATCTCTGCAAAGTAAGCGGAGACGGATCTGTCATCCATCTGCTCAGGACGATCCCCGCTGAGCAAAACATAGTCCGCCGGGCAAAAAGCCCGTGTGAAAAGACCCTAAATATTCATAGAGAAGGTGAACAGCAGACAGGTGCTTATAAAGAAAACCCCTCCTATTTCATGCTGTCAGCAATGGAATCACATGGAAGAGAAATATCAAAAGGCCTGAGAAAGAAAATTATTTCTTTACACCACAAAGGTGAAGACTACAAGAAGATCAGCAAAGCTTTAGGCTGCATTCACATGTCAGCTTATAATCGCGGGCAGAACCGCCGCGGTTCCGCCCGCGATTCGGAGATTTATTGCAAATCGCGGGACGCCTAGCGTTGCCCGTTGATTTGCAATAGCCCCCCAAACGCCGAGCGATGTTGCCGCGATTTACGCCCGCCGAATCGCGGCAACATCGCGCAAACAATATCGCGGGACGCAATACGCTCCAAAAAAGTACAAGAGCTTCTTTGGAGCGTATTGCGTCCCGCGATTTTGTTTGCGCGATGTTGCCGCGATTCGGCGGGCGTAAATCGCGGCAACATCGCTCGGCGTTTGGGGGGCTATTGCAAATCAACGGGCAACGCTAGGCGTCCCGCGATTTTCAATAAATCTCCGAATCGCGGGCGGAACCGCGGCGGTTCTGCCCGCGATTATAAGCTGACATGTGAATGCAGCCTTACTTATCAGCCAGAATACTGTAGCAAAAGCGATATAAAACTGTAACAAATGTGGAACTGTAACCATCTAACAGATACGTCCAGGCTGTCCACGGAAGTTACCACCTCCACAGGAACGTCTTCCGATGAGAAGGGTTGAAGGAAATCGCCATGCTAGTTCACTGCAGTTAGCTAAAGAAGTAGAAAGCCAAACTGGTAGAAAGCCCCTGACAATACGATGTACACTGCAGAGGAATGGCATCCATGGGTGTCGTCCACAAAGCAAGCCTCTCCTAACCACTTAAGCCCCGGAAGATTTTACCCCCATTCCGACCAGGGGGTATTTTGCGATTCGGCACTGCGTGACTTTAACGGACAATTGCACGGTCGTGCGACGCTGTACCTAAACGAATTTGGCGTCCTTTTTTTCCCACAAACAGAGCTTTCTTTTGGTGGTATTTGATCACCTGTGCGATTTTTTGATCACGCGCTATAAACAAAAAAAGAGCGTCAATTTTGCAAAAATAGCAATATTTTTCACATTTTTTTATATGAAATTCCCCCCAAAAAAATGTAAAAATCAAAATTTTTTAACATTTTCAGCCAATTTGTTTTATGCTACCTATGTTTGGTAAAAAAAATCGCAAAAAGCGTATTTTGATTGGTTTGCGCAAAAGTTATCGCTTTTACTAACAAAGGGAAAGATTTTTGTCATTTTGTTGTTTTTTTTTAAACGCGTAATGGCGGCGATCTGCGTTTTTTTTTGCTGTACTGCGACATTGCGGCGGACAGATCGGACCCTTGACTGACATTTTTGACACTTTTGGGGTTACCAGTGACATTTCTACAGTAATCAGTGCTATATATATGCACTGTTACTGTAAAAATACACTGGTAGTGAAGGGGTTAACTTTATTTGGGAGGGAGGGGCTGTGTGTGTCCCTAGGGGCGTGCTTTCTACTGTGATTGGCTGTGGCTTGAGCTGTAAGGACACTGATCAACGGATCTACATAGTAGATCCATGTGATCAGTGTCTTTACACCGAGGAGAATGACAGGTGGCTTGTTTACACAAGCTGCCTGACATTCTCCCTCTCCCCGCCGATCGCCGAGTGGCCGGCGGACATCGGGTCCGCTGGTCACACGCGTGGGGGGGTCCGTGACCACGCGGGAGCGGGAGCGCGCCTCCGGCGGCGCGCGCTCGCTCCCTAGACCCTCACAAGCAAGCAACGTAGCCCTACGTTAGTTTGCCTGTGAGGGGCTGACCGCCGACGTAGATAGTCGTGCGGCGGTCGGCAAGTGGTTAAAGCCCATACACAAAAAAGTACTGGGACTCCGGAGTGATAAGACCAAGATAAATGTTTTTGGAACTGATGGCTCCAAAACCGTATGGTGTCATAAAGGTGATGAGGAGAAAGAAAAATGCATGGTGCCTACTGTGAAACATGGTGGTGGCAGTGTCCTTCTGTGGGGCGGCATGAGTGCTGCTGGTGTCAGCGAGCTGCATTTCATTGATGGTATCATGAATTCACAGACGTACTGCTCCATATTCAAAGAGAAAATGCTACCAACACTCCGTGCCCTTGGTTGTCATGTACTTTTCCAACATGACAACGAATCAAAACACACTTCTAAGGCCACTGTTGCATTTCTGAAGAAGAATCGGGTGAAAGTAATTCAGAGGCCAAGTATGTCTCCTGATCGGAACCCAATCGAACACCTATGGGGAATTCTGAAGAGACAAGTTGAGCATCACTCTCCATCCAGCATCCAGACTCTAAAAGAGGTCGTTCTTGAAGAATGGAAAAAGAGAGATGTTGCAATATGTCACCAACTTGTTCATTCCATGCCTAGAAGACTTGGTGCTGTCCATGTATCATGGAGGTCATACAAAATACTAAACAGAGTAGTTTTTTTTTTTGGTGTTTATTCATTTTTGCATCAACTAATCTGAGGAAAACTGAAGATTTTTCTCATCTAAAGTGGGGTACAGACTAAAGGAAAATCAGGCGAACGATTGTCCGATTTTCCTCGCTGTTCCCCAGAAAATCGGATCCGATGAACGAAAATTCTTAAGAAAATTCATACGAAAATTCTCGTATGACAAAGGCTTTTTTTTTTATTGTTTATGGTTTCTGATCATGTGCAGTCTTTCTTTTCTGATTTTTCTTGTACAAAAATCGAACGTACGAGAAAAATTTTGAAAAATTTGGAGAATTTTTCGTACGAAAATTCTGAATCGTCTGTAGAAAGTTGTGTACACACTATACAAAAATTCTTTGGGCGAAAATGTTTGCCCGATTTTCTTATAGTGTGTACGAGCCTTAGACCCGGTTCACACTAGCGCAACTTGTCAGGCGACTTGGTCGCCTGACAAGTCGCAGTGGGTCGCCTGCCATAGAGTATCACAGGACCCGTTCTAATAGGAGCGACACAAGTCGCTCCGACTTAGAAAAAGGGTCCTGTACTACTTTGGGGCGACCTGGAGGCGACCTGCATTGACTTCAATGATATGAAGTCCGTGCATGGCGCAGAGGTCGTGGTGCACTTCACAGGTCGCCCCAGCAAGTAGCGTCGCCCCTATGTGAACGGGGTCTTAAGTTACTGTACATTAACCCTACTTTCCAGTAATAAGCTAAACAAATGTTCTATAAAATTCTGTTTTGTCAACATTTTGTAAATAGTTTTTGTGTTCATTGAGATTTTAATTAAAATCTTACTTTTCAAAAGGGGTGTACTCATTTATGCTGAGCTCTGTATATGTAAAAAATCTAAATTTCTTCACTGTATCTGCGCAGCAGTTTTTCAAATGCAATTTTTTGGGGAAAAAAATATGCCGAATGAATTTTAGTGCACAAACACTATATTATACCCAATGTTTTGGTAAAACATAAAAGATAATGTTACGCCGGAGTAAATAGATACCAAACATGTCACGCTTTAAAAATGCGTAGGCCCGTGGAACGGTGCCAAACTACGATACCTAAAAATCTCCCTAGGTGACGTTTTACAGGTTGCCAGTTTAGAGTTAAAAAAATGATCACTCGTGCAATGTGTCAAATACCCAATGTATCAATAATTCCAAAACAAAAAACAGGGTTGCTGCATCCTAATGGTGCGACTATACCATAAGACCCCGTTCACACAAGGGGCGACGCTACTTGCTGGGGCGACCTGTGAAGTCATATCATTGAAGTCAATGCAGGTCGCCTCCAGGTCGCCCCAAAGTAGTACAGGACCCTTTTTCTAAGTCGGAACGACTTGTGTCGCTCCTATTAGAACGGGTCCTGTGCTAATCAATGGCAGGCGACCCACCACGACTTGTCAGGCGACCAAGTCGCCTGACAAGTCGCGCTAGTGTGAATGGGGACTAAAACAGGGGTGTCAAATAAAATTTTATCGCGGGCCGCATCAGCATTATGGTTGCCATCAAAGGGCCTTTTGTGTCTGTAAAACTAGATGTCCAGAGCACTCCCCACCTCCCCCATTACATCAGATGTCAAGAGTCCCTCCCCACCATCAGAAGTCAAGAGTCCCCCACCCTCCCTTACATCACAGTGCACCCCCCCTTATCTTGTGCTGCTTTCAGGAAGAAGCTAGGGGTGAAGCTAGGAAGCAAAAAAAGTACAGGGTCTGGAGGAGGACCACAGTGACTGGAGTCAGCTGCTGGAGTCTGAATGCTGGGACCAGGGAAGATGGAGATCGAGGGAGTACTATAGCTGAGATGGAGGTTCTGTAGGAGTTCTGTCCTCTTCTCTGCAGGCGATTGCTGGGATAGAGAGGGGGCAGAGACAAGCCTCTCCGCACCTGCACAGAAAATTGCAGGACCTGGAGGAGTCCTTCTTTCTGCCATCGACTGCTGAGACAAGGTAGGGGCAAAAACAAGGAGATTGCTGCAGCTGCAAGAGAGGTGCCACATGAAATGGCTGGGAGGGCCGGATTCGGCCCACTGGCCTTGTGTTTGACAGCTGTACCATACAAGAATTGCAAAAAGTGAAAAAAAACTGCGCTACCCTACTGGTGAAATGTATATCAAAGTGCTGCTAGTGCATATACTTAACAATACAATATGTGCAAAAAATGGAATAAGTGCAATAAACATACAAAAAGTGCTGTGTAGTGCATAAAAAAGTGCTTATGCATAAATGCTGTGAAATCAACAGCTAAAAAACAAATTAAAGTCCAATAAGTGAGTTTGAGTATGCTCCCAGTGAAGGATGTAAAAAACTGTTCTTCAAAGGGAAATCCCATACACAGGTGCTCCAAAACCATGCAAATATCCACTGCAATTCCCCGTGCCTGCCCCCATTAGGGTGTGCACTCACCCGCAGATATAGACCCACTAGTGCCTTGTTTCCACTGAGCGGAACGGTTCGGGTCGGTACAGTTTGGAAGGGTTAGAATGGTCCAGCCTATTCAGGTGAGCGTTTCCACTGCAAGTCGGACCACCAGGGGGCCATGCAGGGTTCACACCAAATGAGTTGTTTGTTTTGTGCTTTCATTTGGCATGAGCATTGACGTTTTCCTGTCCACCAATCAGTGGAATGTATCGTGTGACGCCAGTAGCTCCGCCCTAACCGTACCATTTCCTATGGCCCTACATCTGAAGGAGGACCAGGAATGGTGCGGTTTGGTTCGGTTGTATGGGCCACTTTCATAATGTAAACACTCAGAATAGTGTACCGTACCGAACCGACCCGAATCGATCCACTCAGTGGAAACGAGGCATTGGTGTATACCTAGGCAGGTCTAGCAAGCTTCTGGGTGATTTTGAGATGCCAAGGGATATGAAGACCGCATCATGGAATCCAACTCACGGGAAGAATAAGATCACAGGGAATACCATAGCGCAATAATGTTTACTTTTATGATGAACAACTTCCCTTTTGATAGCACGGGCAGTGACAGGTCCTCTTTATGGAGACATATTTGATCTTTTTGACACCAAAGCATCTGAGATCGGTTTGATCAGATGCTTGTACAAGCCGGTAACTGTTATTAACCACTTGTCGTCTGCTCACTAGAGCTCTACTGCGGCAAAGTGGTTCGTTATCATCTGGCGACGTAGACCTACGTCGCCAGACACTCCCCTTACTCGGCGGCGCGCACGCGCCGCCCGAGCCTCGCTCCCGCTGTATTCAGTCACAGCGGGAGTCGGGCCAGGGGAGGAGCGGCGGTGATCGCCACTGCTCTACCCCGATCGTCGGGGAATCGAGTCTGGAGATCCGCCCGCTTGTGTAAAATGTCAGTCAAGGGTCCGATCTGTCCGCCGCAATGTCGCAGTCCCGCAAAAAAAAATCGCAGATCGCCGCCATTACTCGTTAAAAAAAAAACACCAGAAATGACAAAAATCTTTCCCTTCGTTAGTAAACGCGATAACGTTTGTGCAAACCAATCAAAATACGCTTATTGTCATTTGTTTTACCAAACATAGGTAGCAGAAAACAAATTGGCCAAAAATTTAAAAAATAATTTGATTTTTACATTTTTTTGGGGGGGAATTTCGTATAAAAAAAATGTGAAAAATATTGTTATTTTTTCAAAATTTACGCTCTTTTTTTGTTTATAGTGCAAAAAGTAAAAATCGCACAGGTGATCAAATACCACCAAAAGAAAGCTCTGCTTGTGGGGAAAAAAAGGACGTAAATTTTGTTTGGGTACGGCGTCGCTCGACCGCGCAATTGTCAGTTAAAGTCGCACAGTGCCGCATCGCAAAAAGTGGCCCAGACGCAAGACAGCAAAATCCTCCGGTGGTAAAGTGGTTAAACAACAAACTGAAACCTGAATGGACAAAATATTCCTCACTTTCGGATTCTGACATCACACAGCAGGAGGAACAACATCAGTCCCTCTCACTATGTCTCTGGAATCAGATGCTGCTGGTCGCATCCTTACGGGGCTTCCCGATTGCTTGGGAGAACCTGATAAAAGCGGCGGTGGGCAACTTTATACGCCGCCTTAAAAATAATCCAAGCGGCTCTTTAGCAGTTCGGATAACTTTTACTTTGTTCTGCATCTCAGCTCTAAAATAAATGCTCATCTTGGGTTGACATAGCTTAACCACTTGCCGGCCTTCTGCCGTAGATATGCTGCGGCAGGCTGGCTCGGCTGCGCAAACCGCCGTACCTGTACAACGGTTCGCGGGCCCGCCCCCTCTAGGCAGCAAGGATGTCGATCTACGGGGCTGGCGGCAGCGATTACCACCGAGCACCCGCGATCGCTCCCCGCTGGGAGAATACGACGGTCAGCTGTTGTAAACACTGCAGACCATTCTTCTCTCTGAAATGATCACAGAGCGCCTGTGATCCTTCTATAAAGGAACACAGGTCTCTGTGGTCATTCCCCAAGTCCCTCCCCCCCCCACAGAGTTAGAAAACACTCCCCTAGGCTCACTCTTAACCCTTTGATCAACCCTGGGTTAACCCCTTCATTATTACAGTAACAGTGCATATTTTTAGCACTGATTACTGTAGTAATGTCACTGGTCCCCCCAAAAGTGTCAAAAATGTCAGTTAGGGGTCCGATCTGTCCGCCGCAATGTCGCAGTCCCGCAAAAAATCGCAGATCACCGCCATTACTAGTAAAAAAAAATAAAATAAAAATTACATAAATCTTTCCCCTGGTTTGTAGACGCAATAACTTTTGTGCAAACCAATTAAAATACGCCTATTGGGATTTTTTTTTACTAAAAATATGTAACAGAATGAAAAAGCTTGATTTTTAAATTTCTTTTTTGGGAATGTTATATAACAGAAAGTGAAAAATATTGTTTTGTTTTTTTTTTTTCAGAATTGATGCTCTTTATTTGTTTATAGCGCAAAAAACAAAAATCGCACAGGTGATCAAATACCATCAAAAGAAAGCTCTATTTGTGGGGAAAATAGAGCCCCCCACTTCCTTCTTATGAACCTCTTCCATATCTAAATATGCAAAGATCTCATAAAACCCAAACCTCAAATTTTGTGCAGACGCCGCCGACCTTCATATTGTCTCCTGCACATTGGAGTTTCTCACGTAATTATCTTTACTTAACAAACTGGTTTATAAATCCTCCATTCCATCACTGTTTGTTGTTCCCGGAGATGGTAAAATATTTGCCTTGAGCCGTTTGGCATTTTGTCATTTTTGTTATGTGGTCACGGGGCTTACCGAGCGCCATTCATTTATCTGTTTGTTTCTGAAATAATTACCGTAGTTTAAAAAGAAAACATCCAAGCTTTGCTTTCGGTCTCAACAATCTCTATCAAATATAAATGTGATCGATGAGTCATAAGAGAAAAAAAACCAAGTGCTCCATTCACTCTGCCTAATCTTTTTTATTTGTTTTTTTTTTTTTTCACTTTTTTTTTTTTTTTTAACTCTCACGTCTTCCCAATTTATTATTTTTTTTTTTGTTTTTTTATTTATTTAAGAAACAAAGAATGTACTTAGATTGTGCTTTAAGGCCCCGTTCACACTGGGGCGACGCTACTTCCCGGGGCGACCTCACAGGTCGCGGCGCGCAGCTCGCACCGCGACCTCGGAGCGGCCGGCACGGACTTCATAACATTGAAGTCAATGCAGGTCGCTCCGGGTCACCCCAAAGAAGCTCCGGACCTTTTTTCTAAGTTGGAGCAACTTGTGTCGCTCCTATTAGAACGGGTCCATAGCTTCTCTATGCCAGGCGACCTACGGCGACCTGTCAGGTGACCAGGTCGCCTGACAGGTCGCCCCAGTGTGAACGGGGGCTTATAGTAATGAATTTGTTAGAAATAATTTATTTGGCATCTTTTCTGCTGAAATGTGTTTGTTCCCTTTAAAACTTTTTTGGGTAGTAACAGATCTATGTTTTGTCCCGAGCATGTATAATGCCCCGTACACATGTGCAGATTATCTGCAGACTTTTGTCTGCAGACTTACCTTTTCTATGTAGTGCAAGGGCCTGCCGGATTGCATACAAATTGAAAGTGTTTAGGTTTGACCTCATATTATATGGTTTTGGTAAATCTGCAGACAAAAGTCTTCAGATAATCTGCACGTGTGTATGGGGCATAAGTCCACATACTTTGACTGACTCAACCACCTCTGCTGGAAGTCAGTCAACAGTAAGTGGATTCAAACTTGCTTGGGACAAACATAGGTCTATACAGAGAAAAAAGCTTAAACAAAAAAAAAAAAATATATATATATATATATATAAATATATATATATATATTTTAAATGGGGCAAACTCAATGCACCACTTGGTCTTTTTCATCTGCCACTGTCACACTTTTTTGGCAGTCCCGCAAAAAAATCGCAGATCACCTCCATTACTAGTAAAAAAAAACAAAAAAAAAAACAATAAAAATGACATAAATCTTTCCTGTAGTTAGTAAACGCAATAACTTTTGCGCAAACCAATCAAAATACACTTTTTGCGATTTTTCTTACCCAAAAATATGTAGCAGAAAACAAAAAAAAAGTAAAACAATTTTGATTTTTACTTTTTTTTTTGAGAATTTCATATAAAAGAATGTGAAAAATATTGTTATTTTCTAAAAATTGTCGCTCTTTTTTTTTGTTTATAGCCTAAAAAAATAAAAAATCTCACAGTTGATCAAATACAACCAAAAAAAGGATGTCAATTTTGTTTGGGTACAGCGTCGCACGACCGCGCAATTGTCTGTTAAAGTCATGCAGTGCCGAATCGCATAATAGGACCTGGTCATTGAGCAGCCAAATCCTCAGGTCTGAAAGTGGTTAAAAACTACCAAAAGAAAGATCTATCTGTCTAAAACAAAATGATAAAAATTTCAAATGGTTCATTGTTGCATGACCGCGCAATCGTCATTCAAAGTGTGAGAGCGCTGAAAGCTGAAAATTGGCCTGGGCAGAAACGGGGTGAAAGTGCCCGGTATTGAAGTGGTTAAAGAAAACGAATGCAGCCACCACATCTAATGACTGGTAAGCTGCAATATATTACATTTTTGGTTTGGGGTTTCATACTGCTTTAATATACACATCCATGGCGAACGTTTGCGCCCCCATATGCATGGCCATCTGCGTTACGTCACAGCAGGTGCAGTTTTTTTTTCTTGCTCTCGTTAAAAAGGCCTTAATAATTGTTTTCTCTTCGATCCATTTCACTGTATTTACCACGCAGGATTTCATTACCCGATAAAACGTTCAGCGCAGAAAAAAAAAAAAACATAATCCGCATCAAATAAAACTTCTATACCTCGCACCAAATCGGTTTACTGCAGCGCTGAGGCTTCTGGTCACGGAGGTCTTCACCGCGAGCGTCACTTAATGTCAGATCCAGGTTTCCGCGCGCTTTATTTGTTTTTTTTTTTGGATGAGAAATGACTTTCGTCTCTCAGATAACAAGGCAATAAACAGCAGACGAGAAATTGGTTTTGGTTTTTAAAGGGCTTTTTATGAGCGGGAGATCGGCGTGCCATTATGATGTATGAATTCTTCTATTTATTATCTTCTGCTTTGTGTATTGGAAATTGGTTCATTTCAGGTGGCAATGACGCAAATTGTAGGAGATATGCAGGGGTGTCATCATCAGCCGCACAAGTCTTTCAGTCGTAAGGATGGCTGAATTGCAAATATTGACAGGTAAAAGTAGCAAAGCACTCAGAGCCGGATCACATACAGGCGACCCGACTTGCCGGGGCGACCTGTGAAGTTGCGGTGCACAGCGTGCACCGCGACCTCGGAGCGACATGCACGGACTTCATATCATTGAAGTCAATGCAGGTCGCCTCCAGGTCGCCCCAAAGTAGTACAGGACCCTTTTTCTAAGTCGGAGCGACTTGTGTCACTCCTATTAGAACGGGTCCTGTGCTAATCAATGGCGAGCGACCCACCGCGACTTGTCAGGCGACCACTTAAAGCACTGCTAAAAATAATATTTTTAATTGTTGTGTGTGTATATATATATATGATGTGGGGGCCCTGATGTGAGGGGGGGCTCTGTGGGGACCCTGATGTAAGGGGGGCTCTGTGGGGACCCTGATGTGGGTGGGCTCTGTGGGGACCCTGATGTGAGGTGGGGGGGGGCGCTCTGTGGGGGCCCTGATATAAAAAAAAATTATAGGCTATAATAGAGTCCTGGCGCCTCTTTTGGGCCACTTAATATATATATATATATACACACACACACATACACAGTGCTCAGCATAAATGAGTACACCCCTTTTGAAAAGTAAGATTTTAATTAATATCTCACTGAACACAAGAACAATTTCCAATATTTTGACAAAACTGAGTTTTATAGAACATTTATTTGGCTTATTACATGAAAGTAATATAACTTAGATTACAAAATCCTCAGTTTTACTCCAATTAGTTGATGCAAAAATGAACACACCCCACACCAAAAACTCCATCTAGTATTTTGTATGACCTCCATGATTTGTAAGGACAGCACCAAGTCTTCTAGGCATCGAATGAACAAGTTGGTGACATATTGCAACTTCTATCCTTTTCCATTCTTCAAGAACGACCTCTTTTAGAGTCTGGATGCTGGATGGAGAGTGATGCTCAACTTTCAGAATTCCCCATAGGTGTTCGATTGGGTTCAGATCAGGAGACATACTTGGCCACTGAATTACTTTCACCCTGTTCTTCAGAAATGCATCAGTGGCCTTAGATGCGTGTTTTGATCATTGTCATGTCACCAAGGAGTGATGGTAGCATCTTTTCTTTCAATATAGAGCAGTACATCTGTAAAATTCACGATACCATCAATGAAGTGCAGCTCCCCGACACCCACAGCACACATGCAGTCCCACAGAAGGACACTGCCACCACCATCTTTCACAGAAGGCACCATGGACTTTTCCTTGTACTCCTTACCTTTGCGACGTTATACAGTTTTGAAGCCATCAGTTCCAAAAATATTTATCTTGGTCTCATCACTCCAGAGTACAGAGTAGAGTCCCTGTTGTCTTTCCTATTTTTCAGCATGGGCCCTGGCAAACTTTAGGCTGACTTCTTTGTGCATGGGCTTTAGGAGAGGCTTCCTTCGTGGAGGACACCCAAGCATGCCGTTCCTCTGCAGTGTACGTCGTATTGTGTCACGGGAAACAATCACCCCAGTTTGGCTTTCTACTTCTTTAGCTAACTGCAGTGAACTTGCATGGCCATTTTCTTCAACCCTTCCCATCAGAAGATGCTCCTGTTGAGGTGTTACCTTCTGTGGACGTCTCTGTGAGATGGTTGCAGTTCCACCTTTGTTAAATTTTTATATCATTCTTGCTCCAGTATTCTGACTGATAAGTAAAGCTTTGCTGATCTTCTTGTAGATTTCACCTTTCTTGTGTAAAGAAATGATTTTCTTTCTCAGGCCTTGTGACATTTCTCTTCCATGTGGTGCCATTGCTGACGGCATGAAATGGGAGGGGTTTTATTTGTTAACCACTTTAATACAGGGCACTTCCCTCCCTTCCTGCCCAGGCCAATTTTCCCCTTTTAGCGCTGTTGCATTTTGAATGACAATTGCGCGGTCATGCAACACTGTACTTACACCAAATTTATGTCATTTTCCCCCCACAAATAGAGCTTTCTTTTGGTGGTATTTGATCACCTGTGCGATTTTTACTTTTTGCTAAACAAATAAAAAAATACCGAAAAGTTTGAAAAAATTTTTTTGTTTATGTTATACAATTTTGTAAATAAATATGTTTTTCCTGCACTGATGAGCACTGATGAGACTGCACTGACAGGCACTGATGAGGAGGCACTGATGGGGTGGCACTGATGGGGTGGCACTGATGGGGTGGCACTGATAGGCGGCACTGATATGTGGCACTGATAGGCACTGATATGTGGCACTGATAGGTAGCACAGATATGCAGCATTGGTGGGCACTGATAGGCGGCACTGCTGGGCACTGATAGGCGGCATTGATGGACACTGATAGGTGGCACTGACGGGCACTGATAGGTGGCACTGATGGGCACTAATGGGCACTGATAGGCGGCACTGGTGGGCACTGATGGGCACTGATGGACGGCACTGATCGGCACTGACGGGCGGCACTGATGGGCACCAATGGGCACTGATAGGCGGCACTGGTGGGCAATAATGGGCACTGGTGGGCGACACTAAAGGATGGCAATGATGGGCACTTGTGGGCAGCACTGATAGGGAGGACACTGGTGGGCATCACTGATGGGGAGGGCAATGGGGGGCTCCCTGAGCCCTGATTGCCATCCCTGGTGGCCATAGTGGGCATCCCTGGGGTCATAGTGGGCATCCCTTGGGTCATAGTGGGCATCCCTGGTGGATCTAGTGGCATCCCCCCCCCGAGGGTCTGCACTGGTAATCAATGATCTGATTACCACTGCCGACCCCCCCCTGTCAGGGGAGCCGCCGATCGGCGCTCCTTTACTCGTGCCTGTCAGGCACGAACTAAGGAAAGCCGATCAACGGCTGTTCCTGTTTACTATGTGACCAGCCGTGATTGGACACGGCTGATCACATGGTAAAGAGCTACGTCAGTAGTCTCTTTACCGAGATCGGAGGTGCAGGGTGTCAGACTGACACCTCGCATCACCGATCGCCGCTCTGTGCGCCCCCGGGGGGTGCCCAGAGCTGTGTTATCCTGCCGCCGTCATATGACGTCCGGTCAGGATAACACAACCACATTCCCGCCGTCAATTTGTAATAGGGCGGGCGGGAAGTGGTTAAGTAACGCCCTTTTTATAATGAACTGTCTGCTGGACACCTGAATAATGAATAATTACACTCACCTGTAGTTGAATTCTTGTTAATTAGGATTTTGTTGTCTAAAATTTATCTTTGCTCCTAAGACTTTCATTGGGGTGTATTCATTTTTGCAACATGGTCTTGAATGAATTTGTTAAGAAATATACATTTTTGTGTGTGCAAATTAACAAATCTTGGTTGCAATCAATAGCAGGCATCTGTGGGAGTATTCAGGAGTACAGGGGGTTACGTTCCGGACCCACCCGCGAAAAGTGAAAATCCGCTAAATAGAAATACCCTATTTAAATACACTCTAGGCGTGTTTTTATAACTTTCACTGTACTTTTAAAAGAATTTCAAGGTCTTTAAACACACTTTTAAAACAATAGAAACAAATTTAAACACATAAAAGATACTGAGAGACAGAGCAAGAGCTATGGAAAACACAAAAATAATTAATTAACAATGATTTAATTAGTAAAATAATATTAATAGGTCTTACAGAAAAAAAAGGCAAAATACCGGGAACGCAAAAACTGAACCGCGATATAACGGGGGTTACTGCATAGTATCCCATAGAAAATGTTGTTTCTGAAAGGACAGTAAATGTTTTCTGACAAATCTGTTGGGGTGGACTCATTTATGCTGAGTACTAATATATATATATAAATACACTGCATATATAATATGATATAATTATATTTTTGGTATATTAATATGCTAATAATATTCAAATATTAATTAATACATGTATTATTAATATAAACATATGAATGTTATGAATACAATAATAATATATATATACATATATATATATATATATATATATACACACACATTTGCTGTCCCCTCAAAATAACTCAACACACAGCCATTAATGTCTAAACCGCTGGCAACAAAAGTGAGTACACCCCTAAGTGAAAATGTCCAAATTGGGCCCAATTAGCCATTTTCTCTCCCCGGTGTCATGTGACTCGTTAGTGTTACAAGGTCTCAGGTGTGAATGGGGAGCAGGTGTGTTAAATTTGGCGTTATCGCTCTTACTCTCATATAATATAAATTTAAGGTCAATAAAAATGTGGTTATTTTGTTTTTATAACAAGAACTAAAGTACTTGCACAGAGAAAAATATTGACCTATCAATTTGGGAAGGGGTTCTGTAGTTTAGCAGTGTAATGACTTACCATGAGGTATATTAGCTAAAATCAGTAAGTGGATTCAAAAAAGAACTGGATGATTTTCTTAAAATTAATGATACCCATATAATTGCAAAATGACAGTATGAGAATACTTTGATCCAAGGAATTGATCTAATTGCCCCTTTTATGTCAGGAAGGGATCTTTAACTTGCCGGCCCCTCCCACCCCCGGGTGAATAAATCGGCAGCGGTTGCACTGGGGGTTTTTTTTATTTTTGGTTTCCTCTATACCAAATCTACAGAAGCTGTCAGCAGTTAAAGCTGACAGACATGAGTCTTTTATCCGACCGAATTAACTTCATAGCTATGTATCTATAAGAGGAGCTCGGCTCTATATGTCAAAGTGTGGTGGAATTACAAAGCAAATTATTTTGCCACCAGGGAATACACTTATGACGGAATGGTTAAAAGCCAACAATCTGTAACCTACATTGGGTTATGCAAATGTCAGATCACAGATGGCTGTACTCGGCTCTCACTGCCATAAACGATCTATTAGAATTAACGCTTTGCACAGCGCAGAGGGACCTAAAAAGTCTTTGAGAGAGCCCTTGTTTAACGGAGCTTGTATTATACACACATATCATTTAGTCTGTAGGTTCTCAAACCAGCTGGATCTACAATTATATTATGGATAAGATGGATCCTCACCTAGGATATGCAGTGCAGCATGGTGAGGAATGCAAAGACCTGTACATTAGAAAGATACAACAAATTCTCAACAAATGAATGGCCAAGCATAGGAGGACAAATTCTACAAGTCAAGAGTCCTTAACCACTTAATCCCTGGAGGATTGGACCATTGGAGATACTCCAATGGTTTAGAGAGGCTGGATTCATCCTTCTTTTTATGGATAGTGTAGGACCCACTGACAATGGGGTAATTTGACGTAGTGGTGGGCTTGAGCACGATATGGCCATATGGTGGGACTAAATCCCCATTTTTATTTATTGATTGCCTTTATATTTGATAGTCATTTCTTCTGCATGTGTGCTATTCTTTGTAAATATGCATGTTGCTTGGATAGGACTCGACCAACGTGTTTCATCTACTTAGACATAATTTGGGGTAGTAGGTTTCCCCGCATCCAATTCGCATGACAGGAGAGTGTGACCGGCTTTCCTCCTGCATTCGGACCTGATTTGCACCTAAATCAGTGAACAGGGACGCACCGGACCCCATGCTGTGAACCACGGCCGCAGCATATATGAACATAGTCTTAGCTTCAACACCACCATGGACCTTCACCAGTGCCTGCATCTTCTCCCTGGCTTCTTCTGGGTGCTGGTCTTTGGCCATCTGGATTGACTTGCACAGGATGAGGTAACGCAACTTACAAAAAGAAGAATTTTTTTCCACTTTAAGGAAAAGGGACATTCTTTTGAGGACAGTGAGATGCACATTTTGGATGGAGAGAACAATATACAGTATACAAGAGTTTTGAAACATCCTCCCCAAGACCTCCTGCTCTCTGGTTCCCTTGTCACCTCCTCCAGGACTTCTCCTGAGCCTCTCAAATTCTTTGGAATTCCCTTCCCCAATTTGTCCAACTATCTCCAATTCTGTCCACTTTTTAGGTGATCCCTGAAAATACTTCTCTTCAGAGAAACCTATTCTACCTCCACCTAACAACTGTACTTTTATTTTCTTCATCAGCTCCTCCACTGTTATTACCTTGTGTATCACTTGACCCTCCCTCTTTGATTGTAAACTCTAACGAGCAGGGCCCTCTGATTCTTCCTGTATTAAATTGTATTGTAACTTTACTGTCTGCCCACAGATTGTAAAGTGCTGTGAAAACTGTTGGCGCTTTATAAATCCTGTATAATAATAATAAAACAGGACATCTACGTCAAACTAAAACAACAAACCCTGAACAAAGGTGGGGGCCTTTAACACCATCTGTCTTCCACCTATAAGGCCATTTTAGAGTCTCTACCCCAGCATGTTGACAATTAACACCTTCATTTGTACAGAAATTTCTATCAGTGCATTTAACCTCCTAGCGGTATTCCCGAGTGTGGCTCGGGGTTAAATTTCAGTGTCAAAAGCGGTAACCCCGAGCCACACTCAGGGTACCACTAGGAAGATCGCTGGATCCTGGAAGAGAGGGTACTCACCTTGTCCCCAGGATCCAGCGATGTATCCCGGCGGTGTGCGGCGGCGGATCTTCCTCCCCATGCTCTGTGCCACGGCTTCCGTCTCCTGCGACGTGACGTTCGCAGGGGGGTGAACCGGCGGCAAATTCAAAAAGTAAAACACACCAAACACACTGATACATTACAAAATATAATAAATTTGTTTGCCCCCCGGTGCCCTTTCCTGCAGTTTTACTGTACTTTTTATGTATATATATTATATATATATATATACACATACAGTAAACCCCCGCTCCATTGCGGTTCAGTTTTTGCGGTCCCGGTATATTGCGTTTTTTTTTGTAATGTTATTTTACTATATAAATCATTGAAAATGAAATATTTTTGTGTTTTCCATAGCTCTTGCTCGGTCTCTTAGTATCTTTTATGTGTCTAAATGAGTTTCTATTGTTTTAAAAGTGTGTTTAAAGACCTTAAAATGCTTTTACACGTACAGTGACAGTAAAAAAAACATGCCTACAATGCATTTTAATAGGGTTTTTCTATTTCGCGGATTTTCACTTTTCGCGGCTGGGTCCGGAACGTAACCCCCGCAATGGAGGAGGGTTTACTGTATACATATATATATATATATATACATATACATACACACACATATATATATATATATATATATATGTATATATATATACACACATACACACACACACACATATATATATATATATATATATATATATATATATATATAATATATGTATACGTGTATATATATATATATATATATATATATATATATATATATATATATATATATATATATATACAGTATGTATATATATATATATACATACATACATACATACATATATACTTTAACTTATTTATAGTTATTTATTATATTATAATTTATGATTTTGAGTTTCAAACTTTATCATACCCGAGATGTTATAAAGAAGAACGCACAGTAAAAAAAAAAAAATCATATGTAAATAGTTGGTTTGGGCTGCTCATTCTTAAGAATTACATGCAAAATAATTCTACCGCTTTCAGCACCTAAAATCGTAAAGAATCATACCGCCAGGGAGGTTAATGACTTGATGAATGTTGATGGAAAGTATATTCAATTTTGGAATGAAATCAGTATTAAACACAAAAGCAAACATTTATTATATTGTAGCTTACCAATTCTTAGATGTGATCACTGCATTTGTTTTCTTTTTTCAATTCAGAACAACGCATATATATGAAAATAATCCATATATATTAAATGAATCAGAATATACAAAATTAATTTGAATATGTGAAAATAATTTCGAAAACGAATCATTCTAACATTACGAATATAACAAAACGAAATGATTGCCATAACGAATTAAGCAGAAACGAGGCAAAAGACGTTTTTCTGTCCTGCACATCTATATCGAGTACAGTACTTATCCTCAGTATAATTCATTCTTTCATTTTCTTTCTAAAGACCCTCAAATGGTCTTTTTTCCCTTTTTTTATTTTAACATTGGATTAACGAGCCTGTGAGAGTATCAAATGTTTTGATGAGCTTTGAGAGATAAGACTATAATCCTTCCACTTTATAAAACTCTGGTCCGACCGCATCTGGAGTATTCTGTCCAGTTCTGGTCGCCAGTCCTCAGGAGGGATGTGTTGGAGCTGGAGAGAGTCCAGAGAAGGGCAACTAAACTAATTAGGGGATTGGAGGACCTTAATTATGAAGAGCGTCTACAATCGCTTGATTTATTCTCCCTGGAGAAGAGACGCCTGAGGGGGGACATGATAGCAATTTTTAAATATCTCAATGGGGATCTCAGCTTAGAAAAAAAGCTGTTCAGTCGAAGGGATTGCATGAGGACTAGAGGGCATATAATGCCATTAGAGGAGAAGCGTTTTAACCTCAGGCAACGTGGGGGGTTCTTTACTGTTAGGGCTACAAGATTGTGGAATTCTCTACCACAAGAGGTGGTTTCTGTGGGAAGTATGGTGGCTTTCAAAAGACTCTTAGACTTACATCTCAAGGATCAGGACATTAAGAACTATGTGAGATGATTACAGCCACACTTAACTACACAGGTTGAACTGGATGGACTATTGTCTTTATTCAACCTCACCTACTATGTAACTAACTAACTATGTAACTAACAAGAACGGTGGGCTGCTATAGCTGAATTCCAGGTATGACTATTTTTGCATACAGTAATTACATTGGTCCAGCTTGGTCAGTCGCTCCGCACAGGCATCATTAGGAAAACACTTCGCATTTTCTCAGTGAATGCCAGTTTTTGATTGGATGAGATTTTGAGATTACGTCACCACCCCTCCTCTCCTCCAATAAATGTCATTGACATGTAATTGAGGAGGAATGGCGGAACCAGGGAAGACAGAATATAAGCATATTAAGCAAAACAGCAAGCCGGTAAAAATGTGAGTCACTTTATTTATTACCATAAAGAAAATACTACAACAATGACTCAAAATGTGCACATACAGAAAATACAGTCACTTGAAGAGATTTCCTATCTTTGGCGCAATTGCAGTGTTTACTGGATAGAATTAGCATTTTTTGGATTGAGCTTACTTGTTGCCCAGGGTGGCACTTTAAAAAAAAACATCTTTTTCTTTTTTTTTCTAGATGTAGCTGAATTTCTTTGGCTTTTATTTCGGTTTGGCACCAACATATAACCTAAATGTTTAGAGAAAGATTTTTTGCAGAATGCCATCCATTGCACTTACATCATTTTCCCCTCACTGTAAGCACTTGCACATTAATGCAGGTTACTTTGTTAAATTGAATAAGCAATTTACCACTAGAGTCAAAGGCGCAATCATACCTTTAATTGCCGGCAGCAGCGTAGGGGAGCCGCTGGCGGTCTTTTAGAGTGCAGCGCTGAGTTAATTTTGTTCCAGGAACAATAGCATAGAGTTTTCAGTCAATGTATAGATATGTTTTTATGTATGCATTTATTTATAGAGCGCAACTGGGTATCCAGAGCTGTATAAAGTCTTATGAATACAGTAGGTGTGTGGGGGGTACAAGGAAAATAATTGCAAGAGTGATTTTCATCTATGCTTATTTTTCTGCGGCTTGTGTTCATTTATATGTATTGTTTCTCTGCAATAATAAAATAGTAAACACAAAGAGTAACAGAAAGTAAACTCTTTTAGATATTTAACTTTTTTTTTTTTTTTAGATATTTTTGGAGCAGCGACTGGCTTAAATCCAACCTCTAAGCCAGTAATGGCGAACCCATGTTACGTGTGCCACAGCTGGCACACCGCTGACCGGCTATCCTTTACAACAGGGGTGTCAAACTCAATTTCATCGTGGGCCGCATCTGCATTATGGTTGCCCCCAAAGGGCCTGTTATATCTGTCAGATTAGATGTCCAGAGCACCCAACACCCCCTTACACCTTTACTTGAGATGTCAAGAGCCCCCCCACCATCAGAAGTCAAGAGTCACCGACCCTTCCTTACATTACAATGCACCCCCTTACCTTGTGCTACTGCCAGGAAGAAGGGGGGTGACGCAGCTGCAGGAGAGGTGCAAGGGCCACATGAAATGGCCTGGGGGGCCACATTCGGCCCACAGGCCTTTTGTTTGACACCTGTGCTTTACAAGGTTAGCAGCTTTGTGGGGGTGCAATAGTGAGCAGAGGAGGGCATGTAGAAGTAGGCAAAGATGGGGGCTTTGGGATGCAGAGGTGAGTAGCTGGGTTGGGGTGCATTTACATATACAGCATCCCTTGCTGCTCTTCTGAGAAGCAATCAATGATGGATCAATTTTTCAGAAGGCAGTTGACAGGTGACTGGGAGGCGATATATCACCTTCCCACCCCCGGTATTAACCCGCTGGCACTTTGAAACAGATAAGTTGGTTTTGTGTTGCAGTTTGGGCACTCAAGCACAAAAAGGTTCACCATCACTGTTCTAAGCTCCTTGATTTCCCCCAAATGGACCCTCCTTTTGGTCCTCACTGGCAGTTTTTTGGTAGGTCATGAGATTCTACAGGGACCCTTTCTGTCTTCCTTCTGCTCCAATCAGGGCAGTTTCTGTTGATGTTAGTGCCACTCTCTGCACCAGTACACTGTGAATCAAAGGTCGGTCCCTCGGGGGTGGGGCAATGAGGTCCACCACTTATTGTATGTGCTCAGTCTTTTGAAATTAGTATACTAGGCATGGACATCTTATGGAAAAAAAAAAACAAATGGGATTTTATCATTCTCCACTCTATCAAAATCCAATGAATGGGTTTAGTGCCCATTCATACTTATTTAGGTTTATTTTGTTGCTCTAACACATCTGCATTAACATTGCATTAAAGCGGTAGTATACCGCTTTTTTTCCCTTTTACCTACAGGTAAGCCTATAATAAGGCTTACCTGTAGGTATAATTAATATCTCCTAAACCGGCACGGTTTAGGAGATATTTGCAGTGCATGCAGCCGCTCATGCGAGCGGCGCATGCGCTCTGAAGGTCCGGCGGACCTTCAGCTTCCCTTGCCGGGAGCTTGCCGGAAAATGACTCCCGCGCGCATGCGCGGGAGTGACGTCATCGCGGCTCACAGCGCCTGAGCCGCCGAACCCGGAAGAGACGCCGTGGGATCATGTCAGCGCCCGCAGCGGTGTTCGGAGGTCCGTGTCGGGGCTTCGTTCTAAGGTAAGTAATTCATAATGAGCTAGTATGCGATGCATACTAGCTCATTATGCCTTTGTTTTGCAGGTTTTTTTTTTTTTTTTTAATTTTAGGTTTACAACCGCTTTAAGACAACCCATTCATTATGGATGGGCTGACATTACAGGCGGTCCCCAGGTTACAAACAAGATCGGGTCTGTAGGTTTGTTCTTAAGTTGAATTTGTTTGTAAGTCGGAACAGGTATATTTTTTAAGTGTAGCCCCAACCAAAAAAATAATTTTTTATTTTTTGTTTGGATTGCATAGGGAATGGTTAACACCCCTGTACCATTTGTTTTGCTGTCTGTGCCCCTGTTTGGAAGATTTCACCTCACTTTCTGTCCCTATGACAACTGGATTTTGAAAATGTTGGGTTGCTGTGGAAACAATGATTGATGATAAAGCTTCTATGGAAACACATTTTGCCCATGAGAACTCTTCCAGGAGTTAAATTTTCTTCCTAGGTGTAGATTTTCTCTCACTGCCTGTGGTCCAGATATAGGAGTAAAGGGCCATACACACTATAAGATTTTCTGAAGACTTTTTCCTTTAGATTTACCAAAACCATATAATATGAGGTCAAATCTAAACACTTTCAATTTGTATGCAATCTGGCAGGCCCTTGCACTACATAGAAAAGGTAAATCTGAAGGAAAAAGTCTTCAGAAAATCTTATAGTGTGTATGGCCCTTTAGTCACACATGTGCAAGTCACAAGCAAGTCTCAAGTCTTAACCTTCAAGTCTCAAGCAAGTCCCAAGTTACTGTGGTGAAAAGCAAGCAAGTCAAGTTGAGTCCCTGCTAGAAGTCAAGCAAGTCAACTCAAGTCATTTATTTTGGTCAAGTCACAAATCAAGTCAAAATACTGATCTAACCCAATTTTCATATTTAAATCAGTTAAAAGTCAGTGGTCAGGAAAGGTTTTATTTTATTTTCAACATTAACAAAAGTGCTTAGTGCTTTTTTCTTGGCATATTAAAAAAACACTTTGAATGCCCAAACAGCTCAAAATCCTTCGTCCGGTCATATTTCAACACCACAGTCACTAAAAACATGTTAAGTATTTCCATTGTTAAACAGCCAGTGACCTAAAAATCAGAACACACTGAGGTGTTTTAAGTGACTGTGGTGTCAGAAACATAACAGGCACATTCATTTTGCTTTAACACATCTTGAGAAAATGCAAATATTTAATAACTTTAAAAAGTAAAGTCATTTCGAGTCGTATGTCTCAAGTCAAAGTCAAATCTCAAGTCATGAATACCAAGTCAAAGTCAAGTCGAGTCTTTTATTAATTTTAGTCAAGCAAGTCTCAAATCCTCAAACTGGTGACTTAAGTCTGACTTAAGTCAAGTCATGTGACTCAAGTCCCCCCACCTCTGCTGTGGTCTCCCTCCATTTGTAAGTAGAAGTCGTTTGTAAGTCGGATGTTTGTAACCCGGGGACCGCATGTACACCACAATAGACCAAAAAACAGTATTACCCATCTTTTTTTTAATTTTTATTGAGAAAAAGAAGGTACAATGTACAACATAATAAAGTATAGAGCGTACAACAGGGCTTCTCAGCCAGGGTTCTGTGGAACCCTAGGGGTTCCTCCCGAGGTTGCTAGGGGTTCCTTGAGCAATGAGCAATTTCTGCCTCTTAGATAAGTTCCCAATGACACCATTGTTCCTTTTAGCTATCTGTAAGGGGGTAATTCTTCCCAATGATAAGAGTAAGGATCATTCTTCCCACTGACTGTCAAATTAATGTCTCATGAGTTGTAGATTTTTAATTTTTAGCAGGGGTTCCCCGAGACCAGAAATTTATTTCAGGGGTTCCTCAGTGTTGAAAGGGTTGGGAAAGGCTGGCGTACAAGATACAAAAACATTCTTCTGGTATACAAATGTTGGAGTCTTTAGAAATACAACGAATGAACCAAAGAAAAATAACGAACTGCTAGATACATTGTTTAGTGATGTAGCTCATGGAAACCATGGATGGGGGTTTTGAGATTCTAGAGGGGATACTGTCGTATGTTGGAGTAAGATGGGATCTTCTTAACGGGAACGCTGATGTAACTTTGAGCTACCCATCTTTTTCTTCCTCACCACAATGCATAGTATTTGTGTTGTGGTGTGCTGCCATGTGTTCTGCATAGGCAGGCAGAGTTCAGTGTGTTGGGGTACTATTACAGCAAATGGCACTTCCGTGTTCATAATACCAAAAGGTGCAGAGCAAAATGCAAAAAAACTCGAAACATCACTGAAAAGTCCATCAATATATATGAAGTCCATAAATAACTAAAATCCTCCTCTTCAAGTGACAATGTTCAGTCCTGGAGATTGACCACTCATACCTCCAAGAACTGCATCATGGGAAGAGACCACATTCTCCTCCATAGCCAGGAGTGTTGGGTATTTGTGGCACCTTGCAGAGAAATGGGGAACAGCACCAAATGGGAATATTAGTGGGTTAGACAAAGTAACAGGGTCTCTTTAAAAGTGAAGGTTTCATTGAAAAGTATGAGAATACAGGCCCTGAAAAATATACTGGAATTTTCTTTTCAATGCTGCAGTCTCAGAAATGAATTACAGTGTAGTTGGTTGGTGTCACACATGCGGTTCCCTAGTGTATACCTTGGCTAAATCTATCGCAGTAAAATTCATCTGGCCTTTCAGAGCCTTGTCTTGTGTGATGAGTAACTTTGGCCCAGGAAGGCTTTGAACGCTCTGTCCGGGAAGATAAATCATCACTTTTACAATTACAACACGGATTTCTTGGTTGTTTTCTTGCACGAACCCTCTACACACCGGAGTTGTCACAGTTCTGCCAATTGTTCCACTTTCAAACACAAATGCTCGTCTTTCTTTATTTGAAGGTTGTCCAGCTTTTAGATTTACTGATTAATTACCAAAATCTGGTTGTGTTGTTCTTAACTTTGTGTTTAGGTCAACCATACTCAACCAGGGTTCTGTGAAACCTCCTCCAGAGGTTGCTAGGGGTTCCTTGGACTTTCAGAAATTGACTTCTCATCATCTGATAGTGCCTGGATAGTGATGGGTCCAACATTTGGCAGAGCCAGCAGCATGACACCAGTTATCTTTTTAGCTGTCTGTAAGGGTGACATTTTAAACACCACTGTAAAAGAGACATTTATCCCACAAGTCAATAAAGTAAGGGGCAGTGCTGGGACAAGGTCATCTAGAGCCCAGGGCGAACATGCCAAACTGCCCCCCCCCCCTACAAAGATGCATGAGCATTAGGTGTCAGCAAAAATCCCCCATGTGCTCAAGACTGAGCACTAATCTGCATGATTACCCCCTAACCATAAATTCCCCCCTGCCAGTACAAATCTTTGCCCCCCCCCAAAAAAAAAGAACACTCCTTGCACAAATCCTCTTCCCCTAAAAGGTTCCCTCCAAGTACACATCCCCCCCACTCCAAATCCCCTTCTCCCAGCACAAATTCCCCCCCCCCCAATCACCCCTTCTAGTACAAATAATACCCCCTCAAAAAGTAATTTCCTCCTAGCAGAACTACCCCCCAATCATCCCTACTAGTACAAATCCCCCCCCCCCCCCCAAAAAACATTTCATTTCCCCTCCTAGCATATATCCACCCCCCCCATATCACCTCTTCAAGCAAAAAAATACTCCCCAATTCCCCCTCCTCACACAAATTCTCTTCCTCTATCCCCCCTCCTACCACAAATCCCCCTAAATCACTACTCCTAGCACAGAAATTGCCCGTCCTAGAACCAGGGCTTTTTTTCAGCAGGATCATGGTGGAACACAGTTCTGGCACCTTCAGCGCTAAATATATGTAATGACAAGGGGTGCTGAAGGATCTATTGATATTTGACGGGATCTATTTTTGTTGGGGGGTCTATTGTTGCTGGTGGGGGATTGAATGTTGCTGGGAGGTATTTGTTGCTGAGAGGGATCTACTGTTGAGGGAGTGGTCTATTGTTGCTGGCTACATGAGGATCTATTGATGCAGGCCGTTAGGAGTCTATTGTTGCTGTAGTGGATCTGTTGTTGCTGGGGGTGTCCAATGTTGCTGGCTACAGGAGATCTATTTCCTTGCCTTTCCTGTTATCAATAACAAATTCTATGCAAATGCCTTAGCACAAAATGATACTTGGTTTTGTATTCTCTAAAAGGGGCTGTACTGGCAGAAGGATAGGGCTGGAAACAAGGAACAGCGCTCGGAGCCGTGGCGTCTGGTGCGCCATGGGCCGGGGAGGGCGGCAGACCGACCGCACCATACCACAGGGAGACAGGACAGACAGAGAGACAGACAGGACCCTCACTCACCCTGCCTGGATGCAGCAGCAGGCAGCGGCTGCAGCTGAGGCTTCTTCCCCGTCTTCTGCATCTCCTCCCTCTTCCTCCATGCCCAATGGCATGGCTTCTCCTTTCGGCCAATCGGGAAATGGATCTCAAAACCCACTTCCTGATGGGCCAGGAGGAGGATCTGTGTGACAATAGCGAATTTTCATTCTCTATTGTCACACAACTGGGTGGGCTTGGGGCGCACTGCTCTGCGCCCCAAGCCCACCCTTTTTTTTAGCCTGTGAGAGCCTTTAGCTCTAATCACATGGTTAAAAAAAAAAGCCCCATTGATCTCCATGCGTCCAGCGCCCCGCATGTACATTAGGGGGCCGGACGCATGGATGGGCGGGCGGCGCCCCTGCGCCCCGAATGACCAGCCGCCATTGGCTCGGAGATGGATAAGGGGTGGAAACACAGAGTGACTTGGAAGGGTAAGTTCCTGCACCTATTTCGCTGCCTAGAACAATTCTTACCCCTTACCGCCGCCCCCCAAATTCCCCCCTCCAGCACAAATTTCTCTCTCCCACCTCAAATGATACCACAGTGAGGTGCCTCCCCTCCTGCCCACCCCTTTTCTTTCCATTTCATGACACCTTTTTGGCTGTGTTACACACCTCACCACCATTACACAATACTCTTTATCAGTATACCCAGTTGGCTAAAAATGTTGGTGCTAAAAAGTTATCTGTCTTTCGCATCTTGGCAAAGTTTTCAGATATGTAATCAAACCCTTTACATATCCTTAGTTTGAATATACATTCTCTTGTTTGGCATGCCAATCCATTATCTCTATTAGTTGACAGGTCTGCACAGAGTTTATTATTCACAGCGATACATCACTCAATGTAAAGACTCAGAGGATTTGCTGTTAACTAAATTTATACTTCTGCTATTGATGTAGCACAGAGGATTGCCAGTTACCGATGTGGCGTAATTAGTTTTATACAGGGAAGGAGGCATCCAGATTGTCTCAGCAGGGTTTTTCTCTGCAACATACAAACACGAGATACAAACTTGTGTGGGGGGGAATTATTTGCTCTGAATGCAAACCATCCCAAATTTTCTGAGATCAGAGAGTGTATTTTCCTGTAACTCAATAGTAAGAAATATTTGCAGTCTTTAAGATGTATACATAAATATCATCCGCTTATTGAAAATCCTCTTATCTATGAGTGCTAAAGAAAAATACAATGTTTTTTTTTTTTTTTTTTTTCATTTTGATACAGATATAAGAATATTCATATTTGAGGGCGTCATTTGATCCTCAGCTGTTCCGCTCTCTTGAGTCAGAGGAAGGGCAAGCATCCTTCCAGATCCAGTTCATACAAATCTATATGGAGTATCAGTTGGGGAGAGGTAGTCCACAAGGAAGCCTCTACTGCTGGGCTGCCTTATTAACCACTTAAGCCCCGGAAGATTTTACCCCCTTCCTGACCAGGGCCCATTTTGCGATTCGGCACTGCAGGAATTTAACGGACAATTGCGCGGTCGTGCGACGCTGTACCCAAATGAAATTGACGTCCTTTTTTTCCCACAAACAGAGCTTTCTTTTGGTGGTATTTGATCACATGTGCGATTTTTTGATCATGCGCTATAAACAAAAAAAAGAGCGTAAATTTTGCAAAAATAACTATTTTTCACATTTTTTTATATGAAATTCCCCCAAAAAAATGTAAAAATCAACATTTTTTAACATTTTAGGCCAATTTGTTTTCTGCTACATATTTTTGGTAAAAAAAATCGCAATAAGCGTATTTTGATTGGTTTGCGCAAAAGTTATTGCGTTTACTAACTAAGGGAAAGATTTTTGTCATTTTTGTTGTTTTTTTTTTTTTAACGAGTAATGGCGGTGATCTGCAATTTTTTTTTTTGCGGAACTGCGACATTGCGGTGGACAGATCGAACCCTTGACTGACATTTTTGACACTTTTAGGGGTACCAGTGACATTACTATAGTAATCAGTGCTATACATATGCACTGTTACTGTAAAAATGACACTGGCAGGGAAGGGGTTAACTTTATTGGAGAAGGAGGGGTTAAGTGTGTCCCTAGGGGCGTGCTTCTAACTGTATAGGGATGTGGCTTGTTGTGTAACAACAGAGACGAGACATACGATCCTACATAGCAGGACCGTATGATCTCTGTCATTACACAGGGAAGAATGACAGGCGGCTTTGTTTACATCAGCCGCCTGCCTTTCTCCCTCTGCAGCGGACGATCGCGAGTGACCGGCAGACATTGGGTCCGCCGGTCACACGCGCGGGGGGGTCCGTGAACGAGCGGGGGCGGGAGCGCGCCTCCGGCGGCGCGCGCTCGCCCCCTAGAGCCTCACAGGCTAGCGACGTAGTACTACGTCGCTTTGCCTGTGAGGGGCTGACTGCCGCAGTACATCTACTGTGGGCGGTCGGCAAGAGGTTAAGATGTATACATAAAGATGATCCGCTTATTGAAAACCCTCTTATCTATGAGTGCTAAAGAGAAATACAATGTTTTTGTTTTTTTTTTTTTTTCATTTTGATATAGATATAAGAATATTCATATTTGAGGGTTTCATTTGATCCTCAGCTGTTCCGCTCTCTTGAGTCAGAGGAAGGGCAAGCATCCTTCCAAATCCAGTTCATACAAATCTATATGGAGTATCAGTTGGGGAGAGGTAGTCCACAAGGAAGCCTCTACTGCTGGGCTGCCTTATTAAATGGCCGTATGAAATGCTTTTTTCCCCCTAAATTAAGTGTAGCACCCTCCTAGGTAGGTTCTATGAAAAGGCATCTATTTGCTCCTTCTGCTTATCAGGGGAGCTGATCTGTTAGGTTGCCTGTTGCATGTCTCCAGGTGTGATTCACTGGGTCTGAGGGAGTGTCCCCCCTGCCTCCAATGAGGGAGCTTGTTGGACAGTGGGGGAAACCCAGCCAGTGACACATCAGGTTTTTTGGCAGTCCTAGTGGGAGGGCATTCCTACAATGCATCCTGGGATTGACCATAAATACTGAGGGGACATGTGACAGGGCGTCTTTGACGGGAAGCAGAGTCCCAGGAGGAGGTGGACGTCTGTCTCTCCTCCTGCAGTGTGTGAGGAAGGTGGTCTTAGGCAGTCGGCCAAGTGAACCAGGTGTGGAGCTGAGCTGCAGAAGTTCCAGTTGAGCTGCTGGCAGATTCTCTGGGGAAAAACAGTGCCCGTGAGTACCAGGAGGTTTGCCTAAGGGTCTGCCCAGGAAGGGGGACCACTCCAGTAAAGTCAGGGGATCAAGGAGCTAGCTCACACAGAGAGTGATACAGTAAAGGGGGTGCCATGTAGAAAGCCCAGAAGAATAGGAACAAAGGGGTGCCAGGAAGGGCCCTGAAAAGCAGTTCATTAATTACTTCTTCGTCGCTAGTGACAAGGTGAAGCAGCGGCCTTGCCGCAATCAGCAATATCTAGTCGCCCCACCAAACTGTGCATAGTTTATATAAGTTGGAGTTAGAAAGTATATTTTTAAGCGCTCACAGGGGGTGCTACTCTTTGTGTTGGCTGCTAATATAAGCAAATGGCCAAGTGGAGGTCAATCAGGGCACTGGCACATCAAAAGGCTGCAAGCTAGAAGAGCCTTAGAAGGGATGGGATGAAGGGTTCAAGTGCCTGTGATATAAACTGAGGGTGATGGGTTGGCCTCGGGTCAGAGAGGGGAGAGGTAGGGGTGTAAGAATCCACTGTTCTTCAGGTGGATGGGGGGAGTTGGGCTGGACGGCACTCTGGGCTGCTATCCGGGTGAGCGAAGCAGCTCAATGTCAAACATAAAAGAAGGGGGAAGAAGCGCCACTTGAGTGCAATTAAAAAAGTTTTATTAGGACAAGCAAGGTATGGTGACTCACATTGATAAAGACTTGATAAAGGAGTGCGCATGCCCGACAGCGGCATGTTGCGCAAGCTCTGAAACATGTAGTGAAGCCCGGATACGCCCACACAGCCCATACTGCCCGTGACGTCAGACGCTGCCGGCCGCAGCCACAGCTCTCTGCAGTTCCTCCGCTGATCCGACCCGGAAGTCGCCTGAGTCTACCCCCGGACCTCTCCCGGATGATCGGACCGCACCGGATCCAGAAGCAGGCACCCAGCTATCTGACTACACCACGGAGAGCACCACAATGAATGTTCAGATGTGAGTCACCATACCTTGCTTGTCCTAATAAAACTTTTTTAATTGCACTCAAGTGGCGCTTCTTCCCCCTTCTTTTATATATAAGTTGGAGTATCCCACTCATTCCCTTCTCCTATCCAAGTTCTCAATAAAACTAAAAAAAAACAAAACTCCTAGACTGTTTCCTAACTGAGCCAAAGAGCTTTAAAAATGCTGAACTATCATGTCATTGCTAAGGGTAACCCAGGGGAACCTGTAACCAGCAGCTCCCAAGGGAGTAGTGCTACATAAGATTTAATACAGGTAAGGAATATACACCCACTTTATTAGGTACACCTTGCTAGTACCACGTTGGACCCTATTTTGCCTTCAGAACTGCCTTCATTCTTCGTGGCATAGATTCAACAAGATGTTGGAAACATTCCTCAGAGATTTTGGTCCATATTGACATGATAGCATCGCAGATTAGTCAGCTGCACATCAATGATGCTACTCTCCCATTCCACCATTTTCGAAAGGTTCTCTATTGGCTGAGATCTGGTTAATGAGGAGGCCATTGGAGTACAGTGACCTCATTGTCATGGTGAAGAAACCAGTGGTGAGATGATTTGATCTTTGTGACATGGTGCATTATCCTGCTGGAAGGAGCCATCAGAAGATGGGTACACTGCAGTCATAAAGGGATGGACATGGTCATCAACAATACTCAGGTAGGCCGTGGTGTTTAAACGATGCTCAGTTGGTTCTAAAGGGCCGAAAGTGTGCCAAGAAAATATCCCCCCACATCATTACACCACCACCAGCCGGAAACCGTTGATACAAGGCAGGGTGGATCCATGCTTTCATGTTATTTACACCAAATTCTGACCCAACCATCTAAATGTTGCAGCTGAAATCGAGACTCATCAGACCAGGCAATGTTTTTCCAATCTTTTAGTGTCCGATTTTGGTTAGCCTGCGTGAACTTTAGCCCCAGTTTCCTGTTCTTAGCTGACAGGAGTGGCACCCGGTGTGGTCTTCTACTGCTTTAGACCATCTACGTCAAGGTTCGATGTGTTGTGTGTTCAGAGATGATATTCTGCATACCTTGGTTGTAACAAGTGATTATTTGAGTTACGGTTGCCTTCCTATCATCTGGAACCAGTCTACCCATTCTCTTCTGACCTCTGACATCAAAAAGGCATTTTCCTTCACACAACTGCCACTCACTGGATATTTTCTCTTTTCGGACCATTCTCTGTAAACCCAAGAGATGGTTGTGTGCGTGAAAATCCCAGTAGATCAGCAGTTTTTGAAATACTCAGACCAGCCCTTCTAACACCAACAACCATGCCACGTTCAAAGTCACCTAAATCCACTTTCTTCTCCATTCTGATGCTCAGTTTGAACTTCAGCAAGTTGTCTTCACCACATCTAGATGCCTAAATGCATTGAGTTGCTGCCATGTGATTAACTGATTAGCAATTTGTGTTACCAAGCAATTGAACAGGTGCACAATAATGTGGCCAGTGAGAGTGTGACCTATGGTAAAACATCAGTTTAGAAAATTATAAACATATTTATTTAGGACAATGCTAATGTCTAAGGCACAGGGAGGAATGTGGATACGATCCTCTCTATGGTTCACTACTTAATGACCTTGTGAGAATATACAGTCTGGTAACCCTAGGCAATTATGATCTCAATCTAAGCTTACCTGAAAGGTGAACAGCATACAGCGCATCCGGAAAGTATTCACAGCACTTCACTTTTTCCACATTTTGTTATGTTACAGCCTTATTCCAAAAGGGATTAAATGCCATTATTTTCCGCAAAATTTTACTTACAATACCCCATAATGACAACGTGAAAGAAGTTTGTTTGAAATCTTTGCAAATTTATTAAAAATAAAAAAAAACAAAAAAAATCCCATGTACATAAGTATTCACAGCCTTTGCTCAATACTTTGTTGAAGAACATTTGGCACAAATTACAACCTGAAGTCTTTTTGAGTATTATGCTACAAGCTTGGCACACCTATTTTTGGGCAGTTTCTCCTGTTCTTCTTTGCAGGACCTCTCAAGTTTTATCAGGTTGGATGGGGAACGTTGGTGACCAGCAATTTTCAGACCTCTCCAGAGATGTTCAATTGGGTTCAAGTCTGGGCTCTGGCTGGGTCATTCAAGGACATTTACAGTCGCCTTGCGAAAGTATTCGACACCCTTGAACTTTTTGACCTTTTGCCACATTTCAGGCTTCAAACATAAAGATATAAAACTGTAATTTTTTTGTGAAGAATCAACAAGTGGGACACAATCATGAAGTGGAACAAAATTTATTGGATATTTCAAACTTTGTTAACAAATAAAAAACTGAAAAATTGGGCGTGCAAAATTATTCAGCCCCTTTACTTTCAGTGCAGCAAACTCTCTCCAGAAGTTCAGTGAGGATCTCTGAATGATCCAATGTTGACCTAAATGACTAATGATGATAAATAGAATCCACCTGTGTGTAATCAAGTGTCTGTATAAATGCACCTGCACTGTGATAGTCTCAGAGGTCCGTTTAAAGCGCAGAGAGCATCATGAAGAACAAGGAACACACCAGGCAGGTCCGAGATACTGTTGTGGAGAAGTTTAAAGCCGGATTTGGATACAAAAAGATTTCCCAAGCTTTAAACATCCCAAGGAGCACTGTGCAAGCGATAATATTGAAATGGAAGGAGTATCAGACCACTGCAAATCTAAGAAGACCTGGCCGTCCCTCTAAACTTTCAGCTCATACAAGGAGAAGACTGATCAGAGATGCAGCCAAGAGGCCCATGATCACTCTGGATGAACTGCAGAGATCTACAGCTGAGGTGGGAGACTCTGTCCATAGGAAAACAATCAGTCGTATACTGCACAAATCTGGCAAGAAGAAAGCCATTTCTTAAAGATATCCATAAAAAGTGTCGTTTAAAGTTTGCCACAAGCCACCTGGGAGACACACCAAACATGTGGAAGAAGGTGCTCTGCTCAGATGAAACCAAAATCGAACTTTTTGACAACAATGCAAAACGTTATGTTTGGTGTAAAAGCAACACAGCTCATCACCCTGAACACACCATCCCCACTGTCACACATGGTGGTGGCAGCATCATGGTTTGGGCCTGCTTTTCTTCAGCAGGGACAGGGAAGATGGTTAAAATTGATGGGAAGATGGATGGAGCCAAATACAGGACCATTCTGGAAGTCTGCAAAAGACCTGAGACTGGGACAGAGATTTGTCTTCCAACAAGACAATGATCCAAAACATGAAGCAAAATCTACAATGGAATGGTTCACAAATAAACATATCCAGGTGTTAGAATGGCCAAGTCAAAGTCCAGACCTGAATCCAATCAAGAATCTGTGGAAAGAACTGAAAACTGCTGTTCACAAACGCTCTCCATCCAACCTCACTGAGCTCAAGCTGTTTTGCAAGGAGGAATGGGCAAAAATTTCAGTCTCTCCATGTGCAAAACTGATAGAGACATACCCCAAGCAACTTACAGCTGTAATCGCAGCAAAAGGTGGCGCTACAAAGTATTAACTTAAGGGGGCTGAATAGTTTTGCACGCCTAATTTTTCAGTTTTTTATTTGTTAAAAAAGTTTGAAATATCCAATAAATTTCGTTCCACTTCATGATTGTGTCCCACTTGTTCTTGATTCTTCACAAAAAATTACAGTTTCATATCTTTATGTTTGAAGCCTGAAATGTGGCAAAAGGTCGAAAAGTTAAAGGGGGCCGAATACTTTCGCAAGGCACTGTACAGAACTGTATAGTAGCCACTCCTTTGTTATCTTGGCTGTGTGCTTAGAGTCATTGTCTTGTTTGAAGATGAACCTCCCCCCTAGTCTGAGGTCCAGACTGGTGCTCAGTCAAAGTGACTGTCGGGTTCTTGGTCACCCCCCTGACTAAGGCCCTTCTCCCTGGATCGCTCAGTTTGACCGGGGGGCCCGCACTAACAAGAGTCCTGGTGGTTCCAAACTTCCTCTATTTATGGATGATGGAGGCCACTGTGCTTATTGAGACCTTCAATGCTGCAGAAAAAATTTTCTGTACCCTTCCCCAGACCTGTGCCTCCATACAATCCTGTCTCCGAGGTCTACAGACAATTCCTTGGACTTCATGGCTTGGTTTGTGCTCTGACTGTTAACTGTAGGACCTTATATAGACAGGTGTGTGCCTTTTTAAATCATGTCCAATCACCTTAATTTACCACAGGTAGACATGATAGCAATTTATAAATACCTCAATGGTGATCTCAGCATAGAAAAAAAGCTATTCAGTCGAAAGGATTGCATGAGGACTCGAGGGTATACAATGCGATTAGAGGAGAAGCGTTTTAAGCTCAGGCAACATGGGGGGTTCTTTACTGTTAGGGCTACAGAATTGTGGAATTCTCTACCACAAGAGGTGGTTTCTGCGGGTAGTATGGTGGCTTTCAAAAGACTCTTAGACGTACATCTCAAGGATCAGAACATTCAGGGGTATGAGAGATGATTACGGCCACACACACCTACACAGGTGGAACTGGATGGACTATTGTCTTTATTCAACCTCACCTACTATGTAACTATGTAACTAAGTTGTAGAAACTTCTCAGTGGAAACAGGAGGCACTTGAGCTCAATTTTGAGTATCATGGCAAAGGCTGTGAATACTTATGTACATGGGATTTTTTTGTTTTTAATTTAATAGATTTGTAAAGATTTCAAACAAACATCTTTCACGTTGTCATTATAGGGTATTGTTTGTAGAATTTTGAGGAAAATAATGAATTTAATCCATTTTTGGAATAAGGCTGTAAGATAACAAAATGTGGAAAAAGTGAAGTGCTGTCAATACTTTCCGGATGCACTGTATGCTGTGGAAGGTTCCAGTGTCTCCCTTGATATATGTGTTGATCTGTGAGCTGCCACATTAGGGTGCTCCAGTTTGTAGAAATAAGTATTCTTACCCTCATCGTCTACCCTTGGTCCATGAATGCCCCTGTTAAGCTATTTTTGACCATAAAATGCTATAAAAATGGGACTTTGTGCAAAACACACAAAGTTATAGTTCTGTCATATACGTACACTAGATTACCAAAAGTATTGGGACGCCTGCCTTTACACGCACATGAACTTTAATGGCATCCCAGTCTGAGTCCGTAGGGTTCAATACTGAGTTGGCCCACCCTTTACAGCTATAACAGCTTCAACTCTTCTGGGAAGGATGTCCACAAGGTTTAGGAGTATGTCTATGGGAATGTTTGACCATTCTTCCAGAAGCGCATTTGTGAGGTCAGGCACTGATGTTGGATGAGAAGGCCTGGCACACAGCCTTTAATTCATTCTAAAGGTGTTCTGTTGGGTTGAGGTCAGAACTCTGTGCAGGTCAGTCAAGTTCCTCAGCCATGTGTTTATAGGCTTTGCTTTGTGCACTGGTCCAAATCATTTGGTGGAGGGGGGATTATGGTGTGGGGTTGTTTTTCAGGGGTTGGGCTTGGCCCCTTAGTTCCAGTGAAGGGAACTCCTAAGGCATTAGCATACCAAGACATTTTGGACAATTTCATGCTCCCAACTTTGTGGGAACAGTTTGGGGATTGCCCCTTCCTGTTCCAACATGACTTCGCACCAGTGCACAAAGCAAGGTCCATAAAGACATGGATGAACGTGTGTTGGGTGGAGGAACTTGACTGGTCTGCACAGAGTCCGGACCTCAACCCGATAGAACACCTTTGGAAGGAATTAGAGTGGAGACTGCGAGCCAGGCCTTCTCCTCCACATCAGTACCTGACCTCAACCCAAAAGAACAGCTGAATTCGAGTGCATTCTGTGAGCCAGGACTTTTCGTCCAACATCAGTGCCTGGCCTCATAAATGTTCTTCTGGAAGAATGGTCAAACATTCCCATAGGCACACACCTAAACCTTGCGGACCGCCTTCCCAGAATAGTTGAAGCTGTTATAGCTGCAAAGGGTGGGCCAACTCAATATTGAATCCTACAAACTAAGACTGGGATGCCATTAAAGTTCATGTTTGTGTAAAGGCAGGCGTCCCAATACTTTTGGTAATAAATTGTAACTTTATATGTACACTTAGCCCAGTACAAGTCAGGTGATGGTCCTTTTTTTCCCCCCTTATCCCTTTCCTAACAATAAACTAGCTGAAGAACCCATATTTGATGATCCATACTACACTATGTTCATAAACTGCCCCAGGGGCCCAAAGTGAACGGCCAGCAGAATCGATAGGCTTTCCTTTTATTTTATTTATATGAATTCTGTCTTGTAGCCGGTAATATTCGTAGAAAGCCGCGCATACATCACAGCCTGTTGCCAATTAATGTAACACAACAGCCCAGGGGAATGGAGTGAATGGAATCTGTATTTTGATTTAATTAGAGTTAGCTTTAATTTATGGAGTTCTTGTGTCTCACATGTGGCTACATGACGATGCTGTGTGTGCGAAAAAGCAGAACGATTTAAAAAAATAGTTGAAAAAAAATAAAAAATACCCCATCCGAAAGTAAAGATTATTTGGGAATGGAAGTGCCCTTTAACCACTTCAGCTCCGGAAGATTTACCCCCCTTCATGACCAGGCCATATTTTACGCTACAGCACTGCTTTAATTTAACTGACAATTGCGCAGTCGTGGGACTTTGCACACAAATAAAATTGATGTCCTTTTTTTTCACACAAATAGAGCTTTCTTTTGGTGGTATTTTATCACCTCCGCGGTTTTTATTTTTTTCACTATAAACAAAAAAAGACCAACAAATTTGATAAAAAAATAAATATTTCTTTCTGCTATAAAACATATCCAATAAAAAATGTAAAAAATCTAATTTTTTCATAAATTTAGGCCAATATGTATTCTGCTACATATTTTTGGTTAAAGAAAAAATCCCAGTAAGCGTATATTGATTGGTTTGTCCAAAAGTTATCGCGTCTACAAACTTTGGGCTAGATTTATGGAATTTCTTTTTTTTTTGGGAAGAGAGAGACCTGATTTTTTTTTCTCTGTTGCAGTTAACCTGTTACTGCGGCAGACAGCCCCTCCTGCGACGCAGGAGCCGACGTAGCTGTACGTCGGTCGCGCGCCTGCAGCTAGGGGACTCTGATGCACGGGGCCGGTGGCTCCAATTGCCGCCTGACACCCGCGATCGCTCCCTGCTGAGAGAGAACGGTCGGCTGTTGTAAACACAACTGACCGTACTTCTCTCTGGAATGATCACAGAGCGCCTGTGATCCTTCTATATAGGAACACAGGTCTCTATGGTCTTTCACAAGTCCCTCCCCCATACAGTTAGAAACACCCCCTAGGCTCACATTTAACCCCTTGATCACCCACCCTTCCCTGCCAGTGTCATTATTACAGTAACAGTGCATATTTTTAGCACTGATTACTGTAGTAATGTCACTGGTCCCCCCCAAAAGTGTCAAAAATGTCAGTTAGGGGTCCGACCTGTCCTCTGCAATGTGGCAGTCCTGCTAAAAACCGCAGATCGCCGCCATTACTAGTAAAAAAACAATAAAAATGACATAAATCTTTCCCGTAGTTAGTAGACGCGATAACTTTTGCGCAAAACAATCAAAATATGCTTATTGCGATTTTATTTTTACCAAAAATATGTAGCAGAAAACAAATTAGCCTAAAATGTTAAAAAATATTGATTTTTATTTTTATTTTTTTGGGAATGTTATATAGCAGAATGTGAGAAATATATATTCAAATGGGGACACTAGTTCTGGTGACCTTGAAGTCCCCAACAGATTCCCTTAACCACTTCAAGACCAAGCCTATTTCCTACTTGTTGTTTACAAGTTAAAATCAGTATTTTTTGCTAACAAATTACTTAGAACCCTCAAACATTATATATAATTTTTTTAGCAAAGACCCTAGAGAATAAGATAGCGGTTATTGCAAAATTTTATGTCACACGGTCTCTGTGCAGCGGTCTTTCAAACGCAATTTTTTTTGGAAAAAATACACTTCACTGAATTAAAAAAACGAAACAGTAAAATTTGCCAAATTATTTTTTGTGTTTTGTTGAAAGAAGATGTTACGCCGAGTAAATAAATAAGTAACATGTCACGCTTTAAAACTGCACACACTGGTGGAATGGCGACAAACTACGGTACTTAAAAATCTCCATTGGGGATGCTTTAAAAATATTTACTGGTTACCAGTTTAGAGTTACAGTTAGAATTATTGCTCTAACGATCGCGGCGATACCTCACATGTGTGATTTGAACACTGTTTAAATTTGCAGGCGCAACTTACCTATGCGTTTTCTTTAGTGCGTTCGCACGCGGGGACAGGGGCTCTTTAAATTATATTTTTTTTCTCATTTATTTTTTTAAATTATTTTAACACTGTTCCTTTTAAAAAAAAATAAATAAATTCTGATCACTTTTGTTGCAGTCACAAGAAATGTAAACATCCCTTGTGACAGTAATAGGCAGTGACAAGTACTCTTTATGGAGGGATCTGGGGTTTAAAAGACCCCAAACCCCTCCACTGCACTTCAAAGTATTCAAAATGGCAAACTCAGCATTTTTGAATACCTTGGATTTTTTAAAATCTGCACCGTTGGCTGCCGAGTACACCGGAAGTGGCGTTGTGACGTCACTTCCGGGTTTCATCATCGGGGAGACCCGATTGAAGCTGATCTCGGCTTTGTTCACTATTTTTCAGTGCATATTATTTAGCACTGTTTACTGTATTAGTGTCACCGGTCCCCAAAAAGTGTCACTTAGCGTCAGATCTGTCTGCCGCAACATCGCAGTCCTGCAAAAAATTACTGATTGCCACCATTACGAATAAAAAAAATAAATAAAAAGAGTCTATAAATCTATCCCATAGTCAATGCCTGCATTTCCACCCAAAAAAAGAAAAAAAAAGAAAAAAATCTATCCCATAGTTTGTGACTTTTGCGCAAACCAATTAAAATACGCTTTTTGAGATTTTTTTTTTTTTTTACCAAAAATATGTAGCAGAATACAAATTGGCCTAAACTGATAAAGAAATTATCTTTTTTTTTTTTTGGGGGGGGGGGGGGGGATGTTTTATAGCAGAAAGTAAAAAATACTGGTGTTTATTCAAAATTGTCGCTTTTTTTATTAATAGCGCAAAAAACTAAAAAATCGCACAGGTGATCAAATACCACTAAAAGAAAGCTCTATTTGTGAGAAATAAAGGACATTCATTTTATTTGGGTATAAATAATGAGTAAAAGATTCAGCGCTGAATAAATAATAGGACCAGCAGCTAACACTCAAGGGTAATCCAACACCTTCAATGTAATTTCTTCCCATCTGTTTATTTCCACATCACCTTTTATGAACTGTCTCTTTTACTCATGAAATGGTTTTTTAACAATTTTGGTTTTAAGTGATTTTACCAAAGATTGTTATTCAATATTTATTGTGATATCAGACTGCGCTACACTACTATTTATTAATTTTATTTGGGTACAGCGTCACACAACCGCGCAATTGTCAGTTAAAGCAACGCAGTGCCGAATCGCAAAAAATGGCCTGGTCATTAAGGGAGAAAAACCTTCTAGGGCTAAAGTGTTTAATTAGGGTTTATGGTGCACGGACACCGTTTGGTTCCACTTTAAGCAGCCAGCACAGGCACTCCCAATGTCATCCATAAAATGTTAGCTGGAGTCCAACAGATGATAAAAATTGAATATAAAACATTACAAGCGATTACCCCTCGTAGAATATAATAATTTAAAGCAATAGAACAAGAGGGAAACTAAATGGATTTAAATGGGAAAACATTATATTGTAAAATGAGGAGCTGTTAAAAAAAAAAACAAATCTAACTCGTTATCACTTTTCACTCCTTCCCGTGAAATCGCAGTGAAGCTAAAATGCAGCTCACAACAACCCGACACACTGGGGGAGATTTACTAAAAACTAAATATGGTGCATAGCAACTAATCAGCATCTAACCTCAGCTTGTTTAATTAGCCCCCCCCCCCCCCCCTTCACATCGGCGCAATTTGGAAGGTCAAATCGCATGTCAAATCTCAGCCTATTGCCGGCAACGGCACTGTCCCAATCGGTGCAACGCTGACTTTGCAGCACCGCCGCGCCGATTTCTAAAAGTAGTTCCTGCACTACGTTTGGAGGAGACCAGAGTATGGTATAGGAGATTCCAAATGTCGTCCCCATCGTCATTGTCCAGGTGCTGGATATTGTGCTGCCATTTAGCTCTAAGGCCAGACAGGGTGCGAAGAGATACCGAAAGTAGGTGCGCATATAGGTGAGGTGTGGGCTTCTCTGTACAATCTAAATGAAGCACTCACTCAAGGGTTTGTTGAACCAAAACTAGGGAGACACGTGGAAATTGGATGGAAACGGTATGAGAGAGCTGTGGATAAAACAAATAATGAGGAGGAAGAATGAAATCTGACGATAATTGTGACCAGGGCTTCAGGATAGTGCGATTGGTAATTTGTGAAATGCTTTTTACAGTAAATTTGGCCCATGCACATGGATCGGGTAACCCATAGAAATGAGGCATGGATGAGTTGAGTCAAAACGGAGTAGAAGGCAAAATTTCCCCCTCCGGAAGACGTCCACAGCGAAGGCCAGCTTCCAAGGCTCTGATGATAGTGAGCATCGAGGGGGTAAGTGGGTACAGAGCTTTAGGGCCTCTAAATAGAAGAAGCTCCAATACCTCAAGGAAAGAGACCACCGCAGCCTCCAGCATAGTGGAGGTAGAGTAGTCAGGGGAGAACAACCAAGCCTTCGTCACCAGCTGGGTGACCAGAAAATATTTATGGCAGTCTGGCAAGACCAAGCCCCCTTGGTTTCTTGGGCATGTCAAGGCTGGCAGTTTGAAACGTGGAGAACTAATACCTCGTACACATGCAACGATTATCGGCCGACCGATCGTCCGACTTTTGTCCAGAGTGGTGTTTTGTTGGTTGGAATGTGCCTAGACTGCACACAAATTTTCTCGGCCAACAAAAATCTACTTCAGAAGTGATGTCATGTGCTGTTTTACTTTCCGTGTGTTTTTTCTTCTCTGAGCATGCCCAGTCTTGCTCATCTGGATTTTTGTCTGCCGAAATCTGTACTGACTGACGGAAAATCGGCCGTTGTGTTGACGGCCAACAAAAATTTTATAGCCTGCACACCAGATTTTTTTCGGCCGAAAAGTCGGAGTCGGTTTTAGGGGAATGGAGGACATCAGCTATGAGGAAAGACTACAAGCACTGAACCTTTTCTCTCTGGAGAAAAGACGATTGAGGGGGGATATGATATCAATGTACAAATACTGTACTGGTGACCCGAGCATAAGGAACAAACTATTCAGAGAAAGGAGATACAATAAGACACGTGGCCACTCACTAAAACTAGAGGAAAGGCGGTTTAACCTTAAAGTGCGTAGGGGGTTCTTCACTGTAAGAGCGGTAAGGATGTGGAATTCTCTTCCACAAGCAGTGGTATCAGCAAGGAGCATTGATAGTTTCAAAAAACTATTAGATGGACACCTTAGAGACCACAACATACAGGGGTACACAATGTATGGTTAAATGCAAACACACACACGCATCATAGGTTGAACTGGATGGACTGTTGTCTTTTTTCAACCTCACTAACTATGTAACTATGTAACTATGTAACTATGGTTGTCGGAAGCATCATACTAACAAGCCGAAAATTGGCCGATCGGATGTTGGTCGAAAATTTCCGGCCAATAATCGATGCGTGTGTATGAGGCTTTAGACCCAAAAGGAAAGAGGAAAAAAATCTGATTGAGCCAATTTAAAGAATGCAACCTTTAACTGACAAATCTTAAATATCAGTTAATTTTTTTGCCGAGAAGATACTTTTGGAAGACAATGTTGAGCATATAGGAATAATATTAAAGTGTTGGCCAGGCAATAAATCTATTCAAATAGGGGAGATTCAATACAGATCTGTGATTGGCAATGACCTGATCTTGTGCATCTGACATCAACTCAGCTGTTCTGGAATAGAAACATCAGAAAACCTCCCCTGCAGGGCCCTCTTCAGACCCCTGAGCCTCTTTGCAGCCTTAAGGGCTGCTATGACTGTGGTTCCTGTTGACATAGTGGGCAAATCCATTGTATAGCTACATAGCGCCAGTCTGTTAGCCGTTAGTGGTCTAAGACCAATTTAACAGTTTGTGAGTTCTTGCTGAATGGTGTAAGTTTTTAAAAGTTTCAGAAGGTTTTATAATGGGCTTAAAGGATTAGTCTAGTTTTCTGTAAAAATGCAGGGCTGCAATATGGAGCTTATGAGTGAAAATCCAGCTGTACCTTTAGATAAGACAAAGCCCTCTTCCACCATCCTGGTGTTCATGTGTACAGCACAGTGTTTACATCTACTGTACATCTGTGATGCTCATGCGACTAAGGCTAGGTTTACACCATATAGGTGCGAATAGGCACATTCGTTGCGCAGTCCTGCACATCATGTGTTTCAATGGGCTGTCCTAGGCACAAAAACCAAGCAAAAGAAGTCCCTGACCCTTTTTCAAAATTGCACAGAACCATTTGGAGTACACAAAAACGCATGCATTACCTGGTGCATGGGGCGGGGGAGGCAGGGTGCCATTAGCAGTTATTGGCACCGTCACACGTCTTACGTCTTCTAAAGGGTAGCACAATTCTGTGCATGCCTAGAAAGTGCACAATTTTGCGCACATTCCCGATACGCACATGGTGTGAACATAGCAGAATGGATGTGGTTCTGCAGGAGGCACTTGTATAGGCATGCTTCACACTACCGCAACCTGCAGTACGACTTAGCCAGGCGACTTCCTGGCAATTTGAGTAATACTTTGATAGAAGTATAGAATAGAAGTCACATAGAAGTATTACAGAGACCTTTTCTGAAGTTGGATCGACTGAGTAGTGCTAATTAAGACAGCTCTCATTGACTAACGGGAGATTTCACGTGTCACGCGACTTGGGGTCTCACAAGTCGGATCCCAAGTCACGACAGTGTGAACTGAACCCAAGTCAAATGTAGTTTGCTTTCAGATGCTTCTGAGATGCTTTGATACATAGGATTTACTTGGGTTTGCCTCAAGTTGCCATAATGTTGGTTCAGGTTGCATGCTAACTAATGTTTAACACTTTTAGGTATTTTATTCCTCTCTGAGAGATTCTGGCATTATCCAGGGTTGACTCTCTACTTCCTAGATTGACATGGCTCATGTACATTCTGGTGTCTGTGCAGTTCTAGACAAATGTCTGATATTTATCAGCCTTTGCTTGCTACAATGTGCAGTATGATCACCGGGGAAGAGGAGACTGAGGGTCGCCTTTAACGCAGGGCACAAGGGGGAGCTGCCCCCAGGCCCAGTCATTGTTGTGGGCCCAAAGTAGCTGCCCCTTGAGCCTGTACTGCCTTCAAATAGTTGATAAATGGATTTGGCTATCACTCAGGAGATGAGGGCGAATTTGAATGTTGGGGCACTGGTGATTGGTTGGGTGTTATGTCTTCAGCCTGTGAGGTGATTGGCGAACTCAGTAAAGTAAACCTTGTCCAGGGAGATTGTCTGTCAGTCCCAAGCACAGTCACACTGACCTCTCTCCCTCACCATGTCCAACAAGAAGCAGACTATTGGCCTGCTAAAGAACTTCTTAGTCAGAGGGTTTGGCGGAGTGTTCGCCTGACATCCTGTGGACACTATTAAGGTGAGACCGCTGGGTGGGGGGCCAAAGCAGGGTTCTGTGGAAAGAGGGGAGGGGTGCTGTGTAATGATGGGAGTAGTATGAGGAAGGGGATCCTGTATAATGATGGAGATATGGGGAGGGGGTCCTGTGTAATGATGGCGGTAGTATGGGGGAGGGGGTCCTGTGTAATGATTGGGGTAGTATGGGAGAGGGGGGTTCTGTGTAATAATGGTGGGTAGTATGGGGGGAGGGGTTCTGTGTAATAATGGTGGGTAGTATGGGGGGAGGGGTTCTGTGTAATAATGGTGGGTAGTATGGGGGGAGGGGTTCTGTGTAATAATGGTGGGTAGTATGGGGGAGAGGTTCTGTGTAATCATGGGGGTAGTATGGGGGAGGGGGTCTTGTATAATGATGAGGAGGGGGGGGTTCTGTGTAATGATAGGGGTAGTATGGGGGAGGGGATCTTGTGTAATGATGGGGGTAGTATGAGGGAGGGGATCTTGTGTAATGATGGGGGTAGTATGAGAGAGAGGTTCTGTGTAATTATGGGGGGGGGGGGGAGGCAAGAACATTTTGTAGAACAGTTTTCCCAGGGTCCAATCAATTTTAAAGACGGACCTGTCTTAGCCAAGGCAATGTCACCGAGCTAGAGATTAAAGCGGAAGTACAACCTAAATACTTTAAATTCCCCCCTGCAATCATTAATGTGAGCGGAGTTCAGCCTTATTTGTCAAAAAGAAAAAATTCCAGTTTTTCTACCTTTATTTTACAATATTCAGTGCTGTCACATGACTTCAATTCCTCTTCCTGCTGAGTCCAAGCGCATCAAGTAGGTGTGGTTACTGAAAGCCAGTGACATCACTTCCAGGCAGTGGACGTATACAGAATGGGAGGAGCTGATCATAAGTTCCCGCCCAGGGTTCTCTCATCAGTAAGGATGCATTGTACATCCCAATTCATGAGAACATGAGGAAATAAAAAAGCCATTCACACAGGACACGGGGGGTATAGCTGTGCTAGGCTTTTAATGAAGAATAGGAGAAGGAAGTTGGACATGGGGGGAATGTCAGTGTAGCTGGAAGTGCTTGGGGGTCTCAGCTAGTGGTCTACAATGATCATAGTACAGACAACCACACTAAGTCTACGTTTCCACCAGTGTGACTTGTCACGCGACTTTGGACACACAAAGTTGAATGACATGTCACAGCCTATTGATTTCAATGGCACCCTTTCCCATCTATGCGACTTTGAAAAATCAGCGACGTTGAAAAGGTACCTACACTACTTTAATGCAACATTTGATGTGACTTTGATCCAGAGAGTGTAAAGTTGGATCAAAGCTGCACTCAAAGTCGCATTAAAGTCACACTCCAGCCTAGTGGCTACGTTTCCACTATTGCGACTCCTAAGTTGTGTGATTTAGAGTGTGACTTTTGATCCAATTTTACACTCTCTGGATCAAAGTCGTATCAAAGTAGTGCAGGCACCTTTTCAAAGTCGCTGATTTTCAAAGTGGCATAGATGGGAACGGGTGCCATTAAAATCAAGGAGCTGTGACTTGTAATGTGACTTTGGACATAGTTGCACGACAAGTTGCTCTACTGGAAACTGAGCCTAAAACTCATCGCTCACATGTAATGAGCAATAGAAATAGATCGGTATCCTTCTAAACTTTCAAAAAATGTTACTTTGTACCTTATTTCTTTCATATATTGCGCCGGTCATGTGACCCCCCCTCTCTCTCAGGAGAAGCTGCTAGCCTAAACGAGGTAATGAAGACAGGAGATCATGTTCTGTGAAGGATAGGAGGGATGGGATAGAAGGGATAGGGGTGGGGCTGGGCAGGTCTAGGCATGCCTGTCTAAGAAAGACCGACAACTTTTTCAGGAAGTGAAAGATTAGCAAATTGAGATAATAGGAAATAGCGTTGTCTGTGAAGAACAGGAAGAAGCTGTTTGTCTAGCTTAGATAAGACTTTCTAAGCTACACAAGCAGCTAGACTGAAAATGAATAATATCAAAGATAAAGATATTTAACATACTATTATTAGGAAAAAACTTTTTTGACTGTAGTTTCCCTTTAAAAATGGCCTTTAATGATAACATGATACTGTAACTGTATATTGTCTAATGGCTGGAATGTATGAATGCAGACCTGTAATGTTACTGACACATCTACATCTACTACTGACTTGTGGTCAGTTTGTTGCAGAGGAGGATCAGATTTAATTGGGTTTGGAGCTCATCAGAGTAAGTGCTTATTTTCTGGCCCCCGGGATGCAGAACAGTAACTACAGTCCTACATACAGTCAGATGGCAACATGAAAATGAAAAACAATGGTGAACTCCATAGAGTGGGAGGTCTTGGCTTGCACGTTGTAACGATATGTTCTCTGTAGGCTGGTTGCTAATAGGGGGGTGACAGCATACTGAGACTCCATGATCTGCAAACAACAGATATCACTAATGAAAAACTGCAGAAGGTTTTAAGATTGCAAATCTTTAGAATTATTTTTATCTGGAGAAATTAGATAATCATCGAGGGGGGGGGGGGGGGGAACCAGCGCTATGGATGAGAACTACCAGGCTTATGAGGTGATTAGGTTGCAGCCACCAACCAACCCCTAAGAAACTTAGGGGCTGAGATATAATGTGGGGGTGAGAAGTTGGAAACGGCGCTACCTAGCGCATGTGCAAAAATGCGGGTGAGACAGAGGAAAAAGTGCTTAATGCGTGATATATAGTGCAAACATAAAATGTGCAAATATTATGCCTGTGAAAGATTCCCAGTCACTGGCTAAATATGGACGATTTTAAGCCAAATATTGAGTAAAAAAATGTGTGTAAGGTATGATGATTATAAATAATAAATAATGTAGTAAAATGATTTCCGATAGGTACGTAGTAAAATCAATAGTTAATATAGTGATCAATATAGTAAAAACAGTGGTTAAATATAATAAAAGCAGTGATTAAATATGGTAAAAGCAGCGAGGATACTAGTTAATACCTTCTGTTTGATATACCTCCAAATTGACCACTAGGGGTCGCACTTACCCTTTTAGCAAAAAATGATATGTATGGGAGCCAAAATGGGGTATGATCAAGCTTTCTCAAACCTGTTCCCAATCCGTCCTTACGGACCGATGGATCCCATCTGGGTGTAAAGGGAAGAGAACGGACCTCTTAGTGTGGCATACAAAGGAGAACTTTCAAAAGGCTAGTAGTAACTCACGCTTAGGGGATCGGTACAGCAGATCGTATCAGATGGATGCAGACAGCGCAGAGGAAGCTACAGCGTTCCAGACTCAGGCGAGCTGCGGACCGAAAGTGACGTTGGGTTCCGCCCTACGTATGTTTCGTCATAGGACGTCTACGGGAGCGGTGCCCATCAGTCAGCCTCTCCGTCCTCATATAGCCGGACTCATCCCAGCGGCCAATCACATGTCCTTATGCAAATCGTCAGTGATGGCTCAGCTGCACAGGAGGTATTGGATTTCCTCGTGTGTGCGGACTTACTATGGGATGATTATCAACAGCTGCGTTTATCATCATGCCTGATCATGCTGCCATTTATAGATCCGATTTGGGTTAAAATAAATAATTTATTTGAATTTATAATTAAAACCAGTATAGAAAAAGGTAAATAATAAAAATAAGAAAAAGAGGGCATAATCATCGCCCAGTTTTTTTTTTGAGTTTGACAGCATAGAACAAGGGTAGTAGAGGTCCAGTCAGTAGAGGTCCAGTCAGTAAAATTTTCTTCCAGCAGAAGTCTGAATTGCATGTTTGTGCGAATACTCAGATCCTTCACATCAGAAACCCCCCTCCCCCCCTTTAAATCACCAGTCCCCCCCCTTTACATCAGTGTCCTCAGTTCCCACCTTTAAACTACAGTCCCCCCTTCACATTACAGTCCCCACTTTTATATCACAAGTCCCACCTTTATATCGTTATACCTTTATGTCCTCAGTCCTCCCTTTAAACTACATTCTCCCTTCACGTCATAGTCTCTCCCTTTATATCACAAGTCCCCCCTTTACATTCATTTTCTCAGAGTCCCTCCTTTACATCACAGCCTCCTCTTTATATCACAAGTCCTCCCTTTACACCAGTCCTCAGCCTCACCCCACCCCTACATCACAGTCCCCCTTTCTCACCAAAATTCCCCTATTTACATCACAGTCCCTACATTACAGCCCCCTTCCTTGTATCACAAGTTCCCCCTTAACATCAGTTTACCCCCCTTTACATCATAGTCCCCCGTTCACATTAAAGTCCCCCCTCTTGTATCATAAGTCCCCCCTTTACATCAGTGTCCTCAGTCCCCCCATTTACACTACAGCTCCCCCCTTTATATCACAAGTCCCCCCCCCTTTACATCAGTGTCTTCAGAGCCCCCCCTTTACATCACAGCCTTCTCTTTATATTACGAGTCATCCTTTTACATCACAGTCTCTTCCTTTGTATCACAAGTCCCTCCTTTACATCAGTGTCCTCAGTCTCCCCTTTCCATCACAGCCTCCTCTTTATATCACAAGTCCCCCCTTTACATCAGTGTCCTTAGCCCCACCTCACTGCTACATCACAGTCCCCCTTTCACACCAAAATCTCCTCATTTACATCACAGCCCCCCCCCCCCCACCCTTTTACATAAAAGTCCCTACATCACATCCCCCCTCCTTATAGCACAAGTTCCCCTTCGACATCAGTGTCGTTGGTTCCCCCCATTACATCACAGTCCCATCCTTAACATTACAGTCCTCCCTTTTATATCACAAGTCTTTCCTTTACATGAAAGTCCTCAGAGCCTCCCCTTTACATCACAGCCTCCTCTTTATATCAGTGTCCTCAGCCCCCCTCCCCTTTACATCATAGTCCCCCCTTCACATTACAGTCCCCCCTTTGATATCACAAATCCCCCTTTACATCAGTGTCCTCGCCCCCCCCCCTTTTATATAACAGCCCTCCCTTCACATCGCAGCCCCCCCCCCCCCCTCCTTTACATTACAGTCCCTCTTTTACATCAGTGTTTATAGCCTGCTTCACATCACAGTCCCCCCACCCCCCTCTTTACATCAAAGTCCCCCCTTCAGTTGAGTGTTCCCTTATGCAACAGTGCAGAGGGCGGGAGATGCAGCTGGTCTGGATGGAAGGCGGAAGCTGCCCAACCTTTCTTGCTAACAAGCAGGTGATTGGTTGCTAGGACATTGGACAGTTCTAGAAACAAATCACCCACTTGTTAACATGAAAAAATGGGCAGCACCCACCCTCCATCCAGACCTGATACACCCCCTGCCCTCTTCACTGTTGTGAGGACAGCAGCGATTGGGGGAAAAAAACTGGCAGAAGGATATACAGGGCAGTTAGGCAAAAGAGAGAGACACCCAGGCTGCTAAGCCACGCAAATGCAACATCTAGGGGTGGGGGAAGGGGTATGAATCACCAGGAGAAAGCTCCAACGTCCTAGAGGTCCTGAGAGAATGTGACACAAATAATGTATGAATTCAAATACCTAATGGTGTATAACCGGTGAGCCAAGCAACTGGAACCATGATAGGAAAAAAGAGAGAAGAAGTTGCAGAAATTGGCTCAAACACTGGTATTGAAGAGTTAAAAATGGTACTTTATTGAAAAACAATTGACCAAGCAATATGCAAAAATAGAGTAAAACATTACAAACCTACAAGTTAAGAATGCTCATGGACCCAAGGCCAGACAATGATAATGAAGTGTCCCATCACATGTGAAACGCTGGTATAGCCTCAAAGGCTCCACCCACCACCCAGACCCACAGCCACCAAGGTCAACTAAACCCCCAAAAAATGTGAAAAAATGCCCCAATAGGGGATCTTGATTGAAGATTCACAGAACCTGGGGAAAAGCAATAATGGAAAATAAAATGATTCAAGGGACTGTCCACCAAAGATAATGAGGCTCCAATTCGTTAGGATATGATCCAAGAACTGTGGTCCTGCCAGTGGGATCAAGCGATGCCACGCAACCATGGTGGTCCACCATTTAGCGATGACTGACAGAAAAGAAGCCAGAGGCTGACTTGGCCCACCAGTCTTAGAACGAACCTGAACGTTTAAGTGGACTTACCTTTGAAAAATGCACATTAAGGCTTGCAAGCACATATAATGACTTGTTATAAAAATGCATGTTACTGTACACAGATGTGACAGGGCCAATAGCTTTCTTATACATTTTGAGGCCTAGTATTATTAAATTAGCTGAAATTAGTTAAACACATTTGTTTAGTATGAGAGGAATCCTGACTCCACCAGTCGTTAGCCTCTGCTCTTTATAGAAATTGGTAGCTTGTAATGTGTTGTTGTAGTGCTGATCAAAGGTCAGGATATGTAATTATCCCCTCCTCTTGAGGCCGCATCATCTTTTCCCTCTCAGCCGTTTGCAGCTGACACCGAGGTTGACAGCTGAGCTTTAAAATGTGACTTATGACAAGAAGCAATCTGAGAAAACAGCTCCAAACATAACGCCCTGTCTCCACGGCACAAATCATCTCATTAGAACCATGCCATCAGCATTTGTCCCTAGAGTATGATATTTTTGGGTATACCTCTGGGTTTTCCTCCACATATCTTAGTGTCATCTGTTTTTTCATTTTTCGAAGATTTTCCTTTGGAACCATAACTGTTCACAACCTCCATGCTTCTCGTTTTTTGAGTTTCATGGTCGCTTTGTTAGATACACCTATCCAGGCTATGTGCAAAACCTAATACTTGGAGCTCCCTCAAAGACATCCTGGTTTGGCAAGATGAATGTAGAGAAAGTGTATATACGAGGTCTATCCAGAATATAATGAGAATAAAGTTCCTACGCTCGAGAAGGGCTCTGTGAAGGGAGAAGCTGGCGGTCACTTGGGGTGGGGTCAGGGCCATCTTACCGAATGGGCACGCTGGGCAGTTGCCCGGGGGGCCCCACTTGCCGAGCTCCAGCCAAGCATTAGTCCCGATTCCCGCGTGCATCTCGCTGCCGAACTTAGCAGGTGGCAAGTGCCTGTTGGCCCGGCGCGGCTGTCAGGCCACTTGGGCCATGGAGGGGGAGCCCACAACTGCAGGAATGCCTGTCCACCTCCATGAGAACACGCACACACAGGACAGTCAAGTCTGACTCCCGTCCCTGTTTGTGTTCACCGGACCCAGCTGCCCAACTTGGAAGCTGTCCTTAGCCTGGCACTGCTGTAACAATAAATATTGCCTTATCGATAATTTACATTTTTATTCTTGTGGGTGATTGTGTAGGCGGGGCACTGGCACTGAGATGGCACTGGGTGGGGTGCCAGGTATACGTTAGAACACTGTTCAGTTGCATTCAAGCCCTGTCAGAGTCGAGAAATTATTTTTTGTGACACCCTGTTAAAGTGCCTCTTTATAAAAAAAATGCATGCGAGTTTGGAACAGTGGTACGCAATAACATTTTGTGTGAAATTAGATAAAGGTGCATTAGAAACTTTGGAAATTATGAGGAATGCTTATGGAGAAGCTGCGCTATCATCAATGGCGCAAGGCCTTCAAGGAAGGAGGAGAAGGTGTTAAAGACGAACAACGATCAGGATGCCGCTCTTTGTCAAAAATGAACAGAATGTGGATGCACTGAGGTCTGTTCTCAACTGTGACTGACGACTCACTATCCAAGTCAATTGTTCAGGAAATTGTGAATCAGGATTTGAAGGGTTTTAAAGGACACCATTTTGTTAGTGTGGATAACGTCCAGAGCCACTATGCAGGCTCTGAGTGCCATCCTACTTGAAGCATTCCTGGGAAGCTATGAAGAGTGGAAAAATTACTGGGATAGGTTAGGTTCCTCACCCCCTTGTGACGAAGTCGGAAATGATGAAACGCGTCGGAGCGTCTGGAAGTAACCTAAGCAGACTGACGAGTGTCCCCAGGCTGATTAACTCACTAGCATGGACAGGGTGAACGACGCCGGAGACACTCCGGTCTTGGATTTTACTGAATGCCCATTGCAAGTTTTTATAATGTGAGTTTACCACCATATTTTATTAATACACATCATTAGTCCAAACGGTATTGCACTATGTGAGGCTGCTTTATTTTGCATATACTTGACCGGCCTGACCGGGATGTGGCGAATGATGAGGTTGTGGCTTCATGAGGTATCCAGCTGACTAGAGTTTTGTTATTGAGCGTTGTTTGCCTGATCCACGAGAGTGGGAGGCAAGTCTTTCTGGTGAGTGATCTCACAATTGGGTGCTTGAACACACTCTGGTGGTGGATCTGAAGGTGTTCTATTCCAGCACTGGGATACCTGGGTTCTCCAGTTTATGCTCATGGACTCTCTATTCTTTTATTCATGATAATGAACTTTTTATGGACATTTTCTTTTATTCTATGTTACATGGACTAATTAATTATCCACATGCATTTTGTTCAAGAATGTTTTTATTTTATTTTTAAAGCGCTACTGGATTCTTTTAGTGTGGATTTAGGCATACTTGTGAGAGTTCTTTAAATTTCATGTACATGTAAGTAGCAGCATTCATTGCACATTTTATATTAACTGAGCGCGGAGATCATATTTATATATTTATGGAATTTTTATACATTTTGGTATATAGATTGATTGCAAAAATGATGGGGCATAATTCCTCCCACTGATTTCAATAATGGGGTATTATGCTTTCTACTGACACCAAAGATGGGACACTATTCCTCCCACTGACATCAACAGTGGGGTATTATTCATCCCACTGACACTGATTGGGTATTATTCATCCCATTGACACCAACATCCGGGCCCCCCGAAATCTGAAGGACAGAAAACTGGGCATTTGTTTAGAGCGTTCGGAGATCCCTAATGTAGAGTACAGTGTGACGTAAAGGTATGCATGGTCATTAGTGATTGGGCTTAGATCAACTTTAATTAAAATGGGCATAGATGAACATCATTTGAAGGTTTGGCATCAGAATTTTCAGCAGTGGCGGCTGGTGTTCCATGGGCCGGGGTGGGGGCGACAGACAGATTGCACCATACCCCCCCCAGACCACACCATACCACGCACCATACCCCCCCACCAGGACCACGGCAGGACCCGCACCATAACCAACCCCGGCTCACTCACCCTGCCTGGATGCCTAGACAAGTGCAGCGGTGGCGGCTTCTGCTTCTTCCCTCTCGGTCTTCTGCTTCTCCTCCCTCCTCCTCAAGGCCCAATGGCATAGCTTCTCCTTTTGGCCAATCGGGAAACGGGTTTCAGGACCCGCTTCCTGATTGGCCAGAAGGAGGATCCATGTGACAATAGCAAATTTTATTTTCATTCGCTAATTTCACACTACTGTGTGTGCTCGGGGCGCAGTGCTCTGCGCCCCAAGCCCACCCTTATTTTTAGCCTATTAGAGCCTTTGGCTCTAATCACATGGTAAAGAAAAAAAGCCCATTGAACTCCATGCGTCCGGCGCCCCTGCATGTAGATTAGGGGGCCGTACGCATGGATAGGGGGGCGGCGCCCCTGCGCCCCCAATGCACCAGCCGCCACTGATTTTCAGCTCTAAAGCTTTCAGCAATAATATTATATTTTCCTCCTCACTATGCCTTTTAATTTTGGAGACAATACGGAAGAGGTAACCCCTGTCAGCTAGTTTTGTGTAATCTGTTTTATTTGGGAGATTTCCATTCACTTCCTGTCCTATAGACTCCATTCCTTTCTTTGACAGCTGACAAGTGTCCCTATTGCAAAAATTTACCTCTATTCTTGTTTTGGAGGCAACTCAAAACTTTTAATTTGCCCTCACTTTCATTCCTGGTGACAGTGGTGAGCAGGACTATTATTTATACATAAAATGTATACCACCTATGATGAGATCTGAAATCCCAAAACAAATTAACTTTCATATAGTACTACCCCCCAGAGGGCCACTGGATTTTGGTTCCCCCTGTTCCTGCACAGCCAGGCAATGTGCATTTTTCCAGCTTTCATACGAAGACAGAAATCAGTCCATGGGCTTATTTTTGTTGTTTTATTAGGAGAAAACAACTTGGATAGGGAAAAGTGTTTTTGGGATGCCCAATGTGACTTGATATAATAACTTTAGGACAACTTCCTTCACTAAAAAAAAAAAAAGGCAAATCCTGGACCGTATTCCCTCTGGAACAATATCAATGTCTCAGGATTTGGCAGTAAGAATATTCCTCTTGTATGAACTCTGTGTCCCTTTAGTGGAATTTAGCAAAGTCCCAAATTTGTAGAAGCTCTATGTCCCCTCTCTTCATAGAAGCAGCCCACCTAGCTGCCTTGTAAAGTGTCCCAGGAAAAGGGATTGGGTGTGGCTAAGGCACTGTCCCCTGAAAGAATGCTGGATATTGCATCCGACAGCCTTCTCCCTTTTTTGGCCCTGGGGTGTGCAGGTACTCACACGATTCCTTGAATCCTGCTGCTTTTGAAAAGACTGCTGTTCAAGCCTCCTGTTGTCCAGGTCCTCAAATGCTGGCCAGGGTGTCTCCTAAAAGAGACTGAAGGGTAGTGGAGATCCCTTTCTTCAGCTTCTCTCATTCCTCCATTCCCAGCCTGGAGGCAGAGCCCCCTCAGCCCCGGGGGCCCCTCCCTGGCTCCTCAACACAGCCTCCGCACCCCATCTTCCACCCAACAACCATCCACTCTCTGGCCAGGCTCTACCATATTTATGTGCTGACCCAAGGCTCCCAAGGCTAGGTTATGAGTAAGCGACCCATAGAGTCGTGAAACGCGTCAACCATGTCCATGTATGTGTGATGCACTGTTGTTTTCAACGTATGGGAATAAACACTTCAAGTTCATCTACTTTTTGAGTGCGGTCAAACTTTTTCCTTGAATATCTGACCCCTGCCTAGGGATTGGCCAGATTTCCATGAATATGCAGGTCTCAGCCTCTTCGCCTCCACCCACTAGCTTCTAGAAACTTCTACCAGTTTCTAGAAGCGGGTGGAGGTACCAGAGGCCTGGCCTGTAGAGTCCTCCAGCCTGACCTATAGTAACCCCAACCAATAACCCAGATTTACACAGACTACTGTGGGTCAGAATACATTTTCCTCACAGCTAGACTGTACATTAGAGCAGCCTTTTTCAACCAGGGTGCCCAGGCACCCTGGTGTGCCTTGAGGTCTCTTCAGGGGTGCCTCAGCAAAATACCCCAAAAATGTCCCAAAAATTGTATACAGGGCAGCAGGTGGATGAAGCCTGCCTTTTACGTTACACAAAGTCACAGGTTTTCATTGTGCACCGTTACGACCCTCTACCGGCTAACGACCAATGACATCATCAGTTGATAAGGAGGATGTCAGTCGCCTGCGTAGCATGCTTGTTTGACCCTCCCTGCTTCTCTCCATAAGTTTTGGGGTCATATTAGCTGACTGATGGAGAAAAACTGAGGAAAAAGAGAAACATTGGAATACTAGTCAGTACCAACTTGTATCACTAACGTTGGGCATCCTACGTGTGTGTATGTTGCTGCAAAATGTAAAACATTTAGGATGGGGTGCCTCAAGACTGTCCATCATTTTTTAAAGGGTGCCTCGAGACTGTCCTTAATTTTTTGGGTGTGCCTCGACTGAAAAAAGGTTGAGAAATAATGCATTAGAGGGTGCTACATACACCTAAGCATTACTGTCACTATAACAATTTAGCTATCCCCCCAAGAGCCCCCCCATCCCGAGCTGCCACCCTTAACCTTGACCATAAAAATATCTATTACTTCCCCAATGAATCTATCAGTCACAATGAGAATTTCTTCTGACGATCCAAACTGACCCCTAACTCTGACTTTCAAGATTGCTGTCACAACAACCTTCATGTGGAAAGTGTGTGCTGAAAATTTATAGATGCAATGTGCCGATAATAATTCCTGCAGCAGCAATAAAGTATATCTCTTCAATTCATACCCATGGCATAACGTCATTGATGAAAATGTTAGAGCTGACAAAATTATAGGCCTACACTGAAAAATCACCCTAAAATTTAGGCCCCAGGTGCAAATGATCTACTTTAATTGGGATGTCACCACCTCTACCTCATCCAGACAGATAATACTTTGCGTTCATAGGGAGAATGCAAAATGTTCTCTGGACGGTCACCATGATCACTAAGTAGCAGGACTTGGGACCCGGGGTCCCAGAAGATGCCATAAATCACCATAGCAGTGCCTACTACAGTGGTTTTCAGCTTCCACAGGGATCTTCCAGGTAAAACACATACTGTACATACTTACATTGGTCCAAGCTGGACCAATAATGACTATCCAAAAATATGCATACCTAAATTTTAGCTTTAAATTATTTACCAGGAAAAGAGGGGATTGGGACTTTAAATGAAGCATATGACTGGATAAATGATCAAAGCATGATACTACATTTATTGAGTAAAAAACACATTTCAATTATTACATACATGGATGTTTGATAAATTCATACACATACTGTATATATATATATATATATATATATATATATATATACTGTATATACACATATATATACATATACACATACATATATACACATATATATACATATACACATACATATATACATATATACACATACATATATACACATATACATATATATATATATATATATATATATATATATATATATATATATATATATATATACACACACACCATTGTCATGAACCCTATTACATTTCACCGATTGGTATTTTGTAACATGTAATGGTTATTTTAACACAAATATAATGGATTCTAGAAATATAAAATGTAACAAAAGGTAGCTATAAAAGGACAGCAGCATCCAAAGATCTTAACGCGTTTCGTGGATTTGCTCCACTCCTCAGGAGCAGATGCATTGTATGCATCTAGAAAAAATATGTATATTATATATATATATATATATATATATATATATAAAATACCAATAAGTATAGGAATAACCCCAAATGGTGGTGAAGCAGTATGAAGGCAAAATCCCTCCCTACATACTTACAAACACGGCTTCAAATTCAAACGTGCGGTAGAACATTTTTAATTATTTAAACCCACCACAGTAAAATCAGTGTGTATATGCAGTAAAGCATGCTTTGTTATGCTCACTATGGAACCTAAATGGGTTAATCCTGTGCTTTGTGTAAAGCCTGTTTGATCCTGTCTTCCCTGATCCCCCCCCCCCCTTCTTCCACTGTCCCCAAATACATGTAACATTACAGAACCTTGGGGCCACTCTGAAAATGCTCAGTTTGGTGCGTATTGCCAGAGAGGTTTTTTTCTTTTCTTAGGAGGGTGCATGTGATCAGCACAGGGTCAATCAGCACTGTCCAGACAGAGGGACAGGGGTCCTGAAACCTCACAGGACAATCAGGGGAGAATGAGAACTCCTCCTACAAGCTTTAACCAGACACTGATAGAAGTCACAAGACTGCTATATACTGCTGATGAGAAAAGGTATTTAGCAGTTTATATTTACAAAAATAATTGCATTTCCATGTTCTGTGTACTGTGGGAGAGCAGATAAAGTGACTGCAGGCTGCTGGGTTTAGTAACAATTTAAGATGCAAGCTTTTGAGATGCCTTAGTTTAGTTAGCTTTTCACAAAACAAAAACACCAGGATAATAAAAAAAAAAAAAAAAGTGACAAGTATTTTTTAATTGAGGCCAATGAAATCTGGAAATTACAGTCACATGACTGAAAATGGAGTGCCTTAAGCCAGTGTTCTAGCTTTGTTAAGTAATTCTATGATGGGTAAATTGACTATGCAAATTTGTATATTAAATGCACATTGAACACTCCTAATTTATTACTGTAATGCCATCAGGCTGCATATACAGTAATCCTGATTAAACAATAAAAAAAAGCTTATTTATTACTGTATAGACAGCCTGATTGCATTACAGTAATACATTAAAAGGGTTTAATTAGGCTTTAATACAAAAAAACTGCACATAAAAAAAACTGCAGAGACATCAGTACTTACATCATACCTCCCAACTTTTTGAGACACCTATTAGCAAAAATATGTAAGCATAGGACACACCCCCTGCCACGCCCCCTTAAAGGTAAATTATACAAAAACAAAATGAGTTAAACCCACAAGTTTTTTTTTTTTTTTTAAGTTTTTTTTTTAAATTTACAAATGCAGCAATTTAGAATTTGGATGAAAGGTTTAGCATTTTCTGAAAGATAAATAGTGCATTTTACATACAACTATATAGATCAGACTAAAATGAGGGACAAATGAGGAGGACAGAGGGACTTTCTTCCAAATCAGGGACAGTCCCTTAAAATCAGGGACAGTTGGGAGCTATGCTTACATGATTGTGTCATCACTGTGCCGGCATCCCAGTTCAGGAAGAAGATGGTGACTCTGGATTATCTGCCCTGCTCTCAATACAAGATGCACTATAGGTCAGCAAGTCTCTCTCGTACTGTTCCCTGTCACACTTGTGCGACTTGTCCTGCGACTTGGGACTTCAAAGTCACATGACAAGTCGGGCCCCATGATTTCCAATGAGTACCATTCATATCTGTGTGACTTCAAGTTGCAGCGACTTCAAAGTACTCCCCGCACTACTTTGGTCCGACTTTGATGTGACTTGAAGTTCATAGACCTCCAGATTACACAGGCATTGCTTCAAATCCAGTCAGTTGCGGCAAAAAAATGCGGCAAAGTTGTGCGACTTTCAGGTCACACAAGTGTGAAAGGGGCCTTAAAGCGGAGTTCCACCCAAAAGTGGAACTTCCGCTTTAGGGAGTCCTGACCCCCTGACATGCCACATTTGGCATGTCATTTTTTTGGGGGGGGGGGGGAGTGGGTACCTAGTTTTGACAGGTACCCGCTCCCACTTCCGCTCGGAGCGCCGCGGCGCCCTGAACGGAAGTTCTCCTCTCCCCCACCCTCCCTGCAATCTACTGGGACACGTCAGAGGTCCCAGAAGATTGCCGGCCAATCACGGCGCGCAGCGCGACTCGCGCATGCGCAGTGGGTACCCGGCTGTGAAGCCGCAAACTGTCACAGCTGGGTGCCCACAGCAGTGATGCCGGCGCCGAGGGAGAGGATCGAGGCTTCGGACGGCCGCATCGCTGGACCGTTGGACAGGTGAGTGAATGGCTGGAACTCCGCTTTAAAGTGGAAGTAAACCCTCCTATCGTTTTCAGCCAAGGAAGCTGCCATCTTGACCTCTGTACAATCTTCAACTGCCATGGTACTGCACATGTGATCAGTTATGACACCAGCCATTGGATGGTTTGAAAGTTTGGTTGAGAGCACATCCAATGTGACAGTTACATTCCTGGCACGTGCCGGTAATGTAATGGTTTTTTGAAACTGTCAAACCGATGGGTGGGTCAGATTTCTGACTTCAGAGCTCTGAGTCATGATTTGCGTAATGAGAAGGTTTCGGGGCTTCCAGAGTGCAGCGGAAGATCGCTAAGGGCTCATTCATACATGCCGCTATACTGTGGTCTTCTCACTGCCTGCTTTAACCCTTCTAAATGGTGACCCTTTGTGCTGCAACTGCATGCATTGCACTTAGTTGACAGGTGGTTGGGTTGCAGCTCTATTCACTTTAAAGCGTAACTCCACTTTTGTTGAGAAAAAAACATTCCCCTCTGGGTGATCTCTGTACATTACAAGGATTATAACAAACGTTGTTGCAGATTCCGACCTTTTGTTATTCTAAAGAAATCATTGTTTGTTCCTCTGTGCTGAGTGGGTCTAATGGGAGTGGTTTCATAATTATCAATCAGCTGTGCACCTGCAGAGCTCTAATGAGGAAAGCTGCTGGGCCTGCATCCCTTTAGACGTGTTCCTATTGGGAGGATCTCACCAAAAATTGCTTCCAAGTAACAAGAAAAGCCGGAACACTAATGTAGTTTTGATGCGATTTATTTCAGCACGATTTATTCCAGCATGACAGTAGAGATGTCCCGAACTGTTCGCCGGCGAACAGTTCCCGGCGAACTTCGCATGTTCGCGTTCGCCTCGGCGGGCGAACATATGCGATGTTCGGTCCGCCTCCTATACATCATCATTGAGCAAACTTTGACCCTGTACCTCACAGTCAGCAGACACATTCCAGGCCAATCAGCATACCCTCCCTCCCACACCCTCCCACCTCCTATAAAAAAGCAAGGGCAGCATCCATGTTAGATTCATTCTAAAGCTGCAGAGTTAGTTAGAGCAGGGAAAGTGCTGCTGCTGAATTAATAGGGAAATCATTAGCTAGGCCAGTGTTCTGTGTCCACTCCTGCTGTAAGGACAGCATCCTGACAGCACCCCAAAAAGCCCTTTTTAGGGCTGGTACATCAGTCTGCTTTTTTAAATTTTTTTTCTATATATTTATCAGGCATTTTTGGAGGCAGACATGACTTTTTTGGGATTAGTGTCGGGGTGGGGGGTCTAAAAGGTGTACCTGTGAAGTTTCAGCTCTGTAGCATGTCCAGAATCAGAAAAAAAAGATCATATAGGTGTAAAAGGAGGGTCCCACCATCCCTGCTCTACTGAAAAATGATCTTTTTTTCTGGTTCTGGACATGCTACAGAGCTGAAACTTCACAGGTACACCTTTTAGACCCCACAGACACTAAATCACACACAAAAAAAAAAAAAGTTCTTAAAAATTGTCATTTTTGATAGAGAGCCAATTATTGAAAAAATAAAAAATAAAAAACTTAAAAAAAAAAAAAATCTTTGGATTTAGTGTCTGGGGGGTGTACCTGTGAAGTTTCAGCTCTGTAGCATGTCCAGAACCAGAAAAAAAAAAAATTGAATTAGGGTTAGGGCTAGGGTTAGGGTTAGGGTTAGGGCTAGGGTTAGGGTTAGGGTTAGGGCTAGGGTTAGGGTCAGGGCTAAGGTTAGGGTTATTTTTAGTGCTTAGGGTTAGACGGTTAGGGTTAGAGGCGTAGGGGTAGGTTTACTAACTCTAACCCTAAGTATCTCACCACAACCCTAACCCTAGCCCCTAACACTAAACCTAACCCTAACCCTTAAAGCCCAGTTCCTGTCCTATTTTGGTCGGTTCTGGTCTGTTTGCGGTTGTTTGCGGTGCGTTAAACGGGGAGTTTGGTCTGTCACTGTGAAGCGGGCGTAACCCTTACACTACCTGATCGATACAACATCATACCTGATCGTATTCACACACTGGATGTTTTAAAGCACGTTATTCCAAACAATTTAGGAATGTTAGGTGATTTATGCCCTTTATGGATTAAAACCCGACTCTGCGTCAACTACGTAATTTTCCATGGGAGTTTTGGCATGGATCCCCCTCCAGCATGCCACAGTCCAGGCGTTATTCCCCTTGAAACAACTTTTCCATCACTATTGTGGCCAGAAAGAGTCCCTGTGGGTTTTAAAATTCGCCTGCCTATTGAAGTCTATGGCGGTTCGCAATGTTCGCCGGTTCGCGAACATTTGCGGAAGTTCGCGTTCACCGTTTGCGAACATTAAATTTTATGTTCGTGACATCACTACATGAAAGCAGTATACAACATGGCAAAAATCTAATGCGTTTCGGCCATAGCTTTACTCATAGCATCCCTTTAGACGTGATTTCCCTTTTGGAGTATCTCACCAAAAATTACATTTTTGTAGCAGGGGATGCCCAAAATCTGACTTGTATCTTAGTGCAGACTTCTGGGAAAACTGGTGAACCAATCACACAAGCAGGAAATTATGTTTCTGGGGCCTAACGCGTTTCGGCCATAGCCTTACTCATAGCATTCCTTTAGACGTGATTTCTCTTTTGGAGTATCTCACCAAAAATGAAATTTTTGCAGGGGATGCAGGGCTCTGATTTGTGTCCTGGTGCAGGCTTCTGGGAAAATTGGTGAGCCAATTACACAAGCAGGAAATGATGTTTCTGGGGGTGTGGTCAGTATACATTCTGTGTACAGAACACCTCCAGGTAACCATATTGTATTGCATTTTCAGAAACTTACAGATCTGCAGATTGAAAAAGGAAAGGTCATTTTTAAGAAGATTCAATTACAATATGATTTGTGTCGCAATTGTATGTGCTATATTATTTTTCTTTATTTGCTATTTTGTTTTCCCCCACGAAAGTAGAGTTACCCTTTAAGACTCCATTCACACTACCGCGACTTGTCAGGCGACTGGTCAGCCTGACAAGTCGCGGTCCATTCTGTGCTACTGGACCCGTTCTAATAGGAGCGACACAAGTCGCTCCAACTTAGAAAAAGGGTCCTGTACTACTTCGGGGCGACCTCGGAGCAACTTGCATTGACTTCCATTATGTAGAGTCCGTGCAAGTCGCGCTGAAATCGCGGTGCACGCGACTTCACAGGTCGCGGTAGTGTGAACCGGCACTTAGGGTTTGTGTTTGGGGGCGGTACTGTCTAAATGCAACATGTCATGTTAACAATTTTTTTGATGCCGACATGTGTAAGTGATGAGGTAATTTTTTTTTTTTGAGATTTCATGTATTTCTATACAAACCTACATATTATACATTTACAGGTAATTATTTGGCTTTAAGCTCCTGATGAGTGGACAGGGATCCACAAAACGCGTAGAGTTGCATAGATGCAACATTTAGGCTCGGTGACTAATGCAACTAGTGCGACTTGACATGTCAAAACCCATTGTTTTCAATGGGGCCCGTTTCCACTGCCGCGGCTTCAGTTGCGGCGACTTCAAAAGTAGATCGTGCACTACTTTTGAGCCGCCTTCAGTGCGACTTCCCTCTATATATGAGGGACAAGTCTCACTGAAGCCGCAGTTTACTTTCGCTACGAAGTCGTGCTAGAAGTAGTGGAAACCGAGGCTTAGTGACGACCATGTACTTTTTACTGAATATATCTTATCACTATTATAACAATGTTTTTACTATATGTATTTTTTTGTGTCAGCCTTTTTTTGTATACATGTCTGCATCATATTTGTAACTGATGTCAACATTTGTATCAATTACTGTATTTATATTACATTTATTATGCTCAGATTCTATTTTTGTATATCTTAGTTTGTGACCTGCCTCATTTAACCACTTCAGCTTCGAAAAAGGTTTTACCCCCTTAATGACCAGGCCATTTTTTTATATGATTCAGCGCTGCGTTATTTTAACAGTAATTTGCGCGGTCGTACGACGCTGTACCCAAATACAATTGATGTCCTTTTTTTCCCCACAAATAGAGCTTTCTTTTGGTGGTATTTGATCAACTCTGCGGTTTTTAGATTTTGCGCTATAAACAAAGAGTGACAATTTTGAAAAAGAAACGCCATATTTTTTTACTTTCTGCTATAAAACATTTCCAACAAAAAAAAAAATGTAAAAATCTATTTTTTTTATCAGTTTTGGCCAATTTGTATTCTGCTACATATTTTTGGTAAAAAAAAAAAAAATCCCAGAAAGCGTATTTTAATTGGTTTGTGCAAAATTATAGTGCTTAAAAATTACGGGATACATTTTTGGAAAGTTTTTTTTTTGTTTGTTTTTATTAGTAATGACGGCGATCAGCGTTTTTTTTTAGTGGGACTACGACATTGCGTTGGACAGATCGGACCCCTGACATTTTTGACACTTTTTGAGGACCAGTAACATTAATACAGTAATACAGTAATCAGTGCTAAATAATATGCTCTGTTGCTGTATAAATGACACTGGCAGGGAATGGAGTTAACACTGGGGGTGATCAAAGGGGTTAATGTATGCCTGTTGGTGCTGACTGACTGTGTGGGGGGGGGGAAGGGCTCTGTGACAGGCACAGAGCGATCGGGGTTGCAGCTTAGCTGAAACTCCTGACCTCTCCCTGCCTGTGTGACAGAAGAGCCGCCTGCTTTGTTTACATAAGCAGGCGGGTCTTCTGTCAGTTTCTCTGATGGTCGGCAATCGTCACCGCTCCTCCTGCGGCCCACCTCCCGCTGTGTCTGAACACAGCGGAAGCGCGGCTCCGGCGGCGTGCGCGCTCCACCAAGACAATCTACGTGATTTCACGCAGCCGAGCCGCTCTGCCGCAGTATATCTGCGGTGGGCAGTCGGCAAGTGGTTAAAGTCCCAGGACCTCTGTTTTCTGTTTGCATTAACCATTAGGGATGGAGGCATGTCACAGCATTTGCTTTGGATCATATCTTTAAATGCAACATGTCATTTAACTTTTGCTGCAGCCCTAATGCTGGTCACTCTGAGCAGCTGCAGCAAAAGTTTAGTTGGGCGGTCAGTGGGTGGTAAAACCATGGATCAGCCACCTGCTTTTACCACCCAGGCCCCCAGACCACCCATGTGAATGAGCCCTTATTGAACATACAGGGACCTCTGTAAATTACAGTTTTGATAAAGCTTCTCAGGGACATGAAGTTTCTGTTGGCTGGTGCTCCGGACTGTGTTATACAAGTGTTTGTCTAACTGGTTATTATCAGATTCGGTTATCTTTATGATTTGCTGCTTTGACAGCACTGGGATGGATGGTTTGCTGTCAGTAGTGAGTGCCGCTTTCTGCTCACGCAATCAAGGGAAGATCAATATCTGCCAGGACTGCCAGCAACTCCTGTTAGCATTTATAAAGTATTATTAATGATCAAAGGCTACAATAAGGAACTGTCCAAGCACTTGGACAAATTCTGTATCGCTGTTCTGTATATTTCCTCCGGGCAAAACACAAAAATGAGTCACCCAATAGTAGAAAACCTGCTGACCTGTTCTGGCTGGGGTTTTGGAAGCAGAAATCATTTTAAACATAGTCGGGCCTGTAATGGGAAATGTGACCCGCAACTTCAGCATACTAGTCATGTCACCCAATACAGCTCCATTCAGCCCCCTCCAGCTCTGACAATTGGAAATTGGAGATTGGCTGCCTGGAAAGACAGTTACTGAATTGCAGGAAGAATCTGTCAGGAGATGCTAACCGTCAGTGGCGGCTGGTGTATTGGGGGCGCAGGGGCCCCGCTCCCCCTATCCATGTGTCCAGCCCCCTAATCTACATGTGGGGTGCCGGACGCATGGAGTTCAATGGGGCTTTTTTTTTTTTTAGCCATGTGACTAGAGCCAGAGGCTCTCACAGGTTAAAAAAAGGGTGGGCTCGGGGCGCAGAGCAGTGCGCCCCGAGTACACCCACTTGTGTGACAATAGCGAATTAATATTTGCTATTGTCACACGGATCCACCTCCTGGCCAATCAGGAAGCGGGTCCTGAGACCTGTTTCCTGATTGGCTGAAAGTAGAAGCCATGCCCTTGGGCATGGGGGAGGAGATGCTTCTAGTGAGGGGGAAGAAGCTGAAGCTGCCGCCGCCGCTGAGGGTAAGTGAGCCGTGGGGGGGTCCAGGGTCCTGGTGTGGTCCTGGTGTGCAGCCTGGTGGGGGCCGGGGGGTGTATGGTGCAGTCCGTTTGCCGCCCCCCCTGGCCCATGGAGCACCAGCCGCCACTGCTAACCGTCCCGCTGGTTTCCTGACTGGTAGTCTTCTTCTCCCAGTATCAGGTGGAAGGGCGATTGAGATCCTACAGCCAGAAATATGGGACCTCAATAGAAAGTGCACACAGGCTATATCAAGGAACAACAAACAAGCACTCACGGTTAGTAGAGAGAGAATTCAGCGAACCAAGATCAGCAAAAATCCAAAGAAGTAGTCCACGAGGCAAGGTCAGGAACAGGCAGAGTCTGCAACTGCTATCAACAAAATCCAAAGGGGTAGTCCAAGAGCCAAGGTCGGGAACAGGCAGAGTCGGTAACAGCAATCAACAAAATCCAAAGGGGTAGTCGAAGAGGCAAGGTCAGGAACAGGCAGAGTCGGCAGCAGCAATCAACAAAATCTAAAGGGGTAGTCCAAGAGGCAAGGTCAGGAACTGGCAGAGTCGGCAACAGCAATCAACTAAATCCAAAGGGGTAGTCCAAGAGGCAGGGCTGGGAACAGGCAGAGTCCACCAACAGCAATCAACTAAATCCAAAGGGGGCAATCAAGAGGCAAGGTCAGGAACAGGCAGAGTCAGCAACAGCTATCAATGAAATCCAAAGGAGTAGTCCATGAGGCAAGGTCGGGAACAGGCAGAGTCGGCAACAGCAATCAACAAAATACAAAGGGGTAGTCCAAGAGGCAAGGTCGGGAACAAGCAGAGTCGGCAACAGCAATCAACGAAATCCAAAGGAGTAGTCCACGAGGCAAGGTCAGGATCCGGCAGAGTCAGCAACAGCAATCAACAAAATCCAAAGGAGTAGTCCACGAGGCAAGGTCAGGAACAGGCGGAGTCAGCAACAGCTATCAATGAAATCCAATGGGGTAGTCCACGAGGCAAGGTCAGGAACCGGCAGAGTCAGCAACAGCAATTCACAAAATCCAAAGGGGTAGTCCAAGAGGCAAGGTCAGGAACAGGCAGAGTCGGCAACAGCTATCAACGAAATCCAAGGAGTAGTCCACAAAGGCAAGGTCAGGAACAGGCAGAGTCGGCAACAGCAATCAACAAAATCCAAAGGGGTAGTCCACGAGGCAAGGTCAGGAATAGGCAGAGTCAGCAACAGCTATCAACAAAATCCAAGTTACCACCAACACCCAGGGAACAAGACCTATACTAGGGCAAAGACAGGAAGGGGAAGTGAAGATTTATAGGATCACTAGATTAGATGACAGCCAACAGCTGGACACAGGGTGGGGCCAGCATCCAAACTCAAGGAGTAGAAAATCAAGTGTGTACTCAAAAACAAAGTTCCCCAGTGGCACAGGCAATATTGAACCATCCAAGGAACCCCAGGTCTCAGGATCTTATCCCAGACACGGCGTGACAGAATCAATGAACCACGAGAGCGCTTACCAGCACCCATATAGTTCACTGAGAACTACAAACTTTCCACCACTGCATACGATGTTACTTATAGTTCATTCATTTACACAACTGAATGTGAATGAATGATGAGGTTATGTGGGTGCATGGCTGCGCTGTTTTTAAACTCTAGCAGTGTGTGCGGGGAGAAGATCCCCTGTCTGCTGTCACAGGGAGAGGGGATAGAAGGCAGGTGCTGCAACATGTTACATGTCTCAAAAGTGAACAATCCCCAAACTATTCCCACAATGTTGGGAGCATGAAATTGTCCAAAATGTCTTGGTATGCAGACACCGTAAGAGTTCCCTTCACTGGAACTAAGGGGCCAACCCAACCCCTGAAAACCAACCCCACACCATAATCCCCCCTCCACCAAATGATTTGGACCAGTGCACAAAGCAAGATCCATAAAGACATGGATGAGCGAGTTTGGGGTGGAGTAACTAGACTGGCCTGCACAGAGTCCTGACCTCAACCTGATAGAACACCTTTGGGATGAATTAGAGCGGAGAATGCGAGCCAGGCCTTCTCGTCTGCATCAGTGCCTGACCCCACATATGCACTTCTGGAAGAATGGTCAAACATTCCCATAGACACACTCCTAAACCTTGTGGACAGCCTTCCCAGAAGAGTTGAAGGGTGGGCCAACTCAATTTTGAACCCTACAGACTAATGGGGGCCATACACTATACGAAAAATCGGCTGAAATTCGGTCATTTGGACAGTTCGTTCGTTTTTCAGAAAGTTAATGGGCGCAATCAGTAATTGATTGTGACGTTTTTGAGCCAAACAAATGAAGGAGAAGTTTGAACATTTTCTGCCGAACGGATGATAAATTGAAAGGTTAATGTGTTTATCGTCCAAACTGTTTACACCGGGCATATGTGAAAAAACTAACAAAAACTGATTCCTTTATGTCAATTGAATGATTTATCTGTCATTACATGATGGCACGATCGTCTGCTAACCATGGCCGATTGTTTGTTTTTTCGAAAATGAGTTTGAATGATTTTTTGTATAGTGTATGACCAGCTGGGATGTCATTACAGTTCATGTGTGTGTAAAGCAGGCGTCCCAATACTTTTGGTAATATAGTGTGTCTATTTATTGCTGAAGTCTATCTATCTGTTTCTATCTATCTTTTTATCTATAACCTTTGAATTTATCTATCTATCTATCCGTCTCTCTGTAGTCTATCTATCTTTTTTATCTCTCTAAAGTCTGTCTGTCTATCACCTTTGAATGTATATATTTATCAATTTCTTTGTAGTCTATCTATCTCTCGCCAAAGTCTATCTATCTATCTATCTATCTATCTATCTATCTATCTATCTATCTATCTATCTATCTATCTATCTATCTATCTATCTATCTATCTATCTATCTATCTATCTATCTATCTATCTATCTATCTATCTATCTATCTATCTATCTATCTATCTATCTGTCTGTCTGTCTATCTGTCTGTCTGTCTGTCTGTCTGTCTGTCTGTCTGTCTGTCTGTCTGTCTGTATATCTATCTATCTATCTATCTATCTATCTATCTATCTATCTATCTATCTATCTATCTATCTATCTATCTATCTATCTATCTATCTATCTATCTATCTATCTATCTCTCGCTAAAGTTTGTCTGTCTATCTATCTATTTCTATCTATCATTTTATCCATAACCTTTTGTATTGATCTATCTATCCATCTCTCTGTAGTCTATCTATTTATATCCATCTCTCTCTAAAGTCTGTCTATCTATCTATCTTTATATCTATGACCTTTGAATGTATCTATCTATCTATCTATCTATCTATCTATCTATCTATCTATCTATCTATCTATCTATCTATCTATCTATCTATCTATCTATCTATCTATCTATCTATCTATCTATCTATCTATCTATCTATCTATCTATCTTTTTTATTTATCTATCTGTCTATCTGTCCATTTCTCGCTAAAGTCTGTCTGTCTATCTATTTCTATCTATCTTTTTATCTATAACCTTTGAATTTATCTATCTATTCATCTCTCTGTAGTCTATCTATCTTTTTTTATCTCGCTAAAGTCTGTCTATCTATCACATTTGAATGTATATATTTATCCATTTCTCTGTAGTCTATCTATCTATCTATCTATCTATCTATCTATCTATCTATCTATCTATCTATCTATCTATCTATCTATCTATCTATCTATCTCTCTATCCTTTGTCTCTGGCACTCTGCCTCGATCTCCTGATGTTGTAGGGAGCACATTAATGAATGCAGACTTATTACTCGGTAAGCCTTTGAACAGTCAGAATTATTCTGCTTTTTGCTGAGTCTGCGGTTTATGGAGCTTAAAAGGGCAAGTAGCATTTTTCTTAAAAATTGTGACAGGCAAATGAGCTTTTACTCCCAGAGCTATTCTTAGAGAATGGCGCTCAGTTCTCAGCCGGTACAATGTGTGAATGTGACTGTTCCTTTTGTCCTATCATTATAAAGTTTAAACAACATTTATATTGATTACCATTTTATGTTGTTTCTGCTTTTCAATGCACAATGTTCTATTGATCCCTACTTTCTCATTGTTTATAAGACGGTATGATAAGCACGGCTTCTATGCACAAAACCTTAGGGGCAAATGTTTTTTTTTTTACTTGCTTGGCAACAAGATTCAGCCTGAAATGTCTGTACACTGCAGCTTATCTCTTCAATAAGACACAGAAGTTGAATTCAACACAATTTTACTTCAGCTTATTGCAGCTCAGAGGATGTTTTCCCAGTCTTTTGAAGTGTAAGAAGACAATGACTTTCCAAGGCCCTGTCTCTGCAAAGTGCTAACACTGAATGAGGGAACATGGAAGAAATGGAGAGGGTCTAGGTAAACAGGAGATGGAGGGGACAGAGGAAAATACCAAAACCACACAGTAATCAAGTTGCAGCGTCCCAAAACCTCCACTAGATGTCAGCATACTACAAAAAACTATAACAAAGCAGAGTTCCAGCCATTCACTCACCTGTCCAACGGTCCAGCGATGCAACCGCCCGAAGCCTCGATCCTCTCCCTCGGCGCCGGCATCACTGCTGTGGGCACCCGGCTGTTACAGTTTGCGGCTTCACAGCCGGGTACCCACTGCGCATGCGCGAGTCGCACTGCGCGCCGTGATTGGCCGGCAATCTTCTGGGACCTCTGACGTGTCCCAGAAGATTGCAGGGAGGGAGGGGGAGAGGAGAACTTCCGCTCAGGGCGCCGCGGCGCTCCGAGCGGAAGTGGGAGCGGGTACCTGTCAAAACTAGGTACCCGCTCCCCACCCCAAAAAAATGATATGCCAAATGTGGCATGTCAGGGGGGTAGGAACACCTAAAGCGGAAGTTCCACTTTTGGGTGGAACTCCGCTTTAAAGAGGAAGTAAACTCTTCCTTTTTTTTTCTTCCCTCCAAAGTAAATGCATAATGTGCTAGTATGAATCTCATACTAGCACATTATGTGACCAAACAAAGCCCTCGTCGTCCCTGCTGACCATGCTCAAAATGTTAACCCACAACAGTAAAATCAGTCTGTATTTGCAGTAAAGCATACTTGTTCTACTCATTGTGGAACCCAAGGGGTTAATCCTCTGCATTGTGTTAAAAAAGCTGTTTGATCCTATCTTCTCTGATCCTCCCCTTCTTTTACTGTCCCTAATCCATCTGCTGATAGTACAAAGCCCTAGGAGGCACTCTGCACATGCTCAGTTTGGTGTGTATTGCTAGAGTTTTTTTTTTTTTTTGTTTTGTTTTTTTGGGCAAGGTGCATGTGATCAGCACAGGGCCAATCAGAGGCCAGACAGAGGGTCAGGGGTCACGCAGCCTCATAGGACAGTCAGAGGAGAATGAAAACGCCTCCTACAAGCTTTAACCAGACACTGATAGATATTACAAGACTGCTATATACTGCTGATGAGAAAAGGTATTTAGCAGTTTATATTTACTAAAATAATTGCATCGCATGTGTGTGAACAGGGACTAAATATGCCAATGAACTGCTGAGAGGTAACTCTGTAGGGTGTGCTTATCTTTTCTTTTATTTTTTATTTTTTCATTTTGTACGATATTTGATTCTTGATTACACCTCCCTTTGATTTATATATGGGAGTACCTCTCCCTATCTCTCTGATGGAGTAGAGCTCCCAGGACTACTTTCCCTTTTTTTGTTTTGTTGAGAATGAAAACTCCTCCTACAAGCTTTAACCAAGCACTGATAGAAGTCACAAGACTATTATATACTGCTGATGAGAAAAGGGATTTAGTAGTTTTCCTAAATAATTGCATTTCCATGTTCTGTGTACTGTGGGAGATCAGATATAGTGAGTGCAGGCCTGGGTTTAGTAAGATTGTGGAATTCTCTACCACAAGAGGTGGTTTCTGCGGGTAGTATGGTGGCTTTCAAAAGACTCTTAGACGTACATCTCAAGGATCAGAACATTCAGGGGTATGAGAGATGATTACGGCCACACACACCTACACAGGTTGAACTGGATGGACTATTGTCTTTATTCAACCTCACCTACTATGTAACTATGTAACTTTAATACGTTGATACATAGGAGAATGACTGTGTGCACAAAACAGCAACCAATCAAATTTGACGTTTCTTTTATTAGATGGTTGGTGATTGGTTGGAGTGGATTACTGGGCCCTGCATTTTTCTTCCCGCCCTATAAATAGTCCATCCTAATGTTTTCATAGAAATGGGCTCCTTGGCGGGTAGAAGAAGTGTTACCAGGGAGGCGGCTGATGGTTTATTGTACATTGCTGGGATGATCAGAGAAATCTTCAGCACAGATTGCTCCATGCCTCACCCTGACACAGAACGGAGAACGATGGGAAGCTTGACATCACAATTAATGAGCATGCTCTGCATAGGGAAAGCTATTAGGATCTAACGTGTCATTTGCAGGATTGCTAGAAGCTTCCATGTGCTGTTGAGTTGATTTTGGTTTCTTACTTTCAAACAAGATACAAGCAAAGAACAAAACACAGTAATGACCAATCAGCAATGACCAATCAGCAATGACCAATCAGAAATGACCAATCGGCAATGACCAATCGGCAATGACCAATCAGCAATGACCAATCAGCAATGACCAATCAGCAATGACTAATCAGAAATGACCAATCAGGAATTAATTCAGGGGGACTATATACATTGTAACCAACTTTACTGCAGATCCCTTTCTGCTTCTGTTCTGGAGACACTGATTGAGCTTTGCCAGCATTTTCTAACTGCTACATGAGAGAAACATCTTCAAAATAATAGAACAGAGAGCACTGCGAGCTTCTTAAAGCGGTAGTATTCTCCGCTATTTGACTTTTACCTACAGGTAAGCCTATAATAAGGTTTACTTGTAGGTACAATTAATATCTCCTGAACCTGCACGGTTTAGGAGATATTTAACCTGCATGCAGCCACTGACGTCAGCAGCGCATGCGCTCTGAAGGTCCGGCTCTTGCCGGAAAGTGAAACTCCCGCGCATGTGCGCAGGAGTGACGTCACCGCGTCTCCGGCCACTCACATCGCCGGAGCTGCCGAACCAGGAAGAGACGCAGAGGGAGCATGTCAGCGCCCTCAGCGTTGTCCAGACGACCGTGTCGGGGGCTTCATTCTAAGGTAAGTATTTCATAATGTGCTAGTATGCGATGCACACTAACTCATTATGCCTTTTTCCTGCAGGGTTTGTTTTTTTTTTTTTTTCTCTTTCATGAGTATACAACCGCCATAACCACTTCAACGCCGGGCACTTTCACCCCTTCTTGCCCAGGCCAATTTTCAGCTTTCAGCTCTGTCACGCTTTGAATGACAGTTGCGCAGTCATGCGACACTGTACTCATATGACATTTTTATCATTTTTTTGAGACAGGTAGAGCTTTCTTTTGGTGGTATTTAATCACCACTGGGCTTTTAATTTATTGCTAAACAAACTAAAAAAGATAACATTTTGAAAAAAAAAAAAAAGTTCTTACTTTCTGTTATAACATTTTGTAAATAAGTAATTTCTCTCCTTCACTGATGAGTGCTAATGAGGCTGCACTGATGGGCACCGATGAGGAAGCATTGATGAGGCTGCACAGATAGGCAGCACTGATTAGCTGCTGATGGGTACTGATATGTTACACTGATGTGCACTGATATGCTGCACTGATGGACACTGATATGCTGCACTGATGGACACTGATATGCTGCACTGATGGACACTGATATGCTGCACTGATGGACACTGATATGCTGCACTGATGGGACTGCACTGATCATCAGGGTACTGATAAACTGCACTTATGGGCAATAATGAGGCAGCACTGATGAGTCTGCACTGATAAGGCAGCACTAATGGGCACTGATATGTTGCACTGATGAGGCAGCACTGCTAGGCACTGATAAGCTGCACTGATGTGCACTCATGAGACAGCACTGATAAGCTGCACTGATGGGCAATAATGAGACTGCACTTATAATGGCGGCACTGATATGTTGCACTGATGGACACTAATCATCAGGGTACTGATGATCAGTGCCCTGATCATCAATGTAAATGTTATCGGCTGGTTATCGGCTTTCCTTTCCTCAGACACTGGCTTACCCACAACCGTAAAATCAGTCTGTATATGCAGTGAAGCATGCTTGTTATACTTACTGTGGGACCTAAAGGGTTAATCCTCTGCATTGTGTAAAAAGGCTGTTTGATTCTGTCTTCTCTGATCCTCCCCTTTTTCCACCGTCTCCAATATATTTCCTGATATTTACAGAGCCAGGGGACGGGCTGCACATGCTCAGTTTGGTGAGTATTGCTAGAGAGTTTTTTTCTTGGGAGAATGCATGTGATCAGTACAGGGCCAATCAGCACTGTCCAGACAGAGGGTCGGGGGGTCCTGCATTCTCATTGGACAAAATTGGGGGAGGATGAAAACTCATACAAAATGTAGACCCTAGGTGGTTTATTGCATGGTCATATCAGCTGCGTGCTGATACAGGGAATTGGTTACCCAGTTCTAGGACCACCCTTAGCTTGGCAGGCCGGTTCTGATACACCTAAGAGAGTCTATATTACATGTATGTGTAGCTCGCTCTGATGGACTGCTGTGACCTACGCCATTCATCTCACAATGCTGCTGTGATCTCTACAGTCTTCACCATTCAAGCTTGCTCACACTTGCAGCGGACTTTCATATTTAACAGGATTTAGTCTATTGTCTCCATTCACATATAGACATTTCAGATTGCGGGCAGAATTGACCCCAATTCTGCCCGTGATTCCAAACCATTGCACGGCGCGATTTTGCCATGATTGTCGCCCGACAAATCACAGTAAAATCATGCAAGAAGAATCGCGGGACGCCTGAAGCCCTAACAAAGTTCTTGTACTTCTTTTGGGCGTCAATCGTCCTGCAATTTTTGTTTTCACGATTTTACCGCGATTTGTCAGGCGAATCACGGAAATCGCTTGGGCATCCCACGACTTGCAGTGGTTTGGAATCGCGGGCAGAATCATGGCAATTCTACCCCCGATACGAAACGCCTATATGTGAATGGAGCCTTAGGCCCCTTTCACACACGGAGTCCGTCAGGCGGACTCCGTTTTTCTCAGCGGGGGATTGATCCACCGATCCCCCGATGAGCAGGAGGATGACAGCTGTGTCTCTGTGCTGTGTGCAGAGACACAGCTGTTAGGTCCCCATTCTTCTCTATGGGGGAATCGGATGGGAACGGACAGTTTGTCCGCTCTCATCTGATTCGCCAGATGGATAGAAAATATGGTTTCCATCTGTCCTGTTTTGACGGATCGGATCGGATGTCAGCGAACATGTCCCCGCTGACATCCGATGCCCCATAGAGATGCATGGGGCGTCCGTTAAGATCCGCCAAAAAAACTTACAGGCGGATCTGAACGGACTCCGTGTGTGAAAGGGGGCCTTACTCTCACCTAGCTACTGTCTAGCCTATGTGCACATCATCTTATCCCAGGATATGAACATTGTATCCAACTTCATACTTTTTTTTATTTATTTTTATACCAGGCCATGGTTTCCATTGAATGGATATGCCGGCTTAGTTACATTGTTATCATGCCATGGATTGACTGAATCAATTAGGTTCTAATATCATGGACTGAATGTTTACCAGCTGTCTCGTGGGTTACATATATCACAGGCTAGGTTGTCAGGCCCGAGATTCCAACTCCTACCTTGCAGAGCTTTTGCACCCCATTCACCCATTGTAGTTCTAAGATCCGCCAAAAAAACTTACAGGCGGATCTGAACGGACTCCGTGTGTGAAAGGGGGCCTTACTCTCACCTAGCTACTGTCTAGCCTATGTGCACATCATCTTATCCCAGGATATGAACATTGTATCCAACTTCATACTTTTTTTTATTTATTTTTATACCAGGCCATGGTTTCCATTGAATGGATATGCCGGCTTAGTTACATTGTTATCATGCCATGGATTGACTGAATCAATTAGGTTCTAATATCATGGACTGAATGTTTACCAGCTGTCTCGTGGGTTACATATATCACAGGCTAGGTTGTCAGGCCCGAGATTCCAACTCCTACCTTGCAGAGCTTTTGCACCCCATTCACCCATTGTAGTTCTAAGGCGGGGTGCTAGCTCTCCAGGGCTGAGTTAGATCCGGGTATGATTAGCTTTTTTTCTTAATCTCTTTATATATTTTCTGTGCGGGTGGGTAGTAGAGAGCTCTGAGAATTAGAGGGTTACACCAGCTCCCACAGGGGGGTTTTCTTATACTCAGGTAGGGTTTTTATAGGGAGGGTTTTCTGCAGGTTAGGGTTGCATTGTGTAGTGGGTTCTAGAGGGTGTGGGGGTTTTCCTTGTTTGGAGGGGTCTCTGGGTCCTGACTCATACTTTTTTCTTGCATTAAGAGCCGCTTCACACATATGTGATGACAGACATTGCATGTGATTCAGAGCACACAGCAGGGTCTCCAAACGGCGTCTAGCTTCTAAATTGGGTACTTCTGGTTTTGTCCGAAAACCGGAAGTAACGTCACCGACTCCTTCCGACGCATTTCGTCACAAATTACGTGACTTTGATAAAGTCACTTCATAAAGTCACGTCATTCGTGACGCAACGCATCAGGAGGAGCCGGTTGATGTCACTTCCAGTTTTCGGACGAAATCGGAAGTACCTAATTTAGAAGCTAGATACCATTCGGAGACCCCGCTGGTCTCTTCTCTGCATACAAATTTTAATGCAAGTGATCTATTAATAAGGTTACTATTTTAAAACTTACTTCACTATGGAGCCCCTATTGTGCTTTCTTTATGAGCTGCCGTTGATCATCTACTAATACTTGGGAAGTGAGTGTATGGAGGCTATTACCCCTACCATAAGCATATTATCATCAATGAGGAGGATTCCATCTGTGCTCCTGTTGGATTGATTTTAAAGTGTTATCCATCCTCAGTGAGGTGAGTGGCCATTGCACTCACAGGGTGTTTTTTTTCACCTGGTAACTTTTTGGGATCTTCCTTGCACATGGAGGAATCATATTTATTTTGCACCTTTAAAGACTTTCTATTGGACTACATTAATCATAGGCGTGCGCACAGGGTGTGCCGGGTGTGCCTGGGCACACCCTAATCACCTAGGGCACATTAGCATTATCGCTCTGTTTACCAGTGAGGAGATGGGAAAGATCTCCCTCGGACCTGCTCTGCCATAAGAGAAGTGCCACACACTTCTATTTCACTTTGCCAGCAGGGAGAGTAATGTACCGGGGCCATATACATGTAGGCAAACACATGCATGTGTATTTAAACTTTGGGGTGCACACCCTAATGCAATAGGCTGCGCACACCTATGACATTTATTTATTTGTTTATGAAAATTGCGCATTTGATGTCTTATACATTACGCCTTCATTATTTTTGACTATTTATGCACTTTCACATATCCACTTTTGGAGTGGGTATTTGCACATATTATTACACTTGTATGATTTATGTGATTTTTGTTTTTCATTATTGTGAATTTAGTGCCGAATTATATTATATTGTAAACAAGTTGCTAGCTGTGATTGGTCACAGTGATCACATGGTACAAATGGTACAAACAGGGCCAATAACAGCCGATCTGTACTATGTGATTAGCTTTGACCAATCACAGCTAATCACAACAAAAGACACTGAATGAACCAGTTTCATTCAGTAAAAATGGTTGCTTATACCATTGAAATTCACTGGTATAAGCAATCATAATATGTAAAAAAAAAAAAAAAGAAAAATTCTGATCACTTCCCCAGAGTAGTATGGTAACACTGTATTGCTCTGGTCACTGGTTTTTTGTTTTTTACATGCTATCATGTCCCTGATCACTGCCACACCAGTTGTATGATGATGCTGTACTGCACTTGTGACATTTTTAAAAACAAATAAACTCGCACTGCCTCCTACTAAACACCTTGGACTGTCTACTTTCCAAAAAGGGGTCATTGAGGGGTATTTGTACTGTCCTGGCGTTTTTGGGCCTCAAAAAAAAAGAGATAGACCATCAGTACATCAGGATTGATTGATTTTCAGATATATACCATCATTTGTGGACTCTATAACTTTCCTGAAGACTAAATAATATACACTGATTTGGGTTATTTTCACCAAAGAAATGTAGCCGAATACATTTTGACCTACATTTATGAAGAAAGATTATTCATTTGCAAAACAGAAACGAAGAATAATGTGTTTTCTCTTTCGTTCATTGACGGGCGCAGCTCTCCAGGATTCTGAACCATTGGGTTTTATTGCCCCCTACAGTAGCAGAACATTCGGCAGAAAAAAGAACTTGGCTATGCCTATTGGCAGTCCTAGATGGTATACTCCCCCTTTCTGCATTCTCTGGTGGCGGAACGTTTCTTTATGGCCCCCTCTGCCGTACAAATTCCAGGAGTGGAAAACTGGCACAGGGATTATCTCAGTCAGCAGGCATTGACCAAGGGGAGTGGTCCCTTCCTCCGGACGTGTTTCATCAGATATGTATCCGGTGGTGTACACCTGAGGTAGATCTGTTGGAATACTGGCTCAACAGAAAGGTACTGAGGTTTGTGGCAAGGTCATGGGATCCTCTGGCGGATGCCACAGACACTCTGGTGGCCTGTGGGGCCAGTATAGTTTGATCTACGCCTTCCCTCCTCCCAAGCTTCTGCTGCGGCCATGGGCCAATCTTCTATCCTGCTTTACAGTCACTGGCTTTGACGGTCTGGCTGTTGAAAGCCAGGTGCTGAAGAATAGGGGATTGCCTGAGTTTGTGATTCTGACACTGCTGAAGGCTAGGAAGTCCACCTCTAGGAAGATCTACCATTGTACTTGGAAAGCGTACATTTCCTGGTGTGAGTCGATTGGTGTTCACCCTCGTTCTTTTTCGGTGGCTCAGATTTTGATCTTCCTTCAATGGGGTGTTGAGCAGAAATTGGCCTTGAGTACCATCAAGCGCCAGGTGTTGGCCTTGGCAGTCTTCTTTCAGCGACCCTTGGCCACGCACCCTCTGGTATGTACCTTTGTCCAATGGGTCCGACTCCTGACTCCACAGGTGTGGTCTTCCTTACCCCTGTGGGATCTGAACTTGGTGCTTTCAGTTCTCCAGAAACCTCCCTTTGAGAATATCCGAGAGATTCCCCTGCTTACGCTGTCCCAGAAGGTGGCTTTTTGGTGTCTATCACCTCTGCTCTCAGGGTGGTGGAACTGGTGACGTTATCTTGTCGTACCCCTTACTTGGTTCTTCGCCCATGTCCGTCGTTCCTTCCTAAGGTAGTCTCTGATTTCTATTTGAATGAAGACATTTTGTTGCCTTCCCTGTGTCCCAGGCCTAAACATCCTAAGGAATTTGCGTTGCATACCCTGGATGTGGTTTGGGCAATTCGGGAGTATGTTGCAGCTACAGAGTCTTTTCGGAGGTCAGACTCACTGTTTGTGATCACGATTGGCCCAAGAAAAGGGCTGTCCGGTTCTTCTGCGACCATTTCCTAATGGATCAAACAGACGGTGACTCAGGTCTATTCGATCAGGGGTCAAGTTCCTCCTTACCCTGTCACGGCGCACTCTACTTGGGCGCTTAGTGCTTCTTGGGCCTTCTGTCATCAGGCATCAGTAGCGCATGTTTGCAAGGCGGCCACTTGGTCATCGGTGCACACTTTCACTAAGTCCTATAAAGTGGATGTGTGGGCATCTGCGGATGCTTCCTTTGGCTGCAAGATTTTGAAGGCTGCTGTTCAGACAGTTTGTTTCCCCTCTTTGAGGTGTATTGTTCAGGTGGGCTCCAGTTGTTTTTTGTTGAGCTCCTGTTTACCTGGTTGGCTACTGTGTGAGCCTTGAGATTTTTTTTGTTGTCCCACCCCTCATGTTTGGCACTCCTTGGGGATGTCCCAATGGTTCATCCTGGAGATGAACGGACGCAGCACCCACCCCTCTATGGAGTTGGGATTACTTCTGACACTGCTTGTAACAGAATTGGATACCTATAGCAGAGGGGGGGGGGGGAGTATACCTCCTGGGACTGCCCATAGGCGTAGCCAAGTTCTTTTTTCTGCCTAGTGTCCTGCTCTTGCAGGGGGCAATATAACCCAATGGTTCAGAATCCTGGAGAGCTGTGTCCGTCAATCAACGAATGAGAAAATGGGATTTTTTACTTACTGTAAAATCAATTTCTCTGAATTCATTGGCGGACACAGCACCCACCCCTCTATGGAGCTGTATTACTTCTGACATTGCTTGTTACAAAACGGAAGACCTATAGCAGAGAGGTGGATATACCCCCTAGGACTGCCCATAGGCGTAGTCAAGTTCTGTTTTCTGCCTACTCCTGCAGGGGGAATATAACCCAATAGTTCAGAAGCCTGGAGAGCTGTGTCTGTCAGTGAACTCAGAGAAATTGATTTTACGGTAAGTCAAAAATCCAATTTTTTTTTTTCCACTTATTTAGCATAAAATAAAAAACCCAGTAGTGATTAAAACCACCAAAAGAATGTTTATCGACAACCTTAACCTAGGGGTCCTGGGTATCATAGGGTATTAGTCCGGCTGGCGTGCCCCTCCGGGACCACAATTGAGAGATCATTGAAGGGCGCGCCGAGCTTGGCGATGTTACCGCCAGATTTGGACCTCTGGGGGGAATACTGTTATACGAATACCCCTCTGATGTATGCTTCCTTTGCCACTATATAAGCGTTGACTTGTTGTATTCCTATGAACCTATAACTTGTACTCTGTTTGCTTTATGCTAAAACTTTAATAAAAATTATTAAAAAAAAAACACCAAAAGAAAGCTTTATTTAATGAAAAATTATAAAAATTTCATATGCATGATCGCACAATTGTCATTCAAAATGTGATAGCGCTAAAAAATTGGCCTGGGCAGGATGGAGGTGAAAGTGCCCGGTATTGAAGTGGTTAAGAGCCATGAGGAAAGCATGTTCCCCCTAAAATCGTATGTTCAGGCAATTAATAAGATGAAGTCATGTTCTGGCACGCACATCGCCGTGCAGCGGGGTTGCGTCTGGCGTAGTAGTGCAGTCAGAGAACTTGGGAGTCATTTTTCATTTTTGGCTCAGCCTTTCCCTGTGGGAACGTTATCTTTGGATGCAGAACATACACGCATGCTGTGATCAACAGAAAATAACATTGCTGTGAAAATTGCTCCCTTCTCTCTATTGTCAATTGCTTGGAAGAGGGAACTTTTTTCTTTCTCTCCTTTTGTATAGCATCGTGTACAAGCTCTCCAGCTTTCCGGTAATCAAACCTACCCGTGGCATTGTATCAGACTCCGGGTCTTCTCCGCTGGGAACAGCAGCTGATGTGTGGAGTTCACACTGGGAATTGTTGCCTAAGAAATAGCTTTCCCATTTTATTTTTTTCTACTGCATTTACCGACCTTTCTTAGTTCTCGTAACCATCTCTGGCATCATTTTTTTCCATGATGGTGTGATATCTCCTAGATAAAAATCTAAGGACGGATTATAGATTCTTAAGCACTTTACCACCGGAGGATTTTGCTGTCTTACGTCTGGGCCACTTTTTGTGACTTGGCACTGTGCAACTTTAACTGACAATTGCGAGGTCATGCAACGCCGTACCCAAACGAAATTTACGTCCTTTTTTTCCCACAAACAGAGCTTTCTTTTGGTGGTATTTGATTACCTCTGCGCTTTTCATTTTTTGCTATATTAATAAAAAAAAGCGACAATTTTGAAAAAATAACAATATTTTTCTACTTTGACAGTTAAAAAATATCCAATATATTCAATTTTTGTCATATATTTAGGCCAAAATGTATTTAGCTACATGTCTTTGACAAAAAAATTCTCAATGAGCGTATTTTTAACCGCTTTAAGACCGGAAGATTTTACCCCATTCCTGACCAGGCCATATTTTGCGATTCGGCACTGCGTTAATTTAACGGACAATTGCGCGGTCGTGCGATGCTGTACCCAAATTACATTTATGTCCTTTTTTTTCCCCCACAAATAGAGCTTTCTTTTGGTGGTATTTGATCACCTGTGCGATTTTTACTTTTTGCGCTATAAACAAAAAGAACGACAATTTTGAAAAAATAACAATATTTTTCACATATTTTTATATGAAATTCCCCCCCAAAAAAAATTAAAAATCAAAATTTTTTAACATTTTACACCAATTTGTTTTCTGCTACATATTTTTGGTAAAGAAAATCGCAATAAGCGTATTTTGATTGGTTTGCGCAAAAGTTATCGCATCTACTAACTACGGGAAATTTATGTCATTTTTATTGTTTTTTTTTATAAACTAGTAATGGCGGCGATCTGAGATTTTTTGGGCGGGACTGCGACATTGCGGCGGACAGATCGGACCCCTGACTGACATTTTTGACACTTATGGGGGTACCAGTGGCATTACTACAGTAATCAGTGCTATAAATATGCACTGTTACTGTAAAAATGACACTGGCAGGGAAGGGGTTAACATTTATTGGTGATCAAGGGGTTAATGTATGCCTGGTGCTTACTGCCGTGTGTGGGGGGAGGGGACTGTGTGACACAGGGACAGATCGCAGGTTCAGCTATGCTGGATCCTGTAATCTGTCCCTGCCTGTCACTTAGGAGATCCGCCCGCTTTGTTTACACAAGCGGGCGGATCTCCACACTCGATTCCCTGACGATCGGGGAAGAGCAGCGGTGATCACCGCCGCTCCTCCCCTGGCCCGACTCCCGCTGTGACTGAATACAGCGGGAGCGAGCCTCCGGCGCCGCGCGCTGCCGAGAGAGGGGAATGTCTGGTGACGTAGGTCTAAGTCGCCAGACGATAACGAACTACTTTGCCGCAGTAGCAGCTCAGTGAGCAGTGTTAAAGTGGTTAAAGCTGAACTCGAGAGCAACCAGCTAAATACACTGAGGAAATATACATTTGGGGGCTTTTTTTACCTGCCAAATAATTTGTATTTCTGTCAATTAAGTCCTGAGATTTACACAGCTCTGCGACACAGCAGTGCTAAGGGTTCATTTTTTTTTTTTGTAGTCGCAGCACAAAGACAAAGATCAGCCAACACATTTCGGAGGCTGAAGAACATCTCCCTTCTTCAGGGTTTAGAACAGGGGTCTTCAAACTACGACCTGCTGCAAGTTTTTATCTGGCCCACAGCCAGAGTCAGTGACGTATATCTAATGTGCACAAACTGAGGATTAAAGTGGTTCCAAAGGCAGAATGTTTTTTTGGAATGCATTAAGGTAAAAGGCCTTCTGGGTGCAGCCCCCTCTATATACTTATCTGAGCCCACTCTTGATCCAGCAATGTGCATGAGAGCAGCGGCTCTCCCGGGTCTCTCTCTCCTCATTGGCTTAGACAGCAACGGAAGACGTTGGCTCCTACTACTATCAATCACAGCCAGTGAGCCAATGGAAAGACTGGGGGGGGTGAAAGTCACGTTCTGCATGTGAATGGACAATGTCTTTTCACAGGAGCGCAGCTCGGGAGCAAGCCTGCTCAAGTGCCCCCATAGCAAGAGGCTTGTTATTGGGGGCACTCTGCAAGGTGAGTAGCCAGGAGCACCAGAGGAGGACCCAAAAAGAAGAGGATTGGGGCTGCTCTGTGCAGAACCATGGCTCAGCTCAGGTAAGTATAACGTATTTATTAAAAAAAAAAAAAAAAAAATGAGCCTTTATTATTACTTTAAGGTCGGCAGGGGATGCCTGTGGTCTTATGGGGACCCATGGGGACCCTGATGTAATGGGTTCTGATGGGGACCCTGATGTAAGGGGGGATTCTGATGGGGACTTTGATGTGATGGGGGACTCTGATGCGGATTCTGATGTAAGAAGTATTCACTTGGTGACCCAGATGCAGGGGGGGACTCTGACGGGGACCCTGATGTAAGGGGGGCTCTGATGGTGACCAGGGACTGTGATGGTGACCTTGATGTAAGGGTGGCTCTGAGGGGGGATCTGATTTAAGGGGTACTCTTATAGGGGGATCCGGAAGTAAGAGGGACTCTGGTGGTGACCTTAATGGAAGGGGGACCCTGATGTAATTAGGGACTTTGGTAGGATTTTTTTTTTGGCCTGTAATTATTTGTAAAATATATTATGTGGCCCTTGTATTGGAGACCCCTAGCTTAGAACACTTGAGTACCTGAATAGTTGAGTGTCTGTTGGACTCTAGAACGCTCCTGGTTGGAATGAATTCCCCTTTACATTCCAGAGTCCACAGAGAGCCCCCTTACAGTGAAGGTAGAAGCTCTGCAGACTCTGATATATGGGGGCTCTGCAGACTCTGATATAAGGGGGGCTCCTTGAACGCTGATTAAAGGAGAATGCTGGGTACTCTTGTTACCAGAACGGGGGTTCTTGTTACCATAGACCCCCCATTATATCACAGTTCCCCTTTACACCAGAATCTGCAGCGTTCCCTCTTTACATCAGAGTTCTCAGTGCTCCCCCTAAATTAGATTCCCCATAATTCTCCCTTGCATCAGAGTCTGCAGAGTTGCCTCTTACAGTATAAGATTCAGAACTGTGCATATTCAGATGTATGGGGAAGCTCTGCGGATTCAGATGTAAAGGGGGACTCTTTTGAATAAATCCATATCATTAAAAATGTTATTTCATCACAAAATATATGTATAGTGTATACTAAAATTGCCATGCACCGCTAAAGTGTTTGGGTGGCAACCCTACCCAAGATGGCAGGAAGGGGGCCTGCTGCGGGACCGTAGTAAAGGGCCCCGTGATGGGAGTAAAGGGCCCCAGGATCAATAGGAAAGGAACAGGTGGGGTCAGGGGGACCCTTTATAGATTCTTGCACTGGGGCCCTAAAAATTCTAGTTACACCTCTGTCCGCCGATGTCCGCCTCTCACTCGCGATCGTCAGTTACAGAGGGAGAAAGGCAGGCGGCTAGTGTAAACAAAGCCGCCTGTCATTCTCCCCTGTGTGACAGCACAGATCATATGGTCCTGCTATGTAGGATCGTAGATCTCTGCTGTTACATGAACAGCCACATCCAATCACAGTTAGAAGCACGCCCCTAGGGACACACATAGCCACTCTATCACTAATAAAGTTAACCCCTTCCCTGCCAGTGTAATTTTTACATTAACAGTGCATATGTATAGCACTGATTACTGTAGTAATGTCACTGGTACCCCCAAAAGTGTCAAAAATGTCAGTCAAGGGTCCGATCTGTCCGCCGCAATGTCGCAGTCCCGCAAAAAAAATCGCAGATCGCCGCCATTACTCGTTAAAAAAAAAAAAACAAAAATGACAAAAATCTTTCCCTTAGTTAGTGAAGTCAATAACTTTTGCGCAAACCAATCAAAATACACATATTGCGATTTTTTTTACAAAACATATGTAGCATAAAACAAATTGGCCAAAAATGTTAAAAAAAATTCAGATTTTTACATTTTTTTTTGGGCAATTTCATATAAAAAAATGTGAAAAATATTGTTATTTTTGCAAAATTGTCGCTATTTTTTTGTTTATAGCGCATGATCAAAAAAACGCACAGGTGATCAAATACCACCAAAAGAAAGCTCTGTTTGTGGGAAAAAAAGGACCTCAAATTTGTTTAGGTACAGGTCGCACGACCGCGCAATTGTCCGTTAAAGTCACGCAGTGCCAAATCACAAAATAGGGCCTGGTCAGGAAGGGGGTAAAATCTTCCGGGGCTTAAGTGGTTAATGGACATATTAATGAATACAAAGCTACATTTTTTTGTGCCTTTTTATCTTCTTAGAGATCAGCTTTAACTTTTCTTTTTGTATATACGTGAGAGAAAGGGGGAGGGCATATTTATGGATAACTCTAATATTTTAGGTTTTCATAGATGTTAGGTGTTAACTTAGGTCACAGGTGTTGAACCACCCAACAATTTCTTCTACACTTTATGGCCAAACATCTGTACAAGTTTGACACCTGACCATCAAACCTACATGAGTTTGATGTTGAACCCATTCCAAAACACTGAGCATTAATATGGGGTCGCCTCACTTTGAGGGTATAATATATGGAGTCGCCTCGCTTTGAGGGTATAATATATGGAGTCGCCTCGCTTTGAGGGTATAATATATGGAGTCGCCTCGCTTTGAGGGTATAATATATGGAGTCGCCTTGCTTTGAGGGTATAATATATGGAGTCGCCTCGCTGTGAGGCTATAATATATGGAGTCGCCTCGCTTTGAGGGTATAATATATGGAGTCGCCTCGCTTTGAGGGTATAATATATGGAGTCGCCTTGCTTTGAGGCTATAATATATGGAGTCCGCTCGCTTTGAGGGTATAATATATGGAGTCGCCTCGCTTTAAGGGTATAATGTATGGAGTCGCCTCGCTTTGAGGGTATAATATATGGAGTCGCCTCACTTTGAGGGTATAATATATGGAGTCGCCTCGCTTTGAGGCTATAATATATGGAGTCCGCTCGCTTTGAGGGTATAATATATGGAGTCGCCTCGCTTTAAGGGTATAATGTATGGAGTCGCCTCGCTTTGAGGGTATAATATATGGAGTCGCCTCGCTTTGAGGGTATAATATATGGAGTCGCCTCGCTTTAAGGGTATAATGTATGGAGTCGCCTCGCTTTGAGGCTATAATATATGGAGTCGCCTCGCTTTGAGGGTATAATATATGGAGTCGCCTCACTTTGAGGGTATAATATATGGAGTCGCCTCGTTTTGAGGGTATAATGTATGGAGTCGCCTCGTTTTGAGGGTATAATATATGGAGTCGCCTCGTTTTGAGGGTATAATGTATGGAGTCGCCTCGCTGTGAGGCTATAATATATGGAGTCGCCTCGCTGTGAGGCTATAATATATGGAGTCGCCTCGCTTTGAGGGTATAATATATGGAGTCGCCTTGCTTTGAGGGTATAATATATGGAGTCGCCTCGCTTTGAGGGTATAATATATGGAGTCGCCTCGCTTTAAGGGTATAATATATGGAGTCGCCTCGCTGTGAGGCGATAATATATGGAGTCGCCTCGCTTTGAGGGTATAATATATGGAGTCGCCTCGCTGTGAGGCTATAATATATGGAGTCGCCTCGCTGTGAGGCTATAATATATGGAGTCGCCTCGATTTGAGGCTATAATATATGGAGTCGCCTCGATTTGAGGGTATAATATATGGAGTCGCCTCGCTGTGAGGCTATAATATATGGAGTCGCCTCGCTGTGAGGCTATAATATATGGAGTCGCCTCGCTGTGAGGCTATAATATATGGAGTCTCCTCGCTTTGAGGCTATAATATATGGAGTCGCCTCGCTTTGAGGGTATAATATATGGAGTCGCCTCGCTTTGAGGGTATAATATATGGAGTCGCCTTGCTTTGAGGGTATAATATATGGAGTCGCCTCGCTTTGAGGGTATAATATATGGAGTCGCCTCGCTTTGAGGGTATAATATATGGAGTCGCCTTGCTTTGAGGGTATAATATATGGAGTCGCCTCTCTTTGAGGGTATAATATATGGAGTCGCCTCGCTTTGAGGGTATAATATATGGAGTCGCCTCGCTTTGAGGGTATAATATAAAGAGTCGCCTCGCATTGAGGCTATAATATATGGAGTCGCCTCGCTTTGAGGCTATAATATATGGAGTCGCCTCGCTGTGAGGCTATAATATATGGAGTCGCCTCGCTGTGAGGCTATAATATATGGAGTCTCCTCGCTTTGAGGCTATAATATATGGAGCGCTTCACTTTGAGGGTATAATATATGGAGTCGCCTCGCTTTGAGGGTATAATATATGGAGTCGCCTCGCTTTGAGGGTATAATATATGGAGTCGCCTCGCTTTGAGGGTATAATATATGGAGTCGCCTCGCTTTGAGGGTATAATATATGGAGTCGCCTCGCTTTGAGGGTATAATATATGGAGTCGCCTCGCTTTGAGGCTATAATATATGGAGTCGCCTCGCTTTGAGGCTATAATATATGGAGTCGCCTCGCTTTGAGGGTATAATATATGGAGTCGCCTCGCTTTGAGGCTATAATATATGGAGATGCCTCGCTTTGAGGGTATAATATATGGAGTCGCCTCGCTTTAAGGGTATAATGTATGGAGTCGCCTCGCTTTGAGGGTATAATATATGGAGTCGCCTCGCTTTGAGGGTATAATATATGGAGTCGCCTCGCTTTGAGGGTATAATGTATGGAGTCGCCTCGCTTTGAGGGTATAATGTATGGAGTCGCCTCGCTTTGAGGGTATAATATATGGAGTCGCCTCGCTTTGAGGGTATAATGTATGGAGTCGCCTCGCTTTGAGGGTATAATATATGGAGTCGCCTCGCTTTGAGGGTATAACAACCTTCACAGTCTTTCCACAAGATTACAGAATGAGTCTGTGGGAATTGGTTTTTATTTAGACAAAAGAACATTTGTGGAGGTTAGATACTGCTGTTGGATGAGAAGACCAGGATCACAATTGCCGTTCCAATTCAACCCAAGGGTGCTCAGTAGGGTTGAGGTCAGAGCTTTGTGTAGGACACTTGAGTTCCCCCACACCAAACTCATCAAACTGTCTTTATGGAGCTGGGTTTGTACACTGGGGTACAGTCCTGCAAGAACAGAAAAGGGTCTTCACCAAACTGTTATCACAAGATTGGAGGGTCACAGTTGTCCAATGTTATTATAGGCTGTAGTAAAATGGCTTTGTAAAATGTTTTTAAAGGGTACTGTTAGTACCCTTCACTAGAAACCCCAGAATTTAGTCATTTGGAAGGGTCTTCCACCAGGGCTTTTTTTCACAGAGAATAGGTGCAGGAGCTCCCCCTTTTCAAGTCACCCCTTCTCTCCGCCCCCTACCCACCTCTGAGCACCGTTTCTTGGTTCCACCCATTACCCACCTCCCAAGACCACCCCTTTTAGATAATACAGTAACATTTGGGGTACTAACTAAATTTGTATTGAGCTTGTTAATGATAACAAGAAAATCAGTAGAATAGATCCCCTGCAGCCAGCAACAATGGACCACTCACAACAAAACACCCCCCCTCCCTAGCAGCAACAGATCTCCTTGCAGCCAGCATCAGCAGACCCTCTGGAAGAATAGATCCCCCCCCCCCCAGCAACAATGGACCACCTACGAAAACAGCCACCTAAGAAAATACCACCCCCTTCCTCAGCAAAAATAGACCCCTGGAAACAACAACAGATCTTCCAGCAGCCAGCAACAATAGACCTCTTCCTCAACAGTAGATCCCTCCCAGAAACGTCTGACCCCCCAGCAATAGAAGACCCACCCTTAGCAACAATAGATCCCTGCCAGCAACAACAGATCTCTCCAGCAACAGACCCCCCTGCAATAATAGATTCTCTCCAGGGACATTAGATCCCCAGCAACCAGCATCAACAGCCCCTGCAGCACACCTCCAGCACCCCTTGCCATTACATACATTCAGTCCTGGAGGTGCCAGAACTGCGTTCCCCCGCGTTCCCACTGAAAAAAAGCCCTGGTCTTCACATACTTTTGCCCATATACTGAAGGAAGTTGTGATGGCCAGTCCTCAAACTTTAGTCTGAGAACCTTGCTTAGTTGCCCAACTGATCCTCTTATCTCACTGCAAGTCTACAATACTGTCCTTTAGATGCTGAACCCATTACAAAACACTTTGCAGTACTGAAAGATGTAAGACATCCACAAGGCCTCTTGTTGTAAAGTTCTTTGTGCTCTGGGCAAGTGGCCAGGCTGCAGCCTCCCTCCTCCTGAGCCTCCAGCCACCTGCAGACCTCCTAACCTCCCAGCTCCCATGGGTGCCACCCGACCTCCCATGTGGTCAACCATCCCCTCAACCTCCCACGGTGCCCCCACAGCTCCCAGCACAGTCTCCAGCCCCCCAACCATGTCCCATAGTGCCCCCCCCCAGTCTGTTCAGTGCACTCCAGGCTATCACAGAGCTCCTAGAAAGTCCCCACAGCTCCCTCCAGTGACCCCATCCCACACCATTGCCACCAGTTATCTCCAGAATCCCATATAGAGCCCCTTCCAGACCTTCTCAGCATTTCAATACATATTTTGTATTCCCATATTTTTATTGTGTCAGTATAAACTTTTTTTTTTTAATTATTGCAGGACCACGCACCTGTGGCATAGTTATGTTATCCTCTGGCTATACTGTTTGGCAGGTATCCTGGAGTTGCTGAAAAAAATTACATCCCTATGCAGTTACGCTGCTCATGACAAATTAATTTAAGCTGATTGTAAAAGTGGCAAAGCCGCATCATCCGCTTCTTAATTAAAAGCCTCGAAACAACACAGAGCATTGTCACGGTGAGATATCTGGCTACCCTGTAATAACTGGACATAAATAAGGCGTGATTTCAATTGTATTTTTTAGGCAATCTCGTAGGCTTATCAAAATGCCTGACATTTCAAAAACCTTTTGTTTCAATTACAAAAATGATCTGATGAAGGCAGAAAAACGGAATACTGGTATAATAAAGATACTTCACTTAATTGCTTTAGAAAACTAGGGCAGATTAATCATTGGGGACAAGGTGTCTAAGAATGGGCACAGCAGCGCCATCTGTTGGCTATGCCAGATGGCGTGCTATGACATGCAAAGTGGTGGAGGTTACTGTAATTAACCCATGATAATGCTGACTTGGGAAATTTCCCGACGTGCTTAAAGAATTTCAGACAAAATAAAATCACATAAGATGAGTTAATGTCTGTTTGATATTTCTGCTCTTTAAATGTGAGCTCCAGATGTCCCTTAAAGAAAAAAAAAAAAAAAAGGCAGCGAATCCTTACTTTTTTTTAAGTGCTACACCCTTCAGGAGAATATTCAGCATCCGACATCATTAAGCCCTGAAGAAGCGAAGTCAAGCGAAACGCGTTGGCTGCACAGGGACCATATCCATCCTTCTGACTGAGACTCAACCATCTGGTTACCTACTTTGTGTTACATTTTAAAAAACATATGTGGTATATGTATATGTGTTTTTCAAGGCATGTTTTTATGCCCTTTTTATTGATTGATATTTAATAAAATGCGTTTTAATCTTACTATTGTGTGGCGTTGAGTCAATTGACCGTCTCATTTGAGCCTTGAAAGCCCCACTTTTGTCTATAATTTTTTTTTTTCCTGTAGTGTATAGGGGTGTGGCTCACATCTTGCGGCAACTATTTTGTCCATTTTTTTTATTTTGGTTTGTGAGACACACTGAAGAGCCATTGATGGTTGTGTTTCGGGAATTACTCTTCTGCATCACACACCAGCAGCAGCGATATTCTGAGAAACCTAGTCGGGTGGGCTGAGAAACTGATGTCTTGCACATTTAGTAAACAAAAAAACCCCACAAATTTATCTAAAAAAAAAAATTGAATTAAATATAACAGATGGGATTGCATCAAGTTAGGAAGTACTAAATATATCTAAGCTCAAACTCTTGTGCGCTTGCTAAATGGCAATAAACTACAAACACCCGAAATTTTAATAGCGCATTAAAAAAAAACTTCAGAGCTTTAGAGTTAAACCTAAATGGTGGCCCTAAATTTTTTAGGCATTTGTGCATGTACCACCATCTGAATTGCACGTTTAGTGGTTATTTTTTGGGGTATTTTTTTATATATATTGTAAAATTCTAGGGTGATTAACAGTGGCGGCTGTTGCTCCATGGGCCCCGACCACACCAGCCCGCACACCATACCCCCCCCCCTCCTCCGGACCACACCAGCTTACACACTGGCTCACTCACCCTGGACATGTGGGCAGGCAGCATCGGCGGTGGCAGCGGCGGCTTCCTTCTCAGTCTCCTGCGTGTCCTCCCTCCTCCTCTTCCTTGGCCAATGGCATGGCTTATCCATTCAACCAACTAGGAAATGGGTCTCAGGACCCGCTTCCTAAATGGCCAGGAGGAGAATCCGTGTGACAATAGTGAAAATTCATTCGCTATTGTCACACAACTGGGTGGGATCAGGGCGCAGTGCTCTGCGCCCCGAGCCCACCCTTTTTTTTAAGCCTATTAGAGCCTCTGGCTCTAATCACTTGCTTCAAAAAAAAAAAAAAAACCCATTGGAATCCATGCGCCCGACGCCCTGCATGTAGATTAGGGGGCTGGACTCAAGGATAGGGGGCGGCGCCCCTACGCCCCCAATGGACGGGCCGCCACTGGTTATTAAACTCGAGTAGTGCATGCGTTACCAAGAAATCATGCCAGTCCAGACTGCATTTTTAAAGGCATGGCAGCCCACTTTTATTTAAAAGAACGGAAAGCTCACAAAACTAACAGCAATTTTCCCTCCCAGGGGGTTCCACCATTACTGTAAATTGTTACGTCAGCCTCCTGGCTAACTCACTTGCCACACAGCTGCTTCAGGCCTCATGCCTAGGCCTTAGGTCTGTTCCTCAGACCAACACAAGTTCCCTTTGGCCAAGCTCCCTTGAAGCTTACTTGGGATCAGCTTCACGCTGTGCTGTTGCAGAAAACCTTTGTTCCCTGCAGACATGTACACTCCAACTGCCACCTGCCTCTCTCTCCCTCATAGAAGGTGGGAACCCTCCTGACTTCCATACACAGACCTCGTGTCTGAAAGGTGGAGTCCTCCTGACTCCTGGGCCAGACCTCCTGTCTGCCAGGTGGGGCCGTCTCCAACTGGGAGCATTGAGCTCTAACCCTGGGAAGCCTATGGAACCAGCCCACACCTGTGCAATCAGCATGTCTGCAAAAATCAGGCCTAGATTGCTAACACACACAGTGACCCGGGGGTCACCTCTCTACGGTTTTAATATATAGTACCTATTATTTATTAATATATATTATTTTTAATTCATTTTCATTTTTTTATTTCCTTTTGTTACTATCACAAGAGGGCTGACAAGCCCCCTATGTAAAGGTACATAGGGAGAAACAGGTTATTTTCATAGGAGGCATCATAGTCCTAGTAGGCCCCTGATGCCTCCTCCTGTAAGCCGTGCACAAGGGCAGCACAGTGGTTGGTTCTTCATAGAAGACATTGCAGTTCTAGTAGACCCCTTATGCCTCCTCCCATTGAACCATGAACCATGGCAGCAGAGTGGCTTAGTGGTTAGTTCTTCACAGTTCTAGTAGACCCCAATGCTTGCTCCTGTAAGCCATAAACAAAGGCAGCACACTGGCATAGTGGTTAGCTCTTCATAGCAGGCATCACGGTTCTAGTGGACCCCTGATGCCTCCCCATGTAAGCCATGAACCATTGAAGTACAGTGGCTTAGCGGTTAGCTCTTCATAACTGGTATGAGAATTCTAGTAGACCCCTGAAGCCTCTTCCTGTTAACCATGACCCAAGGTAACACAGTGGATTGGTGGTTAGCTCTTCTACCTTACAGAAATGAGGATCCTGGTTCGAGTCCAGGCCAGGAGGCTCTCGGAGTTTGTATGTTCTCCCATTGCTCGTGTTGGCACTAGTATGATACAATGCCTAAGATGGCTTCCCCAACAGCAGATAAAAAGCATTTTTATTCCCCCGAGTGAAAAATGCTATATAAAAAAATAATGAAGAGTACGCAATCTGGTGCTTCCAGGACTTGAGGAGATTGGTATATGGAAATTCTTCTATCTCTTCCTACTCTCCATACTGACTTTCTCTGCAGTGGTCTTGGGATCCTTGTGAACCTAGAAGGCTGCATAAATGAGATCTCTAACCCAAGTTCCTTGGTCTGCGCCCATTATGAAGGGATGCCACGATTCCAGCTGGATTTTGTATTTATTATACATTATGGAACACACAAGAATGAGTACGAGCATCCATAACCCCCAGGTTGGCAGAACCAGAGTTGGGAATCAGAGCAGGGAGAAATCCAGCTGTTGGACCCAAGACACATAAAGCCCCATACACACGCAACGATTATCGGCCGACCGATCGTCCGTCTTTTGTCCAGAGTTGTATTTTGTTGGTTGGAATGTGCCTAGACTGCACACAAATTTTCTCGCCCAACAAAATTCTACTTCAGAAGTGATGTCATGTGTTGGTTTGCTTTCTTTGTGTTCTTTCTTCACTGAGCATGCCCAGACTTGCTCATCAAATTTTTCCCTGTTGAAATCTGTACTGACTGCACGAAAATCGGCCGTTATGTTGACAGCCAACAAAAATGTTATAGTCTGCACACCAAATTTTTTTCGGCCGAAAAGTCAGAGTTGGTTGTCGGAAGCATCATACTAACAAGCCGAAAATCGTCAGATCGGACGTCGGACGATTCCCTGACGATTTTCGATGCGTGTGTACGGGGCTTAAGCCAGGAGCTGACCCAGCTCACTAAGTTTCTGATATAACTATCACTTTTGGGTTAAATGGCCCTTTAAGCCTTTTGGTATTAAGAGAATAAAATCCCCCCAATATAGCCCTATAGCCCTAGCTTTAGTAAAGTATCTCCCTATTTGTCTTTTATTTTGAAATATCCCTAATGAAGGCTGCTAGCTCTATCCGCATGCAGTACTTGCCAGTCAGTGTTTATATCGTATATATTTTTATTAACATCCCTGCCAACTCAAAATCCAATTTGTCTGATTAAATTTCTTTTTTTCCAACACAATTAATTTTATTTGAATCAGACCTTAACAGCTTTGTGAGCGGGACGGGGTGAGGATATGACAACATCTACTCTCATTACATGTTCCTTGATTCATTGGAAATTGGCTTGATAAAGCTTGGAGCCGGTGGCACGAGCCTGGAATACAAAAAAACCCCAAACCAAACAAGGGGACGATCGATATTAATGGAAGAGTAACCAAACTCTTATATTCCAAGCAGAGGCAATCACATATTACATGTGAGGAGATGGAGAGTGGCAGCCCAGACCCTGCCTGCTCTATTACCTACAAATCGGATTGTTTATCTAAGAAACATCAAAGAAATTCAATCTGCTATCTGGTCACATTTGTGCTATTTCTATAATCCGCTATCTGCATCGTATATATATTTATTGAAAGCGTAGGCAAGGTTATTCTTTTTTTTTACTGTGCTGTTTGTAATTACTTGCAGCTCTTCGTTGTATATCTACACAATTATTATTATCATTCTCATCATCCCCTGCACACCAGCAGAATATTCAATCCAGGCTCACATTAGCTATTCCCAATTGCCTTTATGATTTTATATACAGTGCCTTGCGAAAGTATTCGGCCCCCTTGAACTTTGTGACCTTTTGCCACATTTCAGGCTTCAAACATAAAGATATAAAACTGTAATTTTTTTGTGAAGAATCAACAACAAGTGGGACACAATCATGAAGTGGAATGAAATTTATTGGATATTTCAAACTTTTTTAACAAATAAAAAACTGAAAAATTGGGCGTGCAAAATTATTCAGCCCCTTTACTTTCAGTGCAGCAAACTCTCTCCAGAAGTTCAGTGAGGATCTCTGAATGATCCAATGTTGACCTAAATGACTAATGATGATAAATAGAATCTACCTGTGTGTAATCAAGTCTCCATTTAAATGCATCTGCACTGTGATAGTCTCAGAGGTCCGTTTAAAGCGCAGAGAGCATCATGAAGAACAAGGAACACACCAGGCAGGTCCGAGATACTGATATGGAGAAGTTTAAAGCCAGATTTGGATACAAAAAGATTTCCCAAGCTTTCAACATCCCAAGGAGCACTGTGCAAGCGATAATATTGAAATGGAAGGAGTATCAGACCACTGCAAATCTACGAAGACCTGGCCGTCCCTCTAAACTTTCAGCTCATACAAGGAGAAGACTGATCAGAGATGCAGCCAAGAGGCCCATGATCACTCTGGATGAACTGCAGAGATCTACAGCTGAGGTGGGAGACTCTGTCCATAGGACAACAATCAGTCGTATACTGCACAAATCTGGCCTTTATGGAAGACACCAAACATGTGGAAGAAGGTGCTCTGGTCAGATGAAACCAAAATCAAACTTTTTGGCAACAATGCAAAACATTATGTTTGGCGTAAAAGCAACACAGCTCATCACCCTGAACACACCATCCCCGCTGTCAAACATGGTGGTGGCAGCATCATGGTTTGGGCCTGCTTTTCTTCAGCAGGGGGAAGATGGTTAACATTGATGGGAAGATGGATGGAGCCAAATACAGGACCATTCTGGAAGAAAACCTGATGGAGTCTGCAAAAGACCTGAGACTGGGACGGAGATTTGTCTTCCAACAAGACAATGATCCAAAACATAAAGCAAAATCTACAATGGAATGGTTCACAAATAAACATATCCAGGTGTTAGAATGGCCAAGTCAAAGTCCAGACCTGAATCCAATCAGGAATCTGTGGAAAGAACTGAAAACTGCTGTTCACAAACGCACTCCATCCAACCTCACTGAGCTCTAGCTATTTTGCAAGGAGGAATGGGCAAAAATTTCAGTCTCTTGATGTGCAAAACTGATAGAGACATACCCCAAGCAACTTACAGCTGTAATCGCAGCAAAAGGTGGCGCTACAAAGTATTAACTTAAGGGGGCTGAATAATTTTGCACGCCCAATTTTTCAGTTTTTTATTTGTTAAAAAAGTTTGAAATATCCAATAAAATTCATTTCACTTCATGATTGTGTCCCACTTGTTGATTCTTCACAAAAAATTACAGTTTTATATCTTTATGTTTGCGACTTTTTGCCACATTTCAGGCTTCAAAGTTCAAGGGTTCCGAATACTTTCGCAAGGCACTGTACATTGAGGGGTGTGTTTATAAAAAAAAGTTTTTGTCCATTGAAACTGCATGTAAATTTGTTCTGCGCGAAAGGGGCAAAATTTAAGGTTCTCAGACTATTATGGTCACTAGATGGTGATGATAAACAAACTTATTTCCTATGATACTCAATGCTATCTAGTGGCCATAATGCTGTATTTTCAATTACACATTAGATCTGCAGAGAATATAGCCCAAGGACATTCTATTTGATTCTAAATATACAATATAGAAGTAAAGCCCATTTTTCAAAAGACAATGCCCCCCCGCATACCTTGAAGTGGTTGTAAACCTCAGACATGAACTATGAACAAAGCATATCCCTCTATAGTGTGTACTTGTCAGAATCCAGCAAACTAAGTGTTATTTCTGTCTGCAGCTTTCTTCCTCTTCTATCAGCATGAGTCACTTCTGACAAGCTTTCCTGACACCAAGAGAAAATTGGTGACAGGGGAGGGACATCCAGCAGAGTGACAGCCTCAGCTCTGTTCCTGTATGCTGTGTGGAAGGGGACTTTTCCCTCTCCACCAATCAGCGCTCAGAGCTCTCCTCAATGATTTCTGCAGAGTGTAACTTTAGCTCTCCGTCCCCTTTTTTCTGAACTCTCAGACAAGCTTTTTAAATTCAGCACTTTGAACGGATGTAGAGGAGAGAGGGCTGCAGATAGACAGGTATAACCTATGTAGGAGGAATTGTGTCATCTTCACTGTGTATATGTAAGGAACAACCACTTTAACCACTTTACCACCGGAGGATTTTGTTGTCTTACGTCCAGGCCACTTTTTGCGATTCGGCGCTGTGCGACTTTAACTGACAATTGCGCGGTCGTGCGACGCCGCACCCAAACGAAATTTACGTCCTTTTTTTCCCACAAACAGAGCTTTCTTTTGGTGGTATTTGATCACCTGTGCGATTTTTACATTTTGCGCTATAAACAAAAAAAGAGCGTTTATTTTGAAAAAATAACAATATTTTTAACATTTTTTTATATGAAATTCCCCCCAAAAAAGATGTAAAAACCAATTTTTTTTTAAATTTTTGGCCAATTTGTTTTCTGCTACCCATGTTTGGTAAAAAAAATCACAATAAGCGTATTTTGATTAGTTTGCGCAAAAGATATTGCGTTTACTAACAAAGGGAAAGATTTCTGTCATTTTTGGTGTTTTTTTTTTAACGCGTAATGGCGGCGATCTGCGATTTTTTTTGCGGTACTGCGACATTGCGGCGGACAGATCGGACCCTTGACTGACATTTTTGACACTTTTGGGGGTACCAGTGACATTACTGCAGTAATCAGTGCTATAAATATGCACTGTTACTGTAAAAATGACACTGGCAGGGAAGGGGTTAATTTTATTGGAGAGGGAGGGGTTAATGTATGGATGGTGCTTACTGACGTGTGGGGGGGGGAGGTGACTGTGTGAGACAGGGACAGATCGGATGTCCAGCTATGCTGAACACTCCGATCTGTCACTCCCTGTCACTTGGGAGATCGCCCTCTTGTGTTTACACAGGCGGGCGGATCTCCACACTAGATCCCCGACGATCGGGGAAGAGCTGCGGCGATCGCCGCTGCTCCTCCCCTGGCCCGACTCCCGCTGTGACCGAAAACAGCGGGAGTCCGTAGTCTCTGTAGTCCCCCTAGTTGTAGTATAACAGGCCCTGGTAAGGAGGAATGCTGGGCTCTGTAGTGCCCCTAGTTGTAGTACAGTAGGCCCTGGTAAGGAGGAATGCTGGGCTCTGTAGTCCCCCTAGTTGTAGTACAGTAGGCCCTGGTAAGGAGGAATGCTGGGCTCTGTAGCTCTGTACAGAGCCCAGCATTCCTCCTTACCAGAGCCTGTTATACTACAACTAGGGGGACTACAGAGCCCAGCATTCCTCCTTACCAGAGCCTGCTATACTACAACTAGGGGGACTACAGAGCCCAGCATTCCTCCTTACCAGGGCCTACGGTACTACAACTAGCATCAGGGGGGATCTATGAGGGGACCTGCTCTACTAAAGGGGGATCTCTGGGGATGCTGGCCTGCTCTAAAGGTGGATCTATGGCGACCCTGCACTAAAGGGGATCTATTCCATAGATCCCCCTTTAGAGCAGGGTCCCCATAGATCCCCCTTTAGAGCTCAGTTCCCCTGGATCCCCTTTAGGGCAGGCCCAGGCTCCCCATAGATCTCCTTTAGAGCAGGGTCCCCATAGATCCCCCTTTAGAGAAGGGTCCCCATAGATCCCCCTTTAGAGCAGGGTCGTGATGCATCGCGGAATCAAATCGTATCGCATCGAATCGTGAGGTAAGTGAAGATGCGCAGCCCTAGTATCCAATATCCTTATTGAAGAAGTGCAACGGCTATCCAGAAAGTGGACTTTTTTATTTATTTTTATGTACTGTTTTTAGGCTTAAAATGTATTTCGCGCTAAGGGACATTTGCATTCTCCCTGGCATGTGAAGACTTCCTGACACCAAGGAAGGATGGGATTATGTAACCAGAACAAGGTAGTTTCACAACTTTCACAATTTCCATGCAGTTCTTGGGCAACAAACATCTACACAATCCATGGTGATTGGATAAGGTGTCTTAACGTGCAGATATAAATGCTGGGGTGTCTTTCTGATGCTCATTAAAAGCTTGGAGAAGCCAAAAACGTCTTCAGCATTACAGAACAAGTCCAGTTGAATGTGACTTCTACAACTTCGATATTATACTATTGCTTGCTCTTAAGCACAGGTTATCAGTCAGGGTTGTGTGTCTCAGGGGGTACCAATGCTTGCTAAAGTTAATTCATCATATCAATATACAGTTTTAGCAATTAATAAATCATCTATAACAGGCATAAAGTATTTTTAGCTCCTTAAAAGCACAAGGGAGTGCTTGGTAAATGGTATACAGTTGGGGGCTCCTGTTTATAGATGTGAGATATGATGAACCACACAAGGGGTTGTATGAAAAACATAAGCTTTTAAATAGGCTCTGTCACCAAACCAATTTAAGAGTTACAGTAGTAATAAATCCTCAGCGATTTTTATCTTTAAAGCGGAACTTCATCTAAAAGGCGATGTTCCACTTTTCCTCCGCCACCTCTGCTCCTCTCCCACTTTTGGGCACATATTTTTTTGATGGAGGGGGACAGGTTTTTGCAGGTACCAACTCCCATATCTGCGGGAGTTTTCCCCCCACCCCTTTGCCTGCAGCCTTCTGGGACACATCACAGGTCCCAGGAGGCTGCGGGACCATTTACAAAGTGCAGCATTGCTTGTGTATGCGCAGTGGGAAGCCAGCTGTGAAGCTGCAAGGAGTCACAGCCAGCTTCCCGCACTAAACATGCTGATAAACGAAGACTGGTGTAGAACGGGCCCGGGTGAGGACAGTGCTGGATCCCTGGACAGGTAAGTGTCCTCAAAAGTTGGCAGCTACAGTATTTGTAACTGCTGACTTTACATTAAAGGGGTGGGGGGAGCTAAAGATCCTCTTAAACACATTAAGCACATTAATATAAACATTCCCTGGTAAACCTTTCGTTAAAATTCCTGCCCCAGCATTTGCAGTTTACAACTTTCATTACTGCTGGTTCCTACTCTCTCAGTACTGCGTCCCTGAATTTATGGTCTTTACAGAAATCAGTTAACAATGAACAGTGAGGTCTGGAGCCAGTCTGTTACTTCGGAGAAAGTGGGGAAAAAGGAGCGAGAAGCAGAGGACTGCCTTGCCATCTTAGGCTACGGGGCTTTGTGTTTGCAATGATGCACAAAGTGCAGAGGCGTAACTAGAACCTTCAGGGCCCCGGTGCAAGAAACCATTAAGGGCCCCCCGGACCCCTGGCCGGGGCCCTTCCCTTCAAGCCTGGGGCTCTTCCCACTGATCCTGGGGCCCTTTACTCTCATTGCGGGGCCCTTTATCATGATCCTGCAGTGGGACCCTTTCACAAGTTCTGCAGTGGGCCCCCTTCCTGCCATCTTGGGGCCTCCCCATGGTGGTGGAATGCCAGGGCCTGGTTCCAAGTGTGACCTTTGCGATCCTGGAAGTTCACCCACTGGTGTCAGTAGTTTTTATTTTTTGATATTTTAATTGTATTTTTTTTTATCATTTTATTTTATTTTTTTACAATGTCACTGACTATGACTCTGTCCATTCAGAAAAGGAAGGAGCTGGTAAATAACATATTTACTGACCCCTTCCTGGTTCTCTATTGTGACACATCCCCTGCAGCAGCCGGCAGGAGAGGGGAGGGAGCACAGTGGGGGGGGGGGCAGCACAGTGGTGGGGGGGGGACTAGGGGAGCACACAGGGGCCCAGAGACAGCAGAACATAAGTGAACTGGATAGGGGTGGTGGCGGGGGGCAGCATACAGAGGAACCAATCTTCTCCATTTTCCTCCTGCAGCTACAGGAGGAAAAAGGAGGGCAGTGATTTCTCTACATGCTGCTCCCGCCGCCCCTCCTATCCAGGTGTACAGGAGAGCCGCACAGGCCTCCCTGGAGCATGGGGCCCGGTTGTAATTGCAACCCCTGTAGTTACGCCCCTGACACAGTGTAAGGAGACACAGCTCTAGTCTCTGCATGCATGAGTGACTCCATAGGATGCTACAAGAGAAAGGAGCCACCCTGAAACAGGAAACCTGGGGCAGAGGTCATGGCACAACCTATACTAGAATATAGGCAAGGAATAAAAGATAAAGAAGCTGCATACTCAGTAAGTGATTAAATGGGCTACTGAAAGTGCTTAGAAACTCAGGTTGTAATATCACTATTTACATATTTCCCTTATTTTAGTTATTCTTCTGGAAAACCCCAATGTCTGTGCTAGCCACAATGTGTAATCTCATATTTCTGAATGATAGGGTTTAGTGCGGATGGGACAAGGTCATCTGGAGCCCAGGGCAAACATGCCGAATTCAAATTGCCCCCCTCCCCCCCCCCCCCAGGATGTATGAGGATCATGTGTCAGCAAAAATCCCTCACTCTCTAAAAATCGAGCACTAATCCACATGCTTACCCCCTAATCATAAATTACCCCTCCTCCCAGCACAAATCTGCCCCCCTACTGAGATTACCTCGTTCCCAACACAACTATTTGCCCCCCCCCCCCAAGAAAATAATTTCCCCCTCCTAGCACAAACCCCTCAAGTGTCCTCTCCCAGCACAATTTCTCTCCCCACCACTCCAAATCCCCCCCCAGCATAAATTCCCCTCACCTAATTCCCCATCCTAGCACAAATCCACCCCCCCCCAAGTCCCAAAGTATCTCCTCTATCAAAAATACCCCCAATCATCCATAATAGCACATTTTTTAGACTCGTACAGGACTCCAGTTTAAGATCTCACCATTGGGTTTGGCTCTGCCCTCTTCTCCCAAGACCATTAAATGAGACTGCTTAGTAATGGAGGCTGCAAGTTGGTGGAGCTGGGAACCCCGATTCAAAAATCTCAGCATTAGTCCTAATAAAATAAAGACCAATTATTAACCGCTTTCGCTTTCCTCCAAAAGTGAAATGTTACAATTTTGGGTGAGGGTTGCCTTTCAGCACTTTCCTACTCAATTCTTTGCTTTGTCATGTACATGATTCTCTGCTAATGGTTTTGATTTTTAAACCTGACCTTCAGAAATATCAGCTTTTGCTTTTGGCAGCACATCCACGTCCGTCTGCTCCAGTTTTATCTATATATTGCATGTCCAGAGGAAGAGAAGATTTTACGGAATTAACCCAATTCAGAATTCAAAGACATGCTATTACCTGTGCCAACCAATCAAAATTCAATGTTCAATCCCTTTACACAAAATAAACTCTGGTTGCTGTGTAAAGGGATTGCTCTGTATGGCACCCTGCAGGCCTCTACAACCAGCCATGGTCTACCTGCATTGCATAGAGCAGCGGTTCCCAACCTTTTTTGACACCAGGGACCAGTTACATGGCAGCCAATATTCCCAGGGACCGGGTAGGGAGGGCAGGGTTGGGGGGGAATGGGATATTCACCGAGTCTGTCCTTGGCCCCCCCTTGACACCACCTATCACGTACCTGGTAGCAGAGCCTGAAATTATGAGAAAGGCCTCTCTTACACCTCTGACTCTGGGCCCTTGGTAGTGTGAACAGAAGACACAGGAGTGCAGAGTGGCACGAGTGCCTGTAGGTCTTGTCAGTAGCAGAGCGGGTATCCACGCCAAGCAGTTGAGGTCATCAGTAGTCTTCAGTAAAGCAGACGGGCTGGTAGACAGCTGGAGGATGGCAGACTAATGCAGGCTGGTACTGGTGACAGCGGGCAGGTGAAGAATTGCGGGCACAGCAGGACGTGTCAGGCAAGCTGGGTCATATATTGGCAGGACAGATCAGGTACAGAGGAACAGGCAATAGCATGGTCCGGGTACAAGCCGGGTTCGGAGCCAGTAGGTGCAATAGAAGTCAATGGAGCAGACAGAAGTGGAGGTCAAAGACAAGCAGACGGGGTTCAGAGAGTGGTCAGACAACCTTACACCACCACAACCCTCCTTTAAAGCACAGTTCCCCCTTTATATCAGTGTCGTCAGTTCCCCTTCACATCACAGCCCCCCTTTACATTACAGTGGATATAGGAAAATACCCCCATTGGTATGGGATTTTATATGCCACACACACACTGAACAAGAATACGAATAGTATGCGTATAAAATCAAATTTATTATATAACAAAACAAAAAAGTGATTGCACAAACATGTATGTCTAGAACAAGCTGGACACGACAGATTTAAAAAACTTGCAAGTATTGACAGACCAGTATCCGTACAGAAGACCCTTGGGTATCATTGGTAGGAAGAACCGGACTGGACCCTACGCGTTTCGGGTTTAGAAACCCTTCATCAGGGGTCACCCAAAGTTCAATACACAATGTTTACCCAAGACAGTTTTCTTTGTAGGGGCAACTGGACTGTCAGTTAAAATCGGTGTCAACCGAGAAAAGGATGTCTGGTATCGAGGAGAACATAGTTCATTGGAAAAGAAAGAAGATAATAGAACAATGTAGGCGGAAGCCGACCAAACCGTGGGCACCACAATGATCCATCACTGGTCCAAGTTTTCCATGAGTGATTACGGTCACTCAAATGATTCAGAAATCACTCTTATAAGTACACTTTGTTCGTGGCGAGAGGTAGATAAGGTATGTGAGTAGGACGTTTATCAGACGTGGATGTTATCCTCCATCCTGTTCACCTTGGCGTGGACATCCTCTGCTTTACATTACAGTGCCCCTTTAGAGTGCAGTCCTCTTTACATCACAGTGTCCATTTACAATAAAGTAACGGGGACTGCTTTGTAAAGAGGCCACTGTGATGTGATGGGGACTGCTCTTTACAGGGGTCACTGTAATGTAAAAGGGGGCTGTGATGTAAAGGGGACTGCACTGTAGGAGCACTGTAATGATTACAGTGCCCCTATACAGTGCAGTCCCCTTTTTATTACAGGGCATCTAGCAATCACAGACTCCTCCATCACAGTGCTCCTGCAGTCTGCACCCCCTTTTCCTCTCTCCCTATTCTATTCTCTGCCTCCCCTGCACAGGACGTCAACCTTTGGCAGGGCAGAGACTGTGCTCAGTCCGTATGTCCGTTTGTCATCCTATCAGCATAAGATGAAATCATCAGTCAGGCGGGCAAAGGACACAAGGGATGACCACGGTCTATAATAGCTCTGTGCGGGCCGTGGTCGCCGCTCACCTCCCGCTTGTTGGCCCAGTCATTAACAGCATACCTCCCAACTTTCTGAGATGGGAATGAGGGACATCTATTAGCAAAAGTATTTAGGCATAGGACACACCCCCTGCCATGCCCCTTTTAAGGAGAATTGTTCAAAAAAAAAAAAAAAAGATTGGTTAAACCCACAAGTGCATTTTTAACCACTACTATTCCTTTATATTGGTTTTTGAAATTTACAAATGCAGCAATTTAGAAATCAGATGAAAGGCTTAACACTGTAAAACACTTTTAGATAGATAAATAGTGCATTTTTATATACAACTATATAGATCAGACTAAAATGAGGGAAAAATGAGGAGAAAAGAGGGACAGAGGGACTTTGTTCCAAATGAGGGACAGTCCCTCAAAATTGGGGACAGTTGGGAGCTATAATTAACAGGCCCGAGGGTTGGGGACCCCTGGCATAGATAATCACAGAAGAAAGGGAAATGTTTTATTAAAAACTGTAATTAGCATGTTAACAAGAGGAGAGGGAGGAACCAGGGAAGGCAAAACACAAGCAGAGAAAACTTTAGCTTTAGGTGACTACTGTCAGAAGAAAAATGGAAGGGAAATGTTGAATCCTGCGCACATCAGTGCCTTTCCAGATCATAGCGTCGGGCTAAGTAAACGCTTTTTGTAAAATTGAAAGCTCTTTTAATTAATGACTGTGTTAATAAACAAAATCTTTTCTTGCATTTTCAGAAAAGCGAGCGTTTCAGGTAGCACATCAGGGCCGGGAATAGCATCTGGGTTCAGAGCGTTGATTAAACTGACAGCTACTCTGTGTAAACACAGTCTTTAAATCCCATTACTCTACCATCATGTGTGAAAGCAATAAGGAACACATCTCCTGGCTATGCTGCACTGATGATTAATATATCTTCATTATGACTTGACCAGTGTCCGCTCTAATCCAAACATCCTCTATCTTCTTCACCGGAGACGCTGGATTTTTAACTCTTTCATCATCGAGATCTCAAACTTCCCTATTGCAGAGCACATCAAAAATGTTGTCTACTTTTTGTTCTAGTTATCTGATTACAATATAAAGTGTATGTCTGGGCAAAATTTAAAGGGTTAGTTCACCTTTACCAAAAAAGCACACTATGCTGTCCCATATGGATAAAGGATCACAGTTTCCTAAATCTATCTTCCAGCCGGGTCTACTTTTCAGTTCAAAGGACTTGTAATGGATCACCTGGCACCCTGACTGGGTACCTCAGTTGACGGATGCTCCTCGTGCTTCCTGAGGGCTCCAAGCACTCCAGCATACACCATAACCACCGCAAACCCCACAAATCGCCGTCTTCTACTCACCCTGGACCTAAGACAAGATTCCAGTGGGTGAACCTCTCTTTCCCCAGAGAGTGAAGCAGGAACAGGAACAAGCTCTTACAAGAGCTTAGTGATTGTTCAAGGGAGTATGAAGAGCATAGCAATCCCTTGTAGCAGATTCCCCCAATAAGAGACAGGACTCTAGACTGAGGGTGAAGTAGAACTCCAGGTTTAATGGTACAGCTGCTCTTTTATACAGTTTCCCCCACAAGGTTACCGCCCAGGTGGACCTTGTGGGGAACAGGACATAAAATTCACAATCCAATAAAAACAGAGTTTTACACTCAGTCACTCCCATACAGTGTACACAATCCCTCCCCTCTGCCTGATTACATTACCATATGCAGATGAAATTGTATACAGAAATATAATTAACCTGAACTAATTATCTAGCCATCTGGACAGAACAATGTGATGTCATTAACATTTAACAATGAAACAGACAGACTTAACACAATCCACATCCCACCTCAATAGATAGACAATAGGACAAGACTGCCAATGACAGTGTGTCCGTCTCCTACATTGAAGTACATGGAATACACATCTACGTATTGCTATGATTATTTAGGTGTCACAGACTTCATAGCAACAGGCTATAGGTCTCACAGTGTAAAGTGGGATTAAATCTTCATATTTCTTGGGAGATATTGTTGATAAATATTACTGTCCCATTTGAAGTTATCCAAACCATTTTCTCAGTGTCCCTTAAGTATTTGTCTTTCACTCCCAGTGACGGTGAGTACCGTCACAGGACTGTAGGCCAAAAGCACATTAAAAAGAACCCACTGAGCTCATCATAGGCGACTAGAGAAAGTGCACACTGCAGGTGTGCAGCCGAAAGAACAGGACAACGCTCTGTGTTGCAATAGCTATTTTAACAATTTTTTAAAGCCTAAATATAAGAACTAAAACATTTTAATTCCCTTCTAGAATTCAGAAGCTGAGCTTATTTGTAACTGCTAATAAAATTGTTCAACTGGTTCCTAAAGGCTAGGTAAATAGGAAGGGATTTTAATGGGAAATAGGGGAAGGCAAGAAAAAGAGACAACACAGCTGTTTGCTGAACACAGGGTGGGGAATCTTGAAGAAGACCCTGATAGAAGGATGGTCTGTGCTAAAAAGGGGTTCATAACACCAAGGAAGGTATATGCCAGAGGAGACTTCCAAGACCAAAGAAGGGTCTTCACCTGGGGATGACTTTAAAGCTACACTACGAGAGCACCTGGTTTCCTGCAACAGTCGCTTGAGTAGACTGGGATCCTGTTTTTTTACTAAAATCGTGAACTATCACCAAACTAAAGTAACTTTTTAATGTGTTTCCCTATTGTATACAGACAATTGTCTGTATGCAATAAGGCAATGCTTCTTACGTAGTTGGTCACTGTGAAGAATGCTTCTTACATTGGTGGTCATTGGGAAGAATACCTCTTACATTGATGGTCATCGGGAAGAATGCACTCCTTACATCGGTGGTCAGTTGGAAGAATATCCCATATATTGATGGTCATCAGGAGGAATGTTGCTTAAATTGGTGGTCAGTGGGAAGAATGCCCCTTACATTGGTGGTCATTGTGAGGAATGCTCATTAACATTGTGGTCATTGGGGGGTATGCTCCTCACATTGGTGGTCAGTGGGAAAAATGCTGCTTACCCTGGTGGCCAGTGCGAAGAATGCTCCCTTTACATTGGTAGTCAGAGGGAAGAATGCCCCTTACATTGATGATAAATATGCTTCTTTCATTAGTGGTTGTTGGGAAGAACTCTTCTGAAATTGGTGGTCAGTGAGAAGAATTTGCCTTACATTGGTGGTCTTTGGGAAGAATGCTTCTTTCATTGGTGGTTATTGGGAAGACTCAACAAGGGACAGGGTGGTCCTACTGTATCAGCAGGCCATAGAGTGGTCCTACTGTATAAACAAGACACAGAATGGTCTTACTGTATCAACAAGGCACAGGATGGTCCTACTGTATCAACAAGGCACAGAATGGTCCTACTTTATTAACAAGGCACAGGGTAGTCTCACTGCGTCAACAAGGCACAGGGTGGTCCTACTGTATCAAGAAGGCACAGGATGGTTCTACTTTATCAACAAAGCACATGGTGGTCCTACTATATCAAGGAGACACAGAGTGGTCCTACTGTATCACCAAGGCACAGGGTGGTTCTACTTTATTAACAAGGCACAGGGGGGTCCTACTGTATCAGCAAGGCACACAATGGTCCTACTGCATCAACAAGGCACTGAGTGGTCCTACTGTATCAAGGAGAAATAGAGGGGTCCTACTGTATCAACAATCCACAGGTGGTTCTACTGTATCAACAAGGCACAGGGGGGTCCTACTGTATTAACAAGGCACAGGGGGGTCCTACTGTATCAACGAGACACTGAGGGGTCCTACTGTATCACAGAGAAACAAAGTCGTCCTACTATATCAACAAGGCACAGGGTGGTCCTACTGTATGAATAAGGCACAAGGTGGTCTTGCTGCATCAACAAGGCAAAGTGGTCCTACTGTATCAACAAGGCACAGGGTGGTCTTGCTGCATCAACGAGGTGTTGGGTGGTTCTACTGTACCACCAAGGCACAGGGTGGTCCTACTCTATCAACAAGGCACAGGGTGGTCCTACTCTATCAACAAGGGACAGGTTGGTCCTACTCTATCAACAAGGCACAGGGTGGTCCTACTCTATCAACAAGGTCCCTTACAGGCAGAAATTTTAAAGAAGACAGATGTTTCCAGATATGCTCCTAAAGCTCTGGTCAATTCATTATTATTGGAAGAACTTCTTCACACTTACTGCATTTTCTTCACAGGTCCCTAAACCTTTTGCATAGTGCTGTAAGTTATTTTAATTTTTATTCACAAAAGCAGAATTTTTCCTCAAAGTTCTTAAAAGTTTGAGTTTGCTTTGCATGCCTGCATTTCATTTCCACGCTGGCAGGACTCTGCTAGGTATTAAGCTTGATATATTGGAGCTATAAACCAGAGCTGTAACAAGATGCTTCCCATCGTCGCACATTAAATATCCTCAGCATCCCTTTGCCTGTAAAGATGTCTATGGTCCATCATTTAAGAGCCTTCTAAAAGATTGTTATCATTGGTGAAGGCTGACAGGCAGACAATGGGATTACTGATACACATAAAGCAGGAACATGCGGGGTAATGATTGTATCCTCTATAAACATCGTTTACTATTTGTAAATCATATCTCCATAGAATAAATATGGTACAGAATAATGCCCGGGATCTCCTTATCAGCTCGGGATTAACCAAAACCCTAGGAACACTGACCACGGAGGAAAAATGGGAATGCTTTAGGAACATATTAAACAAATGCATCTTGCAGTGCATTCCTATGGGAAATTTTGAAGAGACAAAGCCAAACCTGGCTGGCTAAACCGTAATGTTAAAAAACTTATTAGGGGAAAAAAAATGGCCTTCAAGAAATATAAAACAGAGGGCGCAGTATCGGCTTTCCAGCAATACAAGGAGGCAAATAAGAAAAGTAAATACGAAATCCAAATGGCTAAAATCAACTTCGAGAGACAAATAGCGGAGGATAGTAAAAAGAAATCTAAGAAATTCTTTAAATATATTAACAGCAAAAAAACTAGGGCAGAGCATATTGCACACATAATTAATGATGATGGGAGGATGGTTACAGAGGACACTGAAAAGGCAATCGTGCTTAATGCATCTTTCTCCTCAGTCTTTACACAGGAAAAGGAGGGGTACACTGACCATGACTGTATGGTTAGTAGTAATACACAGGACTTGCCGCTATGGCTAACAGAGGGTGAAATCAGGGAAAGGCTGGATAAAATTAACACAAATAAATCACCAGGCCCGGATGGCGTACATCCGAGAGTACTCAAAGAACTTAGTAAAACTATATCTAGACCACTCTTCCTGATCTTTGCTGACAGTATTATGACAGGAAATGTACCAGGGGATTGGAGGAAAGCTAACGTGATACCGATATTCAAAAAAGGGAAGAGGCATGTCCCGGGAAATTATAGGCCGGTCAGATTGACCTCGATAGTATGTAAACTTCTGGAGGGGATGATAAGGGACTATATCGTAGAGTTTGCTAAAGACAACAACATCATCAGCAGTAATCAGCGTTCTTGTCAAACCAATCTGTTAACATTCTACGAGGAGGTGAGCTGTAAGTTAGATAGGGGGAGACCAGTGGATGTGGTGTACCTGGATTTCGCTAAGGCGTTTGATACAGTTCCCCACAAGCGCTTATCTACAAAATAAGGTCTGCAGGCATCGACCACAAGGTTTGCTCTTGGATACGGAACTGGCTAAAAGGGCGTGTCCAAAGGGTGGTAATAAATAGCGCATACTCAGACTGGTCTGGGGTGGTAAGTGGGGTACCCCAAGGCTCAGTCCTGGGACCAACCTTGTTCAATTTAATCATAAACAGCATTGGGGACGGGATCAGTAGTTCTATATCAGTTTTTGCAAATGACACAAAATTGGGCAGGGCAATAACTGCACAGCATGAGGCAGATATCTTACAGAATGACCTGAACAAAATAACAGAGTGGGCAACGACATGGCAAATGAGGTTTATTGTGGAGAAGTGTAAGGTTTTGAACTTGGGGACTAAAAACATAAAAGCACAATACACTTTAGGGGGGGGGGCCTTTGGGGGAATCAAAAATGGAGAAAGATCTGGGAGTCTTGGTAGAGTATAGACTAGGCAATAGCATGCAATGTCAAGTGGCAGCTGCCAAAGCTGGCAGAATATTAGCATGCATAAAGAAGGGGATGTATTCCAGAGATAAAACTATAATCCTACCACTTTATAAAACTCTGGTCCGACCGCATCTGGAGTATTCTGTCCAGTTCTGGTCGCCAGTCCTCAGGAGGGATGTGTTGGAGCTGGAGAGAGTCCAGAGAAAGGCAACTAAACTAATTAGGGGATTGGAGGACCTTAATAATGAAGAGCGTCTACAATTGCTTAATTTATTCTCCCTGGAGAAGAGACGACTGAGAGGGGACATGATAGCAATTTACAAATACCTCAATGGTGATCTCAGCATAGAAAAAAGCTATTCAGTCACAAGGATTGCATGAGGAAGCAAGGACATACAATGCGATTAGAGGAGAAGCGTTTTAACCTCAGGCAGCGCAGGGGGTTCTTTACTGTTAGGGCAACAAGATTGTGGAATTTTCTACCACAAGAGGTAGTTTTTGCAGGAAGTATGGCTACTTTCAAAAGATTCTTGGACATACATTTCAAGGATCAGAACATTAAAGGGTATGAGAGATGAATATGGCCACACACACCACAGGTTGAACTGGATGGGCTAATTGTCTTTATTCAACCTCAACTACTATGTAACTATGTAACCGTTGTAGGGAATTAGCTCAATGTAAAAAATGTTTTGGACAGCCCATTTGGCTATTTTAAGTAATCTGCAGCCACAAACCATATAAAGGTTCTCCAGGTAACCTATAAGTCAAATTCGAGCTAAAACATGTTTTTTTATGTATAGAGCAGGCGTCTTCAAACTTTCTACAGTAAAGGGCCAGTTTACTGTCCTTCAGACTATAGGGGTGCCAGACTGTGACCAGTGGGACCAAACAATGGCCAATATTTGGTATTAGGGGGAGAAATTGTTGTCAGTGGGAGGAAAAGTGCCCCATCATTGGTGTCAATTTAAAAGGAGTAAGAAAGTTTAGAACTCCTATTAGATTTTTCATGCTGTGCTTGTGCCTCGTGGGGAGATTTATCCATTCTAATTGCCCTTGTAACTATTTCCATCTGGACCTACGGAACCTAAACCTAACCTTCCTGCAGATTTAAAAAGCCACAAATTAATGCATCTCTTTATTTATTCATAAATAATTAGGTCTAATTTTTTTCATTGTCAGTAGTGTAAGCATTTAAATTTATAAATTTATAAGAGGTATTAGCCCCTGGCACACAGTTAACCTCTCGATTACCTGAGAAGTTAACTTCTTCCCAGCTAGTGACATTAGTACAGTGACCATGTATAACATCACTGATCACTGTATAAGTGTCTCTTGTGATGTCAGTGTCAGGTAATCAGTTTCCCCCGCAGTGTCAGTAAGGGGTTTATTTACTAAAGCAAGAGAGGGAAAAAATAGTCACAATTCTGCAGAATTCTGAGAAACCAATCAGCTTCTAACCTAAGCTTGTTTAATTAAGCTTTAGTAATAAAACCTGGAAGCTGAATTGTGACTAATTTTGCCCTCTCTAGCTTTATTAAATAAACCCCTTAGTGTCAGATTTTCCACCGCACTATCACAGTCCCACTTTAAGTCGCTGATCACCGCCATTAGTAGTATAAATAAGAAAAATTCCAGTATATATACCATCGTTTTTAGACGCTATAACTTTCATGCAAACCAATTAATATACACTTACTGTATTGGAATGTTTTTTTTACCAAAGACATGTAGCACAATACATTTTTGCCAAAATTTATGAAGACATTTGATTTTATATATATATATATATATATATATATATATATATATATATATATATATATTTTTTTACCATATATATATATATTTTTTTACCATATATATATTCACCATATATATATATATTCACTATATATATATATATATATATATATATATATATATATACATACAGTATATGTGTGTGTGTGTTTTATAGCAGAATAATAAAAATATTGTTTTTTTTTTATTCAACATTTTCAGGTTTTTTATTTATATAATAAAAAAAAAAAAAAAAACAGTGGCGATTAAATACCACCAAATGAAAGCTCTATTTGTGTCAGTGTTAATTTCGTCGACTAAAACCGACTAAAACGTTTTCGTCGACTAACACAATTCAGGTGACTAAAATACGACTAAAACTAAAATGGCATTTTAGTCTTAAGACTAAAATACGACTAAAACTAAAATGGCATTTTAGTCAAAAGACTATAACTAAAACTAAATCGAAATTTGCTGCCAAAAATTAACACTGGTGCATGCTCAAAGCATAAATAATAACATATTAGATTTTTCACTCCAGGACCAGCAGTAGTATATAATGAGTTTGGAAATTGTAGAGAAATGCTTAAATAATGCATTACAAATTACAATTGAACTATACCAATTTGATTATAGATGCCTAAAATGAGTTTTAGTCGACTAAAATATACTGGAGTTTTAGTCGACTAAATACGACTAAAACTAAAACACTTGCAGAAGACTAAAATGGGACTAAAACTAAAATGCCATTTTAGTCCTAAGTCTAAGACTAAAACTAAATTGAAATTTGCTGCCAAAATTAACACTGATTTGTGTGAAAAAATAATGATATAAATTTTTGGGTACAGTGTTGCATGACCCCACAATTACCAGTTAAAGTAGCGCAGTGCCAAGTAGCAAAAAATGGCCTGTCATGAAGGGGATAAAACAAAAGGCCCAAGCTATTGCATCATGTCATTCATATGAAATTAATGAATTTTGTGTATTCATTATCTATTGAAATTCGTTACTACTGAGATTTGGAGATTCAGATACATCTGAACCTCCAATTCACGTAAATTTTGTCCGAATTTTGATTCATAATGAAACTAATTGCACATGCCTATGTGTTATTTTATGGCCGTGTGAATGAAGCCTAATCAGCATAAGGGAACTCATTAAATGTAGGCAGTGCCGGGACAAGGCCAGTCAGCAGTCAGAACAAAGATGCCAAAACTGCACACCCCTCCTTCCCTTAGGGATAGGCTCAGGGTGCCCATATCATACCTCCCAACATTTTGAGATGGGTTTGAAGGACACCGATTAGCAAAAGTATATAGGCATAGGACACACCCCCCTGCCACGCCCCCTTAAAGAAGAATTATACAAAAAAATGTATTAGTTAAATTCACAAGTGTTTTTTTTTTTTTCTTTTTCTACCACTACTATTCCTTTATATCGGCTTTTAAAATTTACAGATGTAGCAATTTAGAAATTACAGTAAACCCCCCTCCATTGCGGAGGTTACGTTCCGGACCCAGCCGCGAAAAGTGAAAATCTGCGAAATAGAAAAACCCTATTAAAATACATTGTAGCCATGTTTTTTTTTTTACTGTCACTGTACTTTTAAAAGCATTTTAAGGCCTTCAAACACACTTTTAAAACAATAGAAACTCATTTAAACACATAAAAGATACTGAGAGACATAGCAAGAGCTATGGAAAACGCAAAAATATTTCATTTTTAATGATTTATATAGTAAAATAACATTACAGAACAAACCGCAATATACCGGGACCGCAAAAACTGAACCGCGATGGAGCGGGGGTTTACTGTATATGAAATGTTTAGCACTGGTAAAAAATGTCCGTTGTTCCTCCTAGGATCACAGGTCTCTGTGTTCATTTCACAAGACCCCATACAGTTAGAAAACACCCCCAAGGCTCAAACTTAACCCTTTGATCACCCCTGGGTTAACCCCATTCCCTGCCGGTGTCATTATTACAGTAACAGTGCATATTTTTAGCACTGATTACTGTAGTAATGCCACTGGTCCCCCCAAAAGTGTCAAAAATGTCAGTCAAGGGTCCGATCTGTCCGCAGCAATGTCACAGTTCCGCTAAAAATCTTCACTTCTTGAAAGATAAAAAGTGTATTTTATAGGGATGCACCGATCCGATATTAGGATCCGATATCGGCGCCGATACTACCAAAATAGCTGGATCGGGGGGATCGGTAAAATTAACCGATCCACGTGCCGATCCGGTTTTGCTGAGTCCCGGCTCAGCCGTCCCTTACTTGCACTGAGCCGCTACTTCCTGTATAGGTTCGGCTCACCGGCAGAGTGATATCAGATGCACTCCGCCTGTGAATGGAGGAGCCGTACACATGAAGCAGTGGCTTTGCTCTGTACTGCAGCCGCATGCATATTGTGTATGTGTGTAGTTACGGATCGGTATCGGTATCGGCAGATACACAATGCCAGGTATCGGTATCGGGAATAGAAAAGTCAGATCGGTGCACCCCTAGTATTTTATATACAACTTTATAGATCAGACCAAATTGAGGGACAAATGAGGAGGAAAAGAGGGACAGAGGGACATTGTTCCAAATCAGGGACAGTGCCTCGAAATCAGGGACAGTTGGGAGCTATGCCATATCCCTGTAATAAACCATTGCGCCCAGGGCAGCATCCCCTCCTGCCCCTTTCTTGTTCCGGCCCTCAGTGTAAGTACTGTCCCTTGTGCTTATTAAAAAAAGAATTACCTATACATAGGCTTTGGTGCATTATTTCTATATACAAACCATTCTTCATGTATTCTTACAAATCACACGTGACTGCAGCAAGGCATTACAGTACCGTTTAGCACTCATAAAGCCCAGGGAGGTGGAAAGATCCGAAAATAACAGGTTAAATGCCAATAGCTTTGTTCCGCAGAGCGATGAGATTAGAAAGCAGACTGCTTTGCTCACCTCCTTTGTCTAAATCTCTTAGGTAAATATAGATCACGCACCTGCTTCTATTGAAATAGCTGCAGAGATTTCCCGTACAAGATACAGTAGTGTGATTCATGCAATTATTCCTTTTAATGCTCACGTCGCACCGTGACAACTCACTGATGGCACCTCTGTGCGTCTTTCAGGTACCCGGAGCTCCGACGGATGTTCCTGGGCTGTTTTCATTAGGAAAAAGAAGCTTTCCTGATTAGTCCTAACCCACCTGAGAGGGGGCCTCTGCTCTCCTGTCATGTTAATTTTCTAACATCGTCTACAAGTGTAGTACAAGGAGCGAGAAGTAGCTCTTCCTAGCCGCTATCATTTCTGGAGGTGAGATCAATAGAATACTTTTATCCGAGTTCCGATTCAGCATCTGGCTCTTAAGAATGTCAACAAGCGCCTGTAAAAGAGATCCATAGAAAAGGTGGCAGAATTTACCTCCGGGGCTCGGCAAAGCAGGTGCAAGCTCATCTGCATTCATTTTCTCTTTTCTCCATTTACATGCTTAATGTTTTCGGTATGCTACATCAACTTTGTGACATTGCTGCTATATATTTATGAAGCGCTCATGAATGGTTACATTTCCCTGAAAAATGAGATAAGTCAGACAACCTAGGGGAACTCCAGAAGGCTAAAAGATCCCCTTAACCACTTAAAGTGTTGTTCCAGCTGGGGGAAAAAAAAAGTAAAGTTAGCAGCTACCCGGCACAGGTGCCAAACTGGCGGCCCTCCAGCTGTTGCGGAACTACAAGTCCCATGATGCATTGCAAGGCTGACAGTTACAAGTATGACTCCCACAGGCAGAGGCATGATGGAACTTGTAGTTCTGCAACAGCTTGAGGACCGCCTGTTTGACACAAAAAGCCACAGTTGTAGAAAACAACTGAACACATTAGTGGACTTTAAGGGCACATCATAAGATAGACTTGGCACAAATTTGTATAAAAGAAACATTTATTGAATTCAGAATTAAAATCATTTGTTCATAAAAGGTGATGAACATGACCAAACCAAAAAAAGGGTCTAAGGCCCCTTTCACACATACAGTCCGATCAGATCCGACTGTCAGTTTTTTAGGCGGACCTGATCGGATGCTCCATGCATCCCTATGGGGCAGCGGATGTCAGCGGAGACATCTCCACTGACACCCGCTGCCATGCGATTCAGACGGATGGAAATCCTATTTTCCATCCGTCTGGAGGATCGGATGGGATCGGATGAGAACAGACAGGCGGTCCGTTTATTTTTATAAACTGATTTATTCGCTGGGTAAACGAGCCAGAGCGGCCAATGGGGGCGCACACTTTTAACATCAGGCTTGTCCTATCTTTAAGGTAGGATGGAGGGTCGGTCACCTTCTAAAGGAGGCATATGGGGATTTGGAGTTGGGGGGGGGGGGGGAGGAGGAATTGTGCTCGGAGGGACATTTGAGGGGTAGAGGTTGAGGTTTTTTTTTTTGGGGGGGGGGGATTTGTGCTGGAGGAAAGAGGATTTTAAGTGGGGGCAAAGATTTTCACATGCAGATTTTTTTGGGGTGGGGGTTTATGCTGACACATAGTGCTCATTCATCTGGGGGGGGGGGGGGTTGCAATTTGGCATTTTCACCCTTGGCTCTAGATGACCTTGTCCCAGGACTGATCCCAGCCCTCTATGTGATAGCGATACAGTGAAAGTTGTTTTTCACTCTGGCTCATTCAAACACTGCACATGCCCAGTGCGTTTTCTGCTGCCACGGATGGAGCTCACTGGGTAAATGAGCCAGAGCGGCCACTGGGGGCGCACTTCTAACACCAGGCTTGTCCTATCTTTAAGGTAGGATGGAGGGTCGCGGTCACCTTCTAAAGTGTTTTTTCAGGCAGGTTGTGCTCAGTCTACATGTATGGAAGTAGACAGGAGCAACTATTTGTAGAAATAAAAAAAAAAACTGTAGAGAACTTAAACAATAAAGGCACCCATGGTAACGTGTGCTACTGCATAGGAATGGGTCAGAGTCATCGCATTTATAGTAGGCATCAGGTTTATTACACCAAAGACATGTTTCTTGGCTAAAATATGACATTTCCTACGTTTAACAGTGTCACACAAAAATTCTGCACTTCCTGGTTTCTGTTCACGCATGCAGTTGATTTCAATGACTTCAGTGCTTTTGCTGTAAACTTTGAGAATTATTTACTCCACAATACCAGCAGCTCCAGGGTGCTCATTTAAAGCTACAGCTTAATATGACTATATAAGTACCTGAACATTTTCTGGTTTGGGTTTAAACTTACTCCCTTATTGACATAGTAATAAAGAACATTGACTTACTGTCAGTAAAGACCTTTGAAGCTTGTTGGCCAATAAAGGGGAACTAACCCTTCACCTTCCTGTTTGAGCTGACAACTCCCCTCTCACTTCATCTTCATAACATAGCAGGGAAGTATTTCCTGTAGTCTAGTAGAGAAGAACTTAGGCAGGGCTGATTTAAATGACTTGATTGCCTTTGCTGTAAACTTTGGGAATGAATCACTCCACAATACCAGCAGCTCCAGAGTGCTTGTTTTAAAGCTACAGCTTGTTATGAGTATATAAGTATTTGTAAATTTTCTTTTACAATATAGATTGTATATCTGGTTTTGGTGTAGGCTTACTCCCTTATTGATGTAGCAATAAAGAACATCGACTCATCATCAGTAAAGACTTTTAATGTTTTTTGGCCAATAAAGGTGAACAAACCCTTCACCTTCCTGTTTGAGCTGACAACTCCCCTTGTTTCATCTTCATAACATCGCAGGGAAGTATTTATTTAGACTAATAGAGAAGCACTCAGGCAGGGCTGATTTTAATGACTTTAGTGTTTTTGCTTTAAACTTTGAGAATTAGTTACTCCACAATACCAGCAGCTCCAGAGTGCTCATTTTAAAGCTACAGCTTGTTATAAATATATAAGAATATAAATGTTTTCTTTTAAATTATAGACTTTTTATTTGGTTTGAGTTTAAACTTACTCCCTTAATGACATAGTAATAAAGAACATCGACTCATCGTCAGTAAAGGCTTTTGAAGTTTGTTGACCAATAAATATGAACTAACCCTTTACCTTCCTGTTTGAGCTGACAACTGCCCTTGTTTCATCTCTATAACATAGCAGGGAAGTATTTATTTAGACTAGTAAAGAATAACTCAGGCTGGGCTGATTTGAATGACTTTAGTGCTTTTATTTTAAACTTTGAGAATTAATTACTCCACAATACCAGCAGCTCCAGAGTGTTCATTTTAAAGCTACAGCTTGTTTTAAATACATAAGAATTGAAATGTTTTCCTTTAAATTATAGACTTTTTATCTCGTTTGAATTTAAACTTACTCCCTTAATGACATAGTAATAAAGAACATCGACTCATCGTCAGTAAAGACTTTTGAAGTTTGTTGGCCAATAAAGATGAACTAACCCTTTACCTTCCTGTTTGAGCTGACAACTCCCTCTCACTTCATCTTCATAACATAGCAGGGAAGTATTTTCTGTAGTCTAGTAGAGAAGAACTCAGGCAGGACTAATTTGAAAGATTTCAGTGCTTTTGCTGTAAACTTTAAGAATGAAGAGAAGAACTCAGGCAGGGCTTATTTTAATGGCTTCATTGCTTTTGCTGTAGACTTTGAGAATGAATTACTCCACAAAACCAGCAGCTCCAGAGTGCTTGTTTTAAAGCTACAGCTTATTATGAATTTATAAGTATCTGGAAGTTTTCTTTTACATTACGGATTTTAAATCTGGTTTGGCTTAAACAAACTTACTTAATGACATAGTACTAAGAACATTGATGCACCGTCAGTTAGGACTTTTGAAGTTTGTTGTATATTAAATCCTATGTTTCCTTATTCTTTTCAGTGCAGTGCCTGGAGATGACGACCAAGCGGAAGATCATCGGCCGGCTTGTACCATGCAGATGTTTTCGGGGGGAGGAAGAGATAATATCGGTGTTGGATTACTCTCACTGCAGCCTGCAACAGGTGCCAAAAGAGGTCTTCAGTTTTGAAAGAACATTGGAGGAACTCTATCTGGATGCTAATCAAATAGAAGAGTTACCCAAGGTAAGTCATGGGGTATTAAATACAAAAAATAAAAATCAGGTCACAAACCAGGCTGTGTAATTCCCAAGACTGGATGATCAAAAATTGTTTGACAGGTAAAACATCCCCCCCCCAAATATTTATTTATTCTGTGGATTTAGCGATTTGCTTGGAGCTCAGTATTTATAGAGAGATTATTGGAAAGAAACCTTTTGACAGTTTTACATGTCCAAATGCAGTCTAATGTCTCTGGCCGGCTAGTCTTCTGCTTCCATTTCTTGTAAGCTTGTTTTCCTCATTGGGTCTTGAGTCACGTTTCCTGCATTTTTATTAGAAAATCTATTCTGAGAAGTGATGCTAAAGCTTTGAAGTCGGCTGTTTTGGTTTGTCGTCTGGTAGTGAACTGCTGACAGAATTATGATGAACGTTTGATAAGCTGAAATTTGTGTTTATTCTGCCGACTTGTGCCTCCCAGCACAGAAAAACACACGGGTTGCTGTTGAAATTCGAAATTAGTGGTTTCATTATTTCTAACACAGGTACGGTAATAAGTAAAAATGACTGCGGTAAATAAACCGGCATTTAGGCTTTCTAAAGAATATTTGATTTCAATCAGCGTTCAAAGTGCAAATCCACCTTGGTGACAAAATCAATTTTGTAAGGAACGGTATGAAAAATGACCAGCTTTGCAAACTGTGCACTGTCATATGCCTGCACAGCCTTTTGAAATATCCATTGTACCCAAAGAGATATGATGGGGTTTTGCTGGTTGCCAAAAAGGAGCTGTAGGCATGTGAAATGTTGTGTGGAGAAAGGATGGAGAAAGATCTCAGGGTCCTAGTAGATAACAGACTGAGCAATAGCATGCAATGTCAAGCTGCAGCTACCAAAGCCGACAGATTTTTAGCATGCATAAAAAAGGGGATATACTCCAGAGATAAAACCAGGGCTATTTTTCAGCAGGAACGCGGGGGAACGCAGTTTCCGGAACCTCTAATGTATGTATGTAATCGCAAGGGGAGTGGGGTGTGTTGAAGGGTCTCTTTATGCTGGCTGCTTGGGGATCTATTGTCACTGTTAAGGATCTGTTATTGTGTGAGGGTCTATTGTTGCTGGGGGGTCTGTTGGTAGGGATCTCTTGTTGAGATAGAGGTCTATTGTTGGCTGATCTATTGATACTGGTTGCTGGGAGAGCCGTTATTGCTACTGGAGGGGGTCTAATGTTGCTGTGGTGGATATTTTGTTGCTGGGTGAGGTATTTTGTTGTGCCTGGGTAGGGGATGGAACCAAGGGACAGTGCTCAGAGGTGGGTAGTGGGTGGAGACAAGGGGTCACTCAGAAGGGGGAAGTTCCTGCACCTAGAAAAAAAGCCCTGGATAAAACTATAATTATACCACTTTATAAAACTCTGATTGGGCCATATCTAGAGTATTCCATCCAGTTCTGGTCACCAGTCCTTAAAAGATATGTGCTGGAGCTGGAGAGGGTCCAGAGAAGGGCCACAAAATTAATAAGGACACTGAAGGACCTCAATTACGAGGAACGACTACAGGCAGTAAATTTGTTCTTGCTCGAGAAGAGACGCTTGAGAGGGGATATGATAACGATTTACAAATACCTCAATGGTGATTCCAACGTAGGAAAAAAAATGTCAGTCTTAGGGAGTGTAAGAGAACACTGGGCCACACAATGAGATTGGAAGAGAAGCGGTTTAACCTTAAACTGTGCAGGGGGTTTTTCACTGTCAGGGTGGTAAGAATGTGGAACTCTCTTCCACAATTGGTGACGTCAGCGGGGAGTATTGATGTTTTTAATAGGTTATTGGACATGCATCTTAAAGAACACAACATACAGGGATATGGGAAATAATTACCGACACTGACACACACACACCTACACAAGTTGAATTGGATGGATTGTTGTCTTTATTCAACCTTACCTACTATGTAACTATGTAGCATTCCGAAGACAAGGGGTAGGCAACCCTGGAGAGGTGGAAATCTATCTGAACAACAACATAGAGATCAAAGATCACCAGGGTGAAGTGCGATTTTTTTTTTTTTTTTTAAGGAAATAGCAGGGCCCCATTGAATAATAATGAAGGTTTGAAGATATCAGGGGGCAATAGTAAATAGTGTAGAGTTTACTAGTATGTAATGCAGAGTGCAGGGGTCAGGAGTAAGCAATGCAGATTGTGGATGTCAGTAATATTTAACGCAGAGATCAAGACTAATTAACCCAAAGTTTAGAGATCAGTGGTAAGCAAGGCAGAGTGCAGGGGTGAGCAGTAGGTAGCGCAGACTGCAGAGGTCAGTAGTACACAATGCACAGAGCAGAGGTCAATAGTATGTAAAACAGGGTGCAGGGGTAGTAGAGTTGAAAAATGTCTGGAAATTTTGAAGGCATGGGGAAACAAATGTTTTTTTCCATTTTTTTTTTTCTGGAAAAAATTAAAAAAAAATTAGTGTGGAGTAGTTTTACAAAGTAGTATGTAATGCAGAGTGCAGAGGTCAGGTAGTGTATAACACTGAGTGCAGAGGTCATTATTGCTCAATATGTATTTATTTTTGTAGCACTGCCCCCTTAAGAGCTGCTGGTTTATCAACCCTTTTGGATTCCTTTGGGTTACCCGTAGCAACTGCAAGCAGAAATATTAGCACTTTACATTCTTGGCTCAGTCAGTGATCAGTCTAGGGGTTGATATTTTTGTTGTTTTATTTGATATTGGGATGGGAGAAGGGATGAGTGGGATACTTCAACGCTTGAACTATTCACAATGCTGAGGACTTCTAACTCGAGAATGCGGCAAGTCTGCAGCTTCAACCTTCCATTGGATGAATCTGAGGTAAATGCTCCTTTGGGTATTTCTCTTCAGGGCACTCACCTAGCACCCCCTTTCCTCCAGCTGACACCCCTCCCCTGACTACATTACTCCGGAGTGGCCCCCTTCCTGGGCATACCCTTAGGCAAGATCCTCTGTACTCACGATACTGCTTTCCAGATTCTCGCAGTGCCTCAATTCCTCCAGTCAGCTCTCCTGGACCTCTGGGCTCAGCTCTACTCCTCTGGCTCACCGGGCTGACCACCTGTGGCCACATACCAACTGCTCCAGAAGAAGAGGCAGCCGTCACCCTCCTTCTGGGACTCTGCTTTCCGCCATAGACCTTGTGCACACGTGCCCCTGGCTTTTTATACACCCCACAATGCACCAAGACAGCAGTCTGTGCCAATCCCTGTGGCTGTATTAAAAGCCTGTGCCCTCATTGGCCAGGTTTCCTCCACTGTCCAATGTACCTTACCATTGGGCACAGTGGGGACACTCCCTCAGACCATATGAATTACACACTGGGCACACTGAGCAGACCTAACACAGATCCTGCTCTCTGTTAAGCAGAGTGCAATATAGAATTTACCTGCTGCTCCTCGGATAGGCAGACAGAGCCAAAAACTATACTCTCTCTCTAGCACCACCTAGGAGGGTGCTACACTTTTTTTCGATCTTAGAGTATTGAACCCAAAACCACCCATTACAGTATAGTATATATCAAAGCATACCTTTTTACATTTTTAGAGTGGGGAACAGTAGGGGGTGGCAGACGGACCGCACCATACACCCCACCCCCCACCCCCAAGACCACACCAGGCCGCACACCCCCGGATCACAGCAGGAGAGGACAGAACCCCCAGGACAGGACCCCCAGGACAGGATCACTCAACCTGCCTGGACATCAGCGATGGCGACAGTGGCTGTGGCTTCTTCCCCCTGTCTTCTGCGTCTCCTCCCTCCTCCATGCCCAATGGCATGGCTTCTCCTTTCGGCCAATCGGGAAACGGGTCTCAGAACCCGCTTCCTGATTGGCCAGGAGGAGGATCCGTGTGACAATAGTGAATTTTCATTCGCTATTGTCACGCAACTGGGTGGGCTCGGGGTGCAGAGCACCCTTTTTTTTAGCCTGTGAGAGCCTCTGGCTCTAATCACATGGTTAAAAAAAAAGCCCCATTGAACTCCATGTATGTAGATTAGGGGGCCGGACGCATGGATAGGGGGAACGGCGCCCCTGCGCCCCATATGCACCAGTCGCCACTGCTTGGTAGGATTTCAAACTTTCCCTATTCTATCCAAAACTAAAACAAGTTTTGGTTTTGTTTGCATAAATGTTTTGTGTGGAACCTCTCGTGTTGTTTCTGTGGCTCATTGGCCTTATCTTCCGTCACAGCAATCTACAACGCAACATGTCCCATTGGGTTTAAAGCGGAGTTCTGGCCACAAAATCGACATCTATTTTGGGCCATCCGCTTGCTGTTTGTCACCTGAAAAAGATAGGGATAGTTATGATTTTTTTTTTGTTTACTTACCTTGTTATTGAACAAAAATATACTCACTTTTCTTCCACTTCCTCCCTCTGCGGCCGCGGCCCGCGCCGTAACTTCCTCTTTGCATTGATTCCTGGGAGCTGAACGTCATCGCTCCCAGGAATTAATGCGCCTGCACTGGCCCAGCTCGTCACTTCCGGTGCAGCGTCTCATTCTCTGCTAAACAGCTTCTGGGCATGCCACGCCTGCACCAGAAGTGACGAGCGGGGCCGGTGCAGGCGCATTCTGGGAGAAGAGGACGCAGAAGAGGACGCTGCGGCTTCAGCTGCCCACATCCGAGATGGCAGCGCTGGAGAAGAAATTTTCAAAGTAAGTATTTCTTCTAAAAGGTAAGTGCGACCCGGGACAGTTCAGAGGCTATCCATTGTGGAATGTACTAGCCCTGACTATCCCGGGTGTATTTTTATTGAAAAAAAAAATTTTGTGGCCGGAACTCCGCTTTAAGGAAGAATAGCTGTTTAGCCACTCGATGAACCTAATGCAACTTCTTTCCATCCATGATTGGCCAATGTGGACTTTTGTAAACTGATGAATTTTGTACACTTTTTATCATTTTTAAAGTGATTGTAAATGCTCACCTTGTAAAACAATCCAATCAGTTTAAAATAGAAATGAAAGGCAAAACATTTGTGTATAGATATTAAAAACATCATCAATACCTTTTTTTCCCTTTTTTATAAGTGACCCCATTCCCTCTGTTCTCAGCTGCACAATAGCTGGGGGAGGAGAAGCAGCAGCACACTGAACTTTCCAGGGAATGGCTGTGCAGGGGGGCATGTCAGATTAAGTCTAATCATTGGAAGAGAGCAGCCTGAGTTCCCAGCATAGCTAGAGAACTGACCATGGTGTGCTCTCCTGCTTAGCATGGTCAGTTTTCAATAGTAAAGCAGAGGGACTGGTAGGATCACCAGGGATTTCACACAAAGGAAGCAATACAAAGAGAACAGGATATTTTCCCGTACAAGTACATGGTACAGCAGGCACATATCAGGAATATAAAATGTTGGGGTAAAAAACACTTTAGGTCACAGCAGTCCTCCCTCTATTTCAACCATTCCTCAGTTTAAAAATAAATTAGGTGTATTATAAGTGTAAATCATTTGCAACCTTAGATTGTAAGCCTCTTGAGGGTAGGCACTGATGTGAATGCGCAATATATATGTAAAGCGCTGCGTAAATTGACCGCGCTATATAAGTAACTGTAATAAATAAATAAACCAACAAAAGGCATTTTCAGTTAATTTTCCATCATGATTCCTGTTTTTATCCTAAAGATGCAGACCTTCCAAATGGGTTTCTCACACTGCAGAGTCGGTGGGAATTCTAGAAAGATTAGACGTGAAGAGAGAAAAATCACTCACCTGTTTTTTAATTAAATGTCTGACCATCAAAGTAGATGGAATAAACCAACGTTCAATATTTCATATATTCTTTATTAGTGATGGGCCGAACACCCTCCTGTTCGGTTCGCAACAGAGCATCTCAAACAGGGAAAAAGTACTAGCGAACATGTGAACTCTATTAAAGTCTATGAATATGAACATAAAAAACCTAAAGTCCTCATTTTAAAGGCTTATTTGAAAGTTATTGCCATAAAAAGTGTATGGGGACCTGGGTACTGCCCTGGGGGACATGTATCAATGCAAAAAAAATGTTTTAAAACAATCATTTTTACAGGAGCAGTGATTTTAAAAATGCTTAACATGAAACAATAAAAGAAACATTAAAAATGAAAAATTCCTTAAATATCGTGCCTGGGGGGTCCCCTTAGTCTGCCTTTAAAGTGGCACATCTGTACGATGTATAGAGCCTGCTGCAGCAATACTTATATTTCTAAAGGAAAAAAAGGTAATTTAAACTTTTTTGTGGCTGTAATGTATTGTCGGCTCCCGGACATGAAATTTAAAAAAAAAAAAACAACAGGTGTGGGTTCCCCCCAAAATCCATACCAGACCCTTAATCGAGCATGCAGCCTGGCAGATCAGAAAAGGGGGAGACGAGTGTGCGCCCCCCTCCTCCTGAAATATACCAGGCCACATGCCCACAACATAGGGGGGTGGGTGCTTTGAGGTATCATACCCGCACCCATTCACCAAAAAAATGTAATAAAGTAATAACCACAGAACACAGTTTTTGACAAGTCCTTTATTAAAAATACATCATCAATCATGCCGCCCATCAGATCCGAACCAAGGCTACCCTCCGTCTGCCAGATCCTCAGCTTTGACAGTTCTTTTATAGGCAAGGGACAGGGCCACCTGGTTACATCACCCGGTTGCACCGCCCCCTTCTGACATGAGGCCTTTCCTGGCCTACCAGGCTGCATGCTCGGATAAGGGTCTGGTACGAATTTTGGGGGAGACCCAATGCCGTTTTTTGTTTTTTTTTTTGGCGTGGAGTTTCCCTTTAAATCTATACCAGACCCAAAGGAGCATGGTATAGATTTTGGGGGGGGACCCCACACTATTTTTTTTTTCTTTTAGTTATGTCATAGGGTTCCCCTTAACCACCCAAATACAGGTCATTTTCACCCCCTTCCTGCCCAGACCAATTTTTAGCTTCCAGTGCTCATTGGCATCTATGGGAATTATTGGTCAGCTTGGCATGGCACTGCACCCTGTCTTTTACATTGGCGTCTATGGGAAATCTTGGTCAGCTTGGCATGGCACTGCTCACGAGCTATAAGTGAAAGGGACAGAAAACTTAGGGAGCATTGAGAGGGGACCCAGGACTACAACATATCCATACATTTTAAAAGTGGGGTATAACCTGAACACTACACTGACTACACTAAACTAACTCAACACACTATCCACTAACTACCTGCCTAACCTCTATTATCACACACTATATTGCCGTGTAAGCAGCATCTTTATATAGTGTGGGGCATGGACTTTGCCCCAGAGCCATGATTGGCCAAAGGCCCTCTGCCTTTGGCCAATCATGGCTCTGACAGGACATTGTGCTGTGATTGGTCAAAGCATACAGGTCAGGTGCATGCTTTGGCCAATCATCAGCGAACAATGCACTGCAACAGCACAGTGCATTATGGGGCACTCATCGGCGGGCGAATGTCGACTTCGACTCGAACACAGAGCCCATCCGTATTCTTTATGACAAAATAAAGAACTGAAAGCTGTTCGATATTTTTGGTCGCCTTTTATCTCCAGTGTTTCTCCACCAGCCAGAGTACAAACACAGCTGTAATCTGCTGGTAGAAAACCTTCTTTCCTAATGGACACACTTCAGTAAACGCAATTCACACACCTTTTAACTTTCATTTTTTTATTTGACATGGCTTTTGAGATTATTGGATTTTAATCTATTGCTGAATCTGATACACAGGCTTGCAGAATGTCAGCTAATGTCTGTTATGTCTGTGTATATACCGTAATAATGCAACTATATCGGTGCAGCTACCCTCTCTTAGTTCTATTGCCTAGGCAGAAGGGACCAAAGTGGGGAGGGAAGTGTATGCCAATCCAGAAACGTATTTTCTAGGTTTGGATGGATTGGGGGAAGAAAAAGGACCCTTGTTGGGCTTTTACTGCTAGTTGGGTCTCCATTTGAGAGATCTCCCTTCACTTTCTGTCCTGTTGACCAGGGCCGCTGATAGGGGGGGGAGCACCAGTCCTCCTGTAGGGGGCCCAGTCACACAGGGGGGCCCAACAGCACAGGGAATCGGTGCACCGGGGTGGAGGGGCAATTACAGAAGGAAGCCCTATGTGGCTCTCTGCAGCAGCTGAAAGTCAGTCTCTCCCCCTCCTGCCAGCTTTCTTCCGCTGCAGGGAGTGACACAGACACAGGGCATAGTTCCTGAAATTACTTCTCTGACACTGATTCCCTTCCCTATTCTGCCTGCTTCTGATCCCCCCTCCCTCCCTGTGTACTCCCCTTTCACTGTATACACATGTTCTCCCCCTCACTTCAAATTCCCCTCTTTCAGCACAAATGAATTACCAAATCCCCCCACCTAGCACAAATCGTCTTCCCCCCATCCTGCTCCCAACACAAATCTCTCTAAATCACCACTCTTGGCACCCCCAAATTTTCCCTCTTCCAACACAAATCTTCTACCCCCCAGTTCCCTTGTGGCGCCCCCCCCCCATCTCACATGATAGCACAGTGTCCAGGGCACTACTGCCCACCCCTTGTCCAGGCCCTGTCCTTTACTACCCACCTGCAATTGGACATGGTGCCGATCGGATGAGCACACACTGTTGCAGTCACAGTTCTTTGCGTCATGGTGTGGCAATTTTTTCATAGTTACATAGTTAGTGAGGTTGAAAAAAGACATCAGTCCATCCAGTTCAACCCATAATGTGTGTGTGTTTTCTGTTAACCGTACATTATATACCCCTTTATGTTGTGGTCTTTAAGGTGCCCATCTAATAGTTTTTTGAAACTATCGATGCTCCCTGCTGATACCACTGCTTGTGGAAGAGAATTGCACATCTTTACTGCTCTGACAGTAAAGAAACCCTTACATAGTTTAAGGTTAAACTGCTTTTCTTCTAGGTTAGTGAGTGGCCACGTGTCTTATTCGTATTCCCTTGTGGCCGGACCAGAGTCTTGTAGAGTGGGAGAATAATCTCTTTATTTCTGGAGTGAATCCCCTTTTTTTTTATACATGTCAGTATTCTGTTGGCTTTGCTTGCAGCGGCTTGGCATTGCATGCCACTGCCAAGTCTGTTGTTGACTAGGAACCCCAGGTCCTTTTCCATCTTAGATTCACCCAGAGGTTCCCCTCCTAGCGAGTAACTTGCTTTGTGTTTCTGATGCCCAAGTGCATTACATTACATTTTTCAACATTAAACCTCATTTGCCATGTAGATGCCCACCCCATTATTTTGTTCAGGTCTGCTTGTAAGGTTACCAGGTCCTGCATAGAAGTTATTGCCCTGCTTAGCTTAGTATCTTCTGCAAATACAGAGATTGTGCTGTATATCCCATCCTCTAGGTCGTTTATGACAAAAAAAAACAGGACAGATCCTTGGGGCACCCCACTTTCCAAGCCCGCCCAATCCAAGTACTCCCCATTTATCACCACCCTCTGGACTCACCCCTGAAGCCAGATCTCTATACTGGTACTCACCCTATGGTCCATACCTACGTACCTTAGTTTGTACAGTAAGCATTTGAGGGGAACTGTGCCAAATGCCTTTGCAAAGTTCAGATACACCACATCCACAGGCCTTCCTTCATCTAGATGGCAACTCACTTCATCATAGAAGGTTAATAGACTGGTCTGGCAAGAATGATTTTTCATGAATCCATGCTGATTACTACTAATAATACCATTTTCATGACTAAAGTCTTGTTTATAGTCCCTTAACATCCCCTCCAAAATCTTGCAGACTACTGATGTTAGGCTGACTGGCCTATAGTTACCTGGGATATATCTCGGCCCTTTTTTAAATATTGGCACCATACCTGTCTGTTGACTATCCGTAAAGATCAAGAATAATGGTCTGGCTATCACCTGGCTGAATTCTTTAAGAACCCTCGGGTGCAAGCCATCCGGTCCCGGTAATTTATTTATGTTAAGTTTCTCAAGTTTAGTTCTAAGTCTATCCTCTGTTAACCATGAGGGCACTTCCTGAGGTGTATTATTTAATTTAACATTACAAGCTTGGTTAGTGTAGCCCCCCAATTCTTTTGTAAAGACTGTAGAGAAGAATTTATTTAGCACTTTCGCCTTCTCTCTGTCCTCTGTGGCCAGATTCCCTTCGTCATCTTTTATGTGGGCCAATGTGTTCTGGTCTCGCTTTCTTACTATTTATATACTTAAAGAATTTCTTTGGCTTTTTTTTACTCTCTTCCGCTATATGTCTTTCGTGTTCTATTTTAGCTGCCTTGATTTCACATTTTTACATTTTTACATTTCTTATTACACTCTTTGTATTGTTGGAATGCTGCCAATGACCCCTCAGCCTTGTATTTTTTTGAAGGCCTTTTCTTTAATTTTAATATGCATTTTTATGTTGGAGTTTAGCCACCCTAGGTTTATTTTTGCTCTTTTAAATGTATTCCATTTTGGAATGCACTGGCCAATCCCTTTATTTAGTATGTTCTTGAAGCACTCCAATTTTTCCTCCGTGTTCTTTGTTACCAGGGTTCAATGCCATTTGATATTGTCTAGCAAAGAGCGTAGTTTAGGGAAGTTGGCTCTTTTGAAATTCAGTGTCCTTATATTACCCTTATGTTTCCTATTTCCATGATTTATACTGAAACTAATTGACCTATGGTCAATGTTTCCTAAGTTGCCCCGTATTTCTATATCTGTGATCAGGTCTGTATTGTTGGTAAACAGTAGGTCTAGTACCACATTGTTTCTTGTCGGTGCGTTCACCTTCTGACCCATAAAATTGTCCTGCAAAACATTTAGGAACTGCCGAGCCTTAGACAAATGCACGGTTCCTTCTGCCCAGTCTATATCTGGATAACTAAAGTCCCCCATTATAATGACATTTCCCATCCTTGCTACCATTCCAAGCAGTGATAGGAGGTCCGCCTCCCCCTCCTCCCTCTGGTTTGGGGGCCTATAGCATACGCCCAATATTACTTTCCCCATAGTGCCTTCCCTTTGAAGTTCTACCCATAGGGATTCTACCTCCTCCTTAGCTCCATTTGCAATGTCGGCCCTCCTATTTACCTGTACACTGTTCTTAATATACAGACATACCCCTCCCCCTTTTTTATCTTTTCTATCTCTGCGATAAAGGGAATACCCTTGAATAGTCGCCAGCCAATCATGAGAGCTGTCAAACCAAGTCTCTGAAATCCCCACAAAATCTAAGTCCTCCACATACATTAGCAGCTCCAGCTCTCCCATCTTGTTGGCCAGGCTTCTGGCATTGGTATACAAACCTCGTAATTTTGTCCGGTTGCATACTATATCCTCGTTCAATGTTTTTAGGCTGCTTTGTGATTTTTCCAACTACCCCCCTTGGGTTTAGGAACTCTGAACACCCTACCGCTAATGTCCCCATTTGTGCCTGCTGAACCTTTCTCCCCGCTGGCTTATTCTACTTCCCCCCAGGAGCCAAGGGCATGGCTTGCTGTTGTGGAGCAGTCCTGCAATGCAAAATTGTCATTGGGCAATGAAAAAAAAAAAAAAAAACAAGACAAAAAACAAGCTTAAGGAGGTGGCAGCATCACCATCCTCTTAGAAGCAATCCATCTCAGATCCCCTTTTTTAGGAAACTGCAAAAGCTGCAGTATTGTGAAGGAAGCCTTACTGAGGCTCAGATAGCTGAAAAAAACAGATGGGGGTTCTAACCAGGGATAGACGCATATGTTTTTTTCAGGGCCGATACCAATATTTTGGTCACAATGTATCGGTATAAATTTTGAAAAATAAAAACAATTTTTGACACAAATCTGGTACTGAACATGTAAATTTTTGTTTAATGCTTAATGGCTGGCACCCTGTGGTGGGTGGCTGGCTGTCTGGCACCGTGTGGTGGGTGGCTGGCTTGCTGGCACCCTGTGGTGGGTGGCTGGCTTGCTGGCACCATGTGATGGGTGGCTGGCTGGCACCCTGTGGTGGGTGGCTGGCTGGCACCCTGTGGTGGGTGGGTGGCTGGCTGACACCCTGTGGTAAGTGGGTGGCTGGCACAGGGGCAGTGGGTCGCTGGCTGGTACAGGGCCTGTAGGCGGCTGGCTGGTACAGTGCCTGTGGCTGGTTGGTACAGGGCCTGTGGGTGGCTGGCTGTCTAGCACCCTGTCTGTGGGTGGCTGGCTGTCTAGCACCCTGTGTTGGGTGGCTGGCTGGCACAGGGGCTGTGGGTGGCTGGCTGGTAAAGGGCCTGTGGGCTGCTGGCTGGTACAGGTCCTGTGGGTGGCTGGCTGGTACAGTGCCTGTGGGTGGCTGGCTGTCTGGCACCCTGTGGTAGGTGGGTGGCTGGCACAGGGGCTGTGGGTGGCTGGCTGGTACAGGGCCTGTGGGCAGCTGGCTGGTACAGTGCCTGTGGCTGGCTGGTACAGGGCCTGTGGGTGGCTGGCTGTCTGGCACCCTGTCTGTGGGTGGCTGGCTGTCTGGCACCCTGTGGTGGGTGGCTGGCTGGCACAGGGGCTGTGGGTGGCTGGCTGGTACAGGGCCTTTGGCTGGCTGGCTGGTACAGGGCCTGTTTGGCTTGCTTGTACAGTGCCTGTGGCTGGCTGGTACAGGGCCTGTGGGTGTGAGTGGCTGGCTGGCACCAGGCTGCTGTGGGTGGGTGTATGGCTGTGGTACACTCCCGCGAGACTAGTCCTAACTCCAGACGAAACTTTCCAAGGTGAGGGAGGCGGCCAAAGAAGGCAGAATTACGTCACATAAATATCGTCAATATCGGCCAGTTGCGGGGCCGATACCGATATATCGGGGAAAGTGCATATTGGCCCCGATATATCCGCCTTGCCGATAGTCTATCCCTAGATCTAACCTTTCCCTACCATATCCAAAACTAAGAAAACATTTTAGCTGGATGTGTACTTTAAAGGGCAACTCCACTTTTGTGGTGAACAAAAAAAAATTAGCAAATAAAAACAAATAATATAGTGTATACAATTGCAGCACAAGTAAAATTGTAATTGAATGTTTTTAAAAATTACCTTTCCTTTTTAATCTGCAGCTGTTGTAATTGTCTGTAAAATGCAATATGGCCACCTGGAGCTGTTCTGTACACAGATAGTATACAGAATGCCCCCCAGAAACATAATTTCCTGCTTGTGTGATTGACTCACTGATTTTCCCAGAAGTCTGCACTAAGATACAAGTCAGATTTTGGGCATCCCCTGCTATGTTATTTTGTGGTGAGATACTCTCAAAGGGAAATCACATATAAAGGATGCAGACCCTACCACTTTCCTCATTAGAGCCCTGCAGGTGCAGGAGCTGATTGATAATTAGAAAATCACTCCCATGCACATTTACTCAGAACATGGACACAGACAAACAAACAGCTATTTCTTCAGAATAACAAAAGGTAGAAATCTGCAACAAAGTTTGTTAAAATGTAAATAGATCATACAGAGGGGAATGTTTTTTTCTCAGCAAAAGTAGAGTTACTCTTTAAAGAAACTGTCACAATACTAAAAATGGTGTAGGGATGGTTTTCTTAGGGTCATAGTCAGCATTTTTCTTTCGTCCCCCCCCCCCCCCCTCAAGAAGGCACGTGTACAGTCATGCCAATGAACATCTAAATCAGTGGTCCTCAACTCCGGTCCTCAGGGCCCACTAACAGGCCAGATTTTAAGTATTACCTTGGGGAGATGTAGACTAGAGTACTGCAATCACTGAGCAGCAAATTATATCACCTGTGATGGATTTCAGTTATCTTGCAAACCTGGCCTGTTAGTGGGCCCTGAGGACCGGAGTTGAGGACCACTGATCTAAATGATACAGAGAAGGATTGGGAGAAAGTGCTGTGGTCAGATGAGACCAAAATCTAGCTCTTTGGCATTACCCCGTCTTGCCGTGTTTTGAGGAAACAAAATGCTGTCTATGACCCTAAGAATACCATCCCTACAGTCCAGCACAGAGGTGGAAACATTATGCTTTGGGGTGGTTTCTTTGCTAAAGGTACAGACTGACTTTGCCGCATTGAGGGGTCAGTGGACGGGGCCATGTATTGTAAAGTCTTAGATGAGAACCTTCATCCCTCAGCCTGAAAACTTAAGATGGGTCATGGATGGATCTTCCAGCATTACAATGACCCAAAACACCAAGGCAACAAAGGCTCAAGAAGAAGCACATTAAGGTCATGGAGTGACCTAGCCAGTCTCCAGACCTTAAGTCTATAGAAAATATATGGAGGAAGCTGAAACTTCAAGTTGCCAAGCGACAGCCAAGAAATCTTATTCATTTAGAGAAGATCTGTAAAGAAGAGTGGACCAAAATCCCTCCTGAGATGTGTGTAAACCCGGAAACCAACTACAAGAAACGTCTTACCTCTTTGCTTGCCAACAAGAATTTCTCCACCAAGTACTAAGCCATGCTTTGCTTGGGGATCAAATACTTATTTTACTCATTGAACTACAATTCAATTTAAAACATATATACCCTGCTTCCCCAAAAATAAGCCCAGCCCCGGAAATAAGACTTAGCGGGATTTTTGTGAATAGCTGCAATATAAACCCTACCCCGAAAATAAGCCCTAGTTAAAATCCTTGTAAAAACATGTAATCCGTTTTGTAAAAGAATATATAATGTGCAGTGTGTCTCCTTTTGTAACTTTATTGTGGAAAATACTTTATTTACAGCACCGCTTACAAATGGAGACTTACTGGATATTATATAATCTTTTTACAAAACAGATTACATAATTTTACAATGACTTTAACCAAGGTTTATTTTTGGGATTACAGAATGTCATAATGCTGACTCCTGAGCTGACAGGGGGAGAGGAGAAGAGAAGACAAGGGACACAAAAACCTTTTTTTTTTAATATTTTATTGTTTTATTCCAGGTTTTTTTTAAAACATAGAGAGGGGTAAATGACGCAGCACAAGGACTGTGCTGTCCATCATGCTTTAACCGGTTGCCGACCGCCGCACGACTATATACTGCGGCGGTCAGCCCCGGCCAGGCAGAGTGACGTATCGGTACGTCACTCGCCTGTCACTGACTTGCGAGCCTATCGCGGGCGGGCGCGCGCCCGCCGCGGCTCGTTCACAGGCAAGTCAGTGCGTGTGACCGGCGGACTCGATGTCCGCCAGTCACACTGCGATCGCTCCTGTGAAGGGAGAAAGACAGAGCAGCTTGTGTAAACAAGCTGCCTGTCCGTTCTCCCTGTGTAAAAGTGAAGATCTGTCCGTTCTACTATGTAGAACGGTTGATCTTTGCTTTTACACCAATAGGAATGTCCCTACACAGTTAGAATCACGCCCCTAGGACACACTTAACCCCTCCCTGTCCAATAAAGTTAACCCCTTCCCTGCCAGTGTCATTTTTGCAGTAACAGTGCATATGTATAGCACTGATTACTGCAGTAATGTCACTGGTAACCCCAAAAGTGTCAAAAATGTCAGTCAAGGGTCCGATCTGTCCGCCGCAATGTCGCAGTACCGAAAAAAAAATCGCAGATCGCCGCCATTACGCGTTAAAAAAAAAACCACCAAAAATGACAAAAATCTTTCCCTTTGTTAGTAAACGCGATAACTTTTGCGCAAACCAATCAAAATACGCTTTTTGCGATTTTTTTTACCAAACATAGGTAGCATAAAACAAATTGGCCGAAAAATGTTAAAAAATTTTGATTTTTACTTTTTTTTTGGGGAATTTCATATAAAAAAATGTGAAAAATATTGTTATTTTTGCAAAATTTACGCTCTTTTTTTGTTTATAGCGCGTGATCAAAAAATCGCACAGGTGATCAAATACCACCAAAAGAAAGCTCTGTTTGTGGGAAAAAAAGGACGTCAAATTCGTTTAGGTACAGCGTCGCACGACCGCGCAATTGTCCGTTAAATTCACGCAGTAAAAAATCGCAAAAAAACCCCTGGTCCTTTAGCAGCCAAATCCTCCGGGGCTTAAGTGGTTAAAGGATCAGGATTTTTTTTTTTTTTTAGGGTTGCAACCACTTTAAGATTGTCCTTGTATATACCGTAAATAAATAAGACCTCCCCTGAAAATAAGCGCTAGTGTGTTTTTTGTAGCCAAAAAAATACAGGGTTTATATTCTGTCTCTATGATTTAAAATACACCTATGATAAAAGGATAGACCCTTCATTTCTTTGTAAGTGGGCAAACTTACAAAATCTGCAGGGGATGAAATAATTATTTTCCCCGCTGTATATGTGGCAGTAAACAAGGGGGACCTTAATGCTCACCCGCCGCACATATGCATCTATGGCAGCATGAGGTTGTGTGCTGAAAGCAGCACTCATAGCACGTTCCCAGCACTCTGACCGAGCTATCACCACCAGCTGTTGGTCAAGGCTTCTAACTGGGAACCAGCAGGATGGGCCCCTGATCATGTGACCTCTGTGAGAGCCAATCACAGCAATCTGATGATACAGAAGGTGCAACGCCTCCCAGTGCCCCTTATCGGGATTAATATTCTCAAACTGGAGCTGAAGGTTTCTTTATGGCGCTTTTCCATTGCATGGAACCGAACGGTTCGGCTCGCTTTTGCGCTTTTCCACTGCTGGTACAGCATGGTACGGTGTTGGAACGGTTCGGTACGGCGGCGCTTTTCCACTGCTGGTACCGCATGGTACGGTGTTTGAACGGTTCGGTACGGTAAGGCGGCGCTTTTCCACTACATGGAACCAAACGGTACGGCTCGCTTAAACAGTACCACCTCCGTTGTGGTTCCAAGAGGGCCGTACCGGTACCATATCCCACAATCCTTTACATGCAGCCTTGACTGTTTGTCACTACTAGCCACTGATTGGTCAGAGAATCGTTGTTATCCCACCCACTTACTATTAGTGGAAAAACAAACTGTACCAAACCGTTCCAAAACCGTACCATGCGGTACCATGCAGTGGAAAACCAAACCAAGCCAAGCAGGGCCAAGTGGAGCCGAGCCGGTACTTGCAGTGGAAAAGTGCTATTAGTAGTTTAAGCAAAGTTGATTGCAGCTCGCTGAAAGCTTTGCAAATGATTGGTAAATGCTTGCTACACACATTGCTCCTATATAAGTGGAAGCCTTAGGGCCCATACACACGATCAAAAAATCAGACGAAAAAAAATACCGCTTTCAAAGCGATCATACAATAATCTGACTTGTCTATATTCCCATCGCACACGTTCTTGGTTTATAGGCTCCTCTGTAGCACGTGCTGCAGTGATCACCAGCTGGACACTGGATACATCACAGATACAGTAAATACACATGTTCCCCAGCACCATGGATCTTGAATTGCAGTCCAAACAATTTATTGCAGAAAGATCACATCACAGTAGAATAAGTGCAACAGGACCCCTTCGTCAGGCGTGTGATAAAGTGCATACAGTGGAAACAGAATATAAATAAAAGGAGTTGTAAAGGCAGAAGGTTTTTTTATCCTAATGCTTTCTTTGCATTAAGATAACAAGCCTTTTGTGTGCAGCAGCCCCCCTCACCCCCCCCAATACTTACCTGAGCCCCCTCTCTGTCCAGCGATGTCCACAAGTCCCTTGGCTGCCCGGGATTCTCCCTCCTGATTGGCTGAGACACAGCAGTGGCACATTTGGCTCCCACTGCTGTCAATCAAAGTCAGTTAGCCAATCAGGAGAGAGAGGGGGCGGGGCCGGACAGCAGCTCTGTATCTGAAAGGACACCCGGAGCTGTGGCTCGGCTCGGGTACCCCATAGCAAGCTGCTATCTGTGGGGGCACTCGACAGGGGGCAGGGGCCAGGAGCCTTTAAGAGGGACCCACGAAGAGGAGGATCTGGGCTGCTAGGTGCAAAACCAACTGCACAGAGGAGGGAAGTGTAACACGTAATTAACATGTTATTTAAAAAAAAAAAAAAAAACACAAGACTTTACAATCACTTGAACTACCACCAATCAAAATCAAGGAAAGAAGTTACAACCCCCCCCCCCTCCTGACGTCACATGTCACTTCTTTCTTCTATTTCCACTTTATGCACTATATCACATGCGTTAAATGTGCAGTAACGCACGGATATATACTGCGTTAATTATGCAGTAAAGCACTGATATATACTGCGTTAAACGTCCAGTACCGCACTGATATATACTGCGTTAAACGTCCAGTACCGCACTTATATATACTGCGTTAAAACGTCCAGTACCGCACTGGTATATGCTGCATTAAGCATGCAGTAATGCACGGATATATACTGTGTTAATTATGCAGTAAAGCACTGATATATACTGCGTTAAACGTCCACTACCACACTGATGTATACTGGTTAAACGTCCAGTAAGGCACTGATATATGCTGCATTAACCATGCAGTAATGCACGGATATATACTGCGTTAAAGTGCAGTAACGCATGGATATATATGGCAATAAACGTGCAGTGATGCATTGATATATACTGCGTTAAACGTACAGTAAGTGCCGGTTCACATTGGTGCGATGCGGGAACCCTGCAAATCCACTGCGGGTTCCCGCATCACACCCGACTCGCAGGCAGTTCACACTGCCATATGCAAACTGCTGGCAGTGTCAATACAAAGTTAACGATACCCCCAGATTAGTTTGCATATCGCAGTGCGAACTGTCAGTTCCGACAGGAATCAAATTGCATAGGTGTGAAAACCCATGCGATCCGATTCTGATGTGGACCCAAAAAAAAGAGTCCTGTGCAACTTTGGTCTGAATGCGATGCAAATTCAGCCATGCAACAATCTGTATGACTGAATTTGCATCGCACAGACATTGCATGTTATTTGCACATCAGTGCGGTGGGAATCACATGCGATATCTGACCTTGCATATGTGTGAACCGCCACTAATGCACTGATATGTACTTCGTTAAATGCGCAGTAACGCATGGGTATGTCCTGCGTGGCTCGGAAACGTTGCACCTATTCTATTGTGATCTTTCCACAATAAAAGTTTTGGACTGCAATTTAAGATCCATGGTGTGCTGGTGAACGTGTATTTAAACACAATTTACACACAATAATCTGATCGTTAGTACACAGCTTTGGAGACCCGATCACGACAGTTCATCCGATATTATCCCAAGGGACAAACACAAACATTTTTCTCACATGATACCAGATTGTACAATTTTCGTTTAATCAGTACAGTCATTTCCAAATTTGTATTCTGTCATACGAGAATTTTCATAACTTTGTTTTCAATATGAGACCTGCATGCAAGCCTTGGCCAATCGGTGCAGTGTAAGCTGGTTGTTAAGGCGCGGGGCCGGGAAGCTGGCCGCGGCATCCTTAACAACCGATGAGTCATCAGCTGTCAACGGTTTTCCCCCGCTGACAGCTAAATAAAAAAAAAAAAGTGCCTGTAAAAGAATAAAGAAAAAAAAAGCGGCAAGGGGTTCCCACCCCCCAGCACATATGCCGTTGGGTCCCACCCCCAGTTCATAGCCCACGCCAAAATTAAGAAAAAAGTGGCGACCAGACCCTTATCTGAGGATGCTGCCTGGCAGGTCAGGAAAGGGGAGGGGGGGAACGAACGAGTGCCCCCCCCCCCCTTCCCTGTTCTGAACCATACCAGGCTAAATGCTGGAATCGGTACACAGACGGGCAGCGAGGTAAAGAGCATAAGACAGGGGCAGGGTCAAAGCACAGGTAGGCAGATGGGAATCCAGAGGAGACTCACGGTCAAGCCGGGTTAAACACAGGTAGGCAGGAAGCAGATCAGGGCAGAGGCAAACAGGAACAATACCACCCAGCAATGTGCTCCTGTCTTTGCTCAGCTTAAATAGGCCGTTTGGCACCAGCGCGTGCATGTGCGCACGCATATGTACATTTCTTCTTGTGCCCACGCTTATGTGCTATGCTTTTTTCCCCACAAATAGAGCTTTCTTTTGATCACCTGTGCGATTTTTATTTTTTGCACTATAAATAAAAAAAGAGCGACAATTCTGAAAAAAAAAACAATATTTTTCACTTTCTGCTATATAACATTACCAAAAAAAAAAAATGTGTATTCTGCTACATATTTTTGGTAAAAAAAATGCGCAATAAGAGTATTTTGATTGGTTTGCGCAAATGTTATCGCGTCTGCTAACTACGGGAAAGATTTATGTAATTTTTATTGTTTTTCGTTTTTTTTTTACTAGTAATGGCGGCGATCTGCGATTTTTTTTGCAGGACTGCGACATTGCAGCGGACAGAACAGACCCCTAACTGACATTTTTGACACTTTTTGGGGGGGGGACCAGTGACATTACTACAGTAATCAGTGCTAAAAATATGCGCTGTTACTGTAATAATGACACTGGCAGGGAAGGGGTTAACACTGTGGGTGATCAAGGGGTTAAATGTGTACCTAGGGGCGTGTTTCTAGTTGTATGGGGGTTTGGCTTGTGAAATGAACACAGAGACCTGTGTTCCTATATAGAAGGATCACAGGAGTGGTCGGCTGTGTTTACAACAGCTGACTGTCCTTCTCTCTCAGCTGGGAGCGATCACGGGTGTCAGGCGGAAATCGGAGCCCCCTTGACGAGCTGCAGGCGCGCGACCGACGTATACCTACTTCAGTTCGTGCAGGAGGGCCGCCCTGCCGCAGTTTGGCGGGCGGGCGGGAAGCTGTTAAAATGTACTTTAGTATTCCTTGAAGCACTTGTAAACACAGCAGACCGTTGTTCTCTCAGGAATCATTGCAGAGCTCCTGTGTTCCTCCTATTTAGGATTACAGATCTCTGTGTTGATTTCACAAGCCCCGCCCCCTCACAGTTAGAAAACACCCCTGGTGTTAACCCATTTTCTGCCAGTGTCATTATTACAGTAGCAGTGCATATTTTTAACACTGATTACTGTAGTAATGTCACTGGTACCCCCAAAAGTGTCAAAAATGTCAGTTAGGGGTCCGATCTGTCCGCCGCAATGTTGCAGTCCTGCTAAAATCGCTGATTGCTGCCATTACTAGTAAAAAAATAAATTAAAAAAATGACATAATCTTTAATTCTAGTTTGTAAACGCGATAACTTTTGCGCAAACCAGTCAAAATACGCTTATGGGATTTTTTATTTTACCAAAAATATGTAGAATACATATTGGCCTAAATAAAATTCGATTTTTAAATTTTTTTGGGGAATGTTATATAGCAGAATGTGAAAAATATATATATTTTTTTTTTTTTTCAGAATTGTCGCTCTTTTTTTGTTTATAGCGCAAAAAAAAAAATTGCACAATTGATCAAATACCACCAAAAGAAAGCTCTATTTGTGGACATCGATTTTATTTGGGTACAGCGTCGCACGACCATGCAATTGTCCGATAAAATAATGCAATGCCGAATCGAAACAAAATGGCCTGGTCATTAAGGGGGAAAACCTTCCGATCCAGAAATGGTTAAAGCAAACCCTCCCTGTAACATTACCTCCTATAACTTAACAACGTAGTTCTATACAAAACTGACAGAAATGAAAAAACGGGGCTAATAACGAGTACCATATATCAGTGCGTCATTACAAAAGTCCTCTTTGTATAAGTTCCTCCAACGCATGTCGCCATGCTGGTGCGACGGTGGAAAGGGTACAGTAGGCAGGCGCTCTACGCGCATCTACAATGCGGCTCAGCACAAGTCTGCTGGCTGGAAACAAAAGGTAATTTGTCATAATTAAAGTTTTGCTGAGATGTGGCACAAACACTCGACTTAGAAAGAATTTCGATCAGCGTGGGGTGCAGTGCTGAGAGTTCTATGGTGTGCGCAGATAATGTAGGCTGAGCCATCCGGCGATATGTTACATAGTTACTGTACATAGTTTGTGAGGTTGAAAAAAGACATCAGTCCATCCAGTTCAACCTATGATGTGTGTGTGTGTTTGCTGTTATCCGTACATTGTATACCCCTGTATGTTGTGGTCTTTAAAGTGGAGTTCCACCCATTTTAGTAACTTTAGATGTATGTAATTCCCTTTAAAACTACTTTTACCAATGGAAACTTTCTTTTTTTTGCTAGTAAATACCTTATTTTCTTCTTTATTCATCCTCTCCTCACTTCCGGGCCCGGCCGCCGATCGGCGATTACGTCATTCGGCGATTCGCAGGGGGTGCTGGGATGTATCTCATGGCATGAAATCTCACATTATTACACAGGAGTCCTGAGTACTGTTTGTATTGAGGCCGTGCTCTGCCTCCACCCCGCCTCCTCTCAGTGAGCGAGGACTGAAACCATTATTTCCTCACTGAGCTCACTGAGAGGAGGCGGGGCGGAGGCGGGGCAGAGCACGGCCTCAATACAAACAGTACTCAGGACTCCTGTGTAATAATGCGAGATTTCATGCCATGAGATACATCCCAGCACCCCCCACGAATCGCCGAATGACGTAATCGCCGGTTGGCGGCCGGACCGGGAAGTGAGGAGAGGATGAATAAAGAAGAAAATAAGGTATTTACTAGCAAAAAAAAAAAAAGTTTCCATTGGTAAAAGTAGTTTTAAAGGGGATTACATACATCTATGTAATCCAAGTTATTAAAAATGGGTGGAACTCCACTTTAAGGTGCCCATCTAATAGTTTTTTGAAACGATCGATGCTCCCTGCTGATACCACTGCTTGTGGAAGAGAATTCCACATCCTTACTGCTCTGATAGTTAGTTAGTAGCCAGGTAGGCTTCTTTAAAGAGAAGGGTTTTCAGGGATTGTCTAAAGATGGATAGATTAGGGGACAATCGGACAGATTGGGGTAGAGAGTTCCAAAGAATGGGAGAAGCTCTGGAGAAATCCTGGAGGCGAGCATGGGAAGAGGTGACAAGGGAGCTAGAGAGCAGGAGGTCTTGGGAGGACCGAAGAGAGCGGCTAGGTTGATATTTTGAGATCAGGTTAGTGATGTAGCTGGGGGCAGAGTTGTGGATGGCTTTGTAAACTATTGTTAGCACTTTGAATTTTATTCGTTGGGTGAGTGGAAGCCAATGAGGGGATTGGCAGAGAGGGGTGGAGGACACTGAACGGTTGGTAAAGTGGATAAGTCTTGCAGCAACATTCATTATGGATTAAAGGGGGGATAATCTATGTAAGGGTAATCCAATGAGGAGGGAGTTGCAATAGTCGAGGCGAGAGATTACCAGGGCGTGAATTAAAAGCTTTGTGGTGTCATTGGTTAAAAAGGGCCGTATTTTAGTGATGTTGCGGAGGTTAAGGCGGCATGATTTGGACAGGGATTGGATGTGAGCCTGAAAGGACAATGCAGAGTCCAGGGTTACCCCTAGCACCCTGACATGTGTGGAAGGACTAATAGTTGTTCCATTGATCTTGACAGAGAATTCCGGGGAAGGGGCACGTAGAGGAGGAAATATTATTAGATAGATTCAGTTTGAGGAAGTGGTGAGACATCCAGGCTGATATGTCTGTTAGTAGATCAGTGATGCGGGAGGAGACTGATGGGGTGAGCTGAGGGGTAGAGAGGTAGATTTGGGTGTCAACAGCATAGAAATGGTAGTGGAAGCCATGGGAGGCTATTAGCTGACCCAGGGAGGAGGTATAGATTGAGAATAGTAGCGGTCCAAGGACAGAACCTTAGGGGACCCCAATGGTAAGAGGAGTTGCAGAGGAGTAAGTGGAATTGTAAGTGACACTGAGCCCCGGTTCACACTTCTGCGAGTGCCGGGTTTGCATGTAATGTCGGAGCGCACTGCTCCGACATTACATGCGATCAGCTGTGCGGTGCGAGTTTAGCCATACAGTTTGTATGGCTAAATTCGTATCGCACCCGGAGCAAACACGCACAGGAGGCATTTTTGCAGCCGCATCAGGATCGGATCGCACAGCGGTTCACACTTGTGCGATCCGCTCCTGTGCGAACTGCACGATCGCACTGCGATATGCGATCAAACTGGGGGTGTCGTTAAGATTACATTGACACCCCCAGCGTATCGCATATGGCAGTGTGAACTGCCGGGGGTGCGTGTGCGATGCGGGAACAGGCTGCGAATTCGCAGCCTTCCCGCATCGCATAAATGTGAACCGAGCCTGAAGGTGCGGTGAGATAGGTAAGATTCGAACCAGTGGAGAGCACAGCCACGGAGACCTAGCGAATGCCTCAACAAGTATTAGCTGGAGTTTGGCTTCAATTTGTTAGTGTATCTAAACCTGTTGGTACATCTAACACCCCCCCCCCCCCAGACAAAGCTGTTCTCTAAAGGTGCCCCTTCATGGGGGTTCACTAACACAGGAGGTGTGTTCCTGGCCAGATCAAGTGAAAACGGAGAGAAGAACTTAAACAAAAGAAAAATTTAAGCAAAAAACACAAATGCTGCCACCACATCTAATAAATGGTAAGCTCCAACATATCACATCTTTGCTTTTGGGTTTAATACCGCTTTAAAGTTTACATTTGATATTTTTATTGTATTATGTAAGCGGAACTCCAGGAAATATAAAATGCTTGTCTATGATTTGATGTCCTCTATTACAATGTCATGAAGAAGATAGAAAGCTTACCGAATAATTCCAGGTGAGGATATTTTTGCATAGTTACATTGGTCCTGCTTGGAGCAATGTAAGGATGCATATGCCATACCTGGCTGATCCCCCAGGAAGCTGGAAATGACTGGAGTAGGCACCGCTACTCCAGTGACCTCCACCAACTTCTCGGTCCTGTGCTGAGCAGCTGCCCTGCTGCATTGTGCATACAGGAGTTCAGTGGGAGGAATAGTGCTCCATCAATGGTGTCAGTGGGAGGAATAGTGCCCCATCATTGGTACCAGTGGGAGGAATAGTGCTCCATCAATGGTGTCAGTGGGAGGAATAGTGCCCCATCATTGGTGTCAGTGGGAGGAATAGTGCTCCATCAATGGTGTCAATGGGAGGAATAGTGCTCCATCAATGGTGTCAGTGGGAGGAATAGTGCTCCATCATTGGTGACAGTGGGAGGAATAGCACCCCATCATTTGTGTCAATGGGAGGAATAGTCCCCCATTATTGGTATCAGTGGAAGGAATAGTGCCCCATCATTGGTACCAGTGAGAGGAATAGTGCTCCATCATTGGTGTCAGTGGGAGGAATAGTGCCCCATCATTGGTATCAGTGGAAGAAATAGTGCCCCATCATTGGTACCAGTGAGAGGAATAGTGCTCCATCATTGGTGTCAGTGGGAGGAATAGTGCCCCATCATGGTATCAACGGAAGGAATAGTGCCCCATCATTGGTGTCAATGGAAGGAATAGTGCCCCATTATTGGTACCGGTGGGAGGAATAGTGCCCCATCATTGACATCAGTGGGATATCAATGATATTGTTCGTTCGTTCTCATCCGATCCGCTGGCCGGATGGAAAATAGGGTTTCCATCCATCCAGGATTGACGGATCGGATGTCAGCGGACATGTCTCCGCTGACATCCGATGCCCCATAGAGATGCATGGGGCATCCGTTCAGATCCGCCAAGAAAACAGACAGGCGGATCTGAACGGTCCGCCTGTGTGAAAGTGCCTTATTCTGAAGAAATAGCTGTTTGTTTGTCTTAGTGAATGTGAATATTTTTTATCATTATCAATCAGCTGCTGCACCTGCAGTGTTCTCATGAGGAAAGTGTCAGGGTTTGCATCCCTTAAAGCGTAACTCCACTTTTGTTGAGAAAAAACATTCCCCTCTGGGTGATCTCTGTACATTACAAGGATTATAACAAACTTTGTTGCAGATTCCTACCTTTTGTTATTCTGAAGAAATCATTGTTTGTTCCTCTGTGCTGAGTGGGTCTAATGGGAGTGGTTTCATAGTTATATATCAGCTGTGGCAGCTGCAGGGCTCTAATGAGGAAAGCTGCTGGGCCTTCATCCCTTTAGATGTGTTCCTATTGGGAGTATCTCACCAAAAATGAAATTTTTGTTGCAGGGGATGCCAGAAATCTGACTTGTATCTTAGTGCAGACTTCTGGGAAAATTGGTGAGCCAATCACACAAGTAGGAAATTATGTTTCAGGGGGTGTGGTCAGTATACATTCTGTGTACAGAACAGCTCCAGGCGGCCATATTGTTTTGCATTTTCAGAAAATGACAACAGCTGCAGTTTGAAAAGCAAAGGTCATTTTTAATAACATTCAATTACAATATGATTTGTGTCACAATTATATACGCTATATTGTCCCCCCCCCCCCCCCAAAAGGGGAGCTACCTTTTAAGGGACGGTTCACACTAGATGTCCCATAGTCAGCCTGTGACCTCTCCCCCCACCCAGATTGATTGATAGCTGATGATTTTCCTTTGGCATTCCTCTACCTTCGGAGCTCAGGAGGGAGTGATGCTGTGGTGGTCATGTGACAAAAATGAGGTGCAAAAACTATTGTAGAAGGTTTTCATAATGTTTGGTTTGCAGGGCAGAACTAAGGAAGCTTGTAGCCATGTCATTGTGCTTTTCTCCACTAATGTCTCCACTACTAAATCAGAAACTAATCACCGATCTGTTTTCTTGACAGCAATTGTTCGGTTGTCAGGCTCTAAAGAAGCTGAGCATCCCCGATAATGATCTCTCCAATCTGCCAGCCACCATCTCCAGTTTAGTCAATCTGAAGGAGTTGGATATCAGCAAGAACGGTATGTTGACAATTTGTGACATCCATGATATTGTGTGCATGTCCTATAAACCATGAGAAGATGTGTAAAGTACAGCGAGCCAACACCACCAACCAGTCCAGTTTGACTTTTCAGCAGTTTAGGGCTGTCGTAATACGAGTAATGACTTCTGATTGGCTGTTATGGGTTTCTGCACTTTTCACATTGTTTTCGGCTTAGTGTATTAAGTTGGGTGTAAACAGGTCTGTGTCTTTCACAGGGTTCACACAACTTTTATCCAAGATTCACACATCTTTCAGCCAAGATTCACACAACTTTCATCCAAGGTTTACACAACTTTTAGCCAAGGTTCACACATCTTTCATCCAAGGTTCACACATCTTTCATCCATGGTTCACACCTCTTTCATCCATGGTTCACACAACTTTCATCCAAGATTCTCACAACTTTCATCCAAGATTCACACAACTTTTATCCAAGGTTTACACAACTTTCATCCAAGATTCACACAACTTTTAGCCAAGGTTCACACATCTTTCATCCAAGGTTCACACATCTTTCATCCAAGGTTCACACATTTTTCACCCAAGGTTCAACTTTCATCCAAGGTTTACACAACTTTAACCACTTGCCGACCGCCGCACGACTATCTACGTCGGCGGTCAGCCCCTCACAGGCAAACTAACGTAGGGCTACGTTGCTTGCTTGTGAGGGTCTAGGGAGCGAGCGCACGCCCCCGGAGGCGCGCTCCCGCGTGGTCACGGACCCCCCCGCGCGTGTGACCAGCAGACCCGATGTCCGCCGGCCACTCGGCGATCGGCGGGGGAGAGGGAGAATGTCAGGCAGCTTGTGTAAACAAGCTGCCTGTCATTCTCCTCGCTGTAAAGACACTGATCACATGGATCTACTATGTAGATCCGTTGATCAGTGTCCTTACAGCTCAAGCCACAGCCAATCACAGTAGAAAGCACGCCCCTAGGGACACACACAGCCCCTCCCTCCCAAATAAAGTTAACCCCTTCACTACCAGTGTATTTTTACAGTAACAGTGCATATATATAGCACTGATTACTGTAGAAATGTCACTGGTAACCCCAAAAGTGTCAAAAATGTCAGTCAAGGATCCGATCTGTCTGCCGCAATGTCGCAGTACCGCAAAACAAATCGCAGATCGCCGCCATTACGCGTTAAAAAAAAAAACAACAAAAATGACAAAAATCTTTCCCTGTGTTAGTAAACGCAATAACTTTTGCGCAAACCAATCAAAATACGCTTTTTGCGATTTTTTTTTACCAAACATAGGTAGCATAAAACAAATTGGCCGAAAATGTTAAAAAATTTTGATTTTTACATTTTTTTTGGGGGGGAATTTCATATAAAAAAATGTGAAAAATATTGCTATTTTTGCAAAATTGACGCTCTTTTTTTGTTTATAGCGCGTGATCAAAAAATCGCACAGGTGATCAAATACCACAAAAAGAAAGCTCTGTTTGTGGGAAAAAAAGGACGCCAAATTCATTTAGGTACAGCGTCGCACGACCGCGCAATTGTCCGTTAAAGTCACGCAGTGCCGAATCGCAAAATACCCCCTGGTTGGAATGGGGGTAAAATCTTCCGGGGCTTAAGTGGTTAATCCAAGGTTCACACAACTTTAATCCAAAGTTCAAACAACTTTCATTCAAGGTTTACACAACTTTAATCCAAGGTTCACACAACTTTAATCCAAGGTTCACACAACTTTCATTCAAGGTTTACACAACTTTAATCCAAGGTTCACACAACTTTAATCCAAGGTTCACACAACTTTCATCCAAGGTTTACACAACTTTAATCCAAGGTTCACACAACTTTAATCCAAGGTTCACACAACTTTCATCCAAGGTTCACACAATATTCATCCAAGGTTTACACAACTTTCATCCAAGGTTTACACAACTTTCATCCATGGTTCACACAACTTTCATCCAAGGTTCACAGATCTTTCATCCAAGAATCACAGATCTTTCATCCAAGAATCACAGATCTTTCATCCAAGGTTCACACATCTTTCATCCAAGGTTCACACATCATTCATCCAAGGTTCACACATCTTTCATCCAAGAATCACACAACTTTCATCCAAGGTTTACACATCTTTCATCCAAAATTCACACAACTTTCATCCAAGGTTCACAAACAAACAAAAACACAAACGAGGCGTTAGAGAAGTGGTGCCTGACGCAACGCCTGTAAATCACATCCTAAATGCTCAGTAACACTATAGGTGCCTTAATGTGCTTGTAGGCTGCTTTGAAATGTAACGCCTGTGTGAGAGAGCTCATAGTGTGTGCTGCCATGTGTGAGAGAGCTCATAGTGTGTGCTGCCATGTTTTCTGATAACACATATATTAACGTGCATGTTACCACAATGCAGTAGTGTGAATATATTTTTCCGTTTGAATCATCTTTGAATCTTAGGTGAAAATATTGATAAATAGACTTGCTAAAGTGTATGTGAAGCCAAAACTTTTAGAGCAATAAATGGTAAAGACCCCTGTTTTTTTTTTCTTTCCTTCACTTCCTATCCTGCCCATAACAACTTGATAAAAAAATAACGTCCTTTACCAAGGAACATACATTCCACATTAATTATGCTACAGAAATCAGTGTGTGCTGTAAACTGCCTCCAGCATTGCTCATTTTTCTACTTGCTGGAGGCTGCCATTTTGCTAAAGCCCAGATCCCCTGAGCAGCATTAAATCTTTAGTCTGTCAGCAGATCGGCCTCTACATTTTCGGCACATTGCCTAAAAATAGAGAACAACTGAGCATGTGCAGAGCAGGGTAAGACAGTATATTACTGGGTTTTAAACAATATAGGCACTTGTTTTTAATGTTTTACATAGCTATACCTGCAAAAGGGGCCGGCCTGAAGTGAACCAAAAGGAGTTACTTATCTGACTAAAATTCCACTTTATGGGAAATTTTACAAAAGCAACAAGATATTCCTATCCTATTCAGTTTTTCCCTGGGGCAGGTGTCCCCATTTGAAGATTTCCTTTCACCTCCTGTTCCTGAGACAACTCAAACATTTTGGATTTTCCATCACTTTTTGTACCAATGGTCAACAATTCGGAGACAATGGTCGACAGGATCAATAAAGAGGGTGGATCTATCCAGTTTGGACACAGATTGCAAAATTAAAAAATAAATTAATTATTATTCAATCCAAAACTAAAGAAAAGCCTTGTGGTTTTACATACACTTTAAAACAGACCTTGTACCTCAGGGGCGGGTCTGCTTATACAAGGTGCTCTCCTCCCCCTTCAGAAAAATGTTGATGAAAGGGTAGAAAAAAATGTGGTGGGAGAGTGTGTGTGCGGGGGGGGGGGGGTTGGTAGGTTTACTTATATAACATACTTACCTTTGCCCAGCTCACTCCCACAGTGCCTAGACGTAGCCAACATCTCATCTCAGCAGCAGATTTAGGCTACACGGCATTCTCAGGGATCTTATCAGGGGCGGGTCTGCTTAATCAAGGCACTCTCCTACCCCTTCAAAAAAATGTTGATGAAAGGGCAGAAAAAAATGTGGTGGGAGAGTGTTTGTGTGTGAGGTATGATCGGGGGGGGGGGGGGATTTGCTTATATAATATACTTACCTTTGCCCAGCTTCCTCCCACAGTGCCTAGACGAGGCGTCATCCTTCTTCCTGACAAGTCTCAGAGAATGTTGAGTAGCCAACATCTCGTTAGAAGATGGTCATGGTCATACACTGCGCGTCTTCTCAGCAGATTTAGGCTACATGGCATTCTGAGGGATCTTATTGGCAGGAGGATGAGATCATCCCAGTTGATCACCTTCCCATTTGGCGAATAAGCACGTGGGACGTACAGGTACGTCGTTTCGCAGGACGGGGCTGACCTGCCGCTGTAAAACTACGGCGGCTGGTCAGTAAGCGGTTATGCTTTCTGGTGGTCCATGTCTCCTACCTTTTCTTTGTTATAGTGCTGAAACCTCCAGAAGACTGTTAGGCACTCAATACTTCGGGAGTGTCATGTGCCTGTGTCCCTAACAGTGGCAAAACAAGGTCATCTAGAGCCCAGGGCTGCCCCTCCCTTCCCCTCCAAGATGTATGAGCATTATGTGTCAGCCAAAATCCCCCTCCCCAAAAAGAAAAATCAAGCACTAATCTGCATGCTCACACCCTAAACCTAAATTCCCCCTCCTCCCAGTACAAATCTTCCCCCTCTCCCCATTCCCCCCAGCTCAGTTCCTCCCTCCCTCCCCATATGCACCCAAAAAATAATTTTCCCCTCCTCCCCCCCAAAAAAAATTCCCCCTCCTAGCCAGTGCTGTATCTTGGCCTAGGCCGACAAGGCCCAGGCCTAGGGCGGCACTTTGCAGGGGGGCAGCAAAAAAGCTGCTCACCGCATGAAAAAAACAGCCTCCTCCTGGCTCCTGCATTGAAAAGGGTCCCCCCTGGCTAGTGCTACACTTTTAGTTTAGTGCCAGTATTATGGGGCGAATTGGGCAAGAGGGCAGGGTCCAGGAGGCAAATCAGTCTGGCACTCCCATAAAGCAGCTACACTTTTACCTGCTGGTATGATGGGCTGCACTAATGGGCACTGATAGGCTACACTGATGGCCACTGATGGGGCTGTACTGAGGGCCACTGATGGGGCCACACGGATATGCTGCACTGATGAGGCGGCACTGATGAGGCGGCACTGATGGCCACTGATGAGGCTGAACTTATGGGAACTGATAAGGCTATGCTGATGGGCACAGATAGACTGTGGTTGTGGTCGGTGGTGTACAGAGGACAAGGCGGGTCATAAACAGGAAGGGGTGTGGCCTTTACAGGAAGGGGTAGGTCATATTTAAATTAGGGGGTGCACAAACTTAGTCAGGCCTAGGGCAGCAGAAAACCTAAATACACCACTGCTCCTAGCATAAATCCTCTCCCCCCACTCCAAATCCCCCCACCAAGCACAAATCCCCCTTCCCCAATTCCCCATCCTAGCACATATCTCCCCCCCCCCCCGCCCCACTAATTCTCCCTCCTATCACAAATTCTCTACCCCTTAACAACTGCAGTTTCACATCGGTACTTTGACTTTAAATAACGGGGTTATGGCAGCAGATAGCTGCCATCGGCGGGCAGTTCTCTTTCACATAAGGGTGGTCCCCGCCACTTCCCGGTCGTTTTCCCCGCTTACCGGGAAAACTATCCGGTCTGCTGCCCCCTTTTAGGCAGGAAGTCAAGTGAGAGCAAGATGGCCCCTGCTCCACTCTATGGCCTTGGAGGATCGGAGCGACGTCATACGTCAATTTTTTTAAAGTTAAAACACGTTGGGGTTCGGGGGTCCATGTCACTCCGTGCTATCACCTATATGTTTTGTGATATCCACCTTTTCATGTCTATGTACTGAAGGTTTTTTAGAAATTGATGTGTTTTTTTTATAATAATTGTACATGCAAGTCCCTTTAGACTGCCTTTTTGTAATTATGCAAAAAAGTTTTTCGCTTTTTACATACTGTATATCTTTTGCTTCATACATTTTTGTAAATTTCCTATGCAACCCTATTTACAAGGCATCTCAAACATCCCCTCTCCCCCGTTCTTTTTGGGAAAATCCTTTTCCAGGATTTTTTCTAGGTTTTTTGCAATAAATTTGGGATGGATGCCAAAAATAAATCATCCTACATATGAGTGTAACTGAGCAGTTATATATTTCGCTTCCTAGCAACGGTTTTAAAGAGCTAATTTTTTTTTCATCATGAAAAAAAAAAGACTTTTTTTTTTTTTTCTTTTTTAGTGTAGATGTGGTCTTTTTGACCCCAGATCTCACATTTAAGAGGTCTTGTCATGCTTATTTCTATTACAAGGGATGTTTACATTCCTTGTAATAGGAATAAAAGTGATCAAAAACATTTTTTTTTAAAAGGGACAGTGTAAAAAAAAAAAAGATAAAATAAATAGGAAAAAAAAAAAAATTAAATCGATCCATCCCCGTTAGCTCACGTGCAGAAACAAAATCATACGCAAATCGCACCCACATATGTAAACGGTGTTCAAACCACACATGTGAGGTATCGCTGCGATCGTTAGAGTGAGAGCAATAATTCAAGCCCAGGATCTCCTCGGTAACTCGAATCTGGTAACCTGTAGAAATTTTTAAAGTGTGCCCTTTTGGGGTTTTTTAAGTACCATTGTTTGCCGCCATTCCACGAGTGTGCACAAATTTGAAGCATGACATGTTGGGAATCTATTTATTCAGTGTTACATCATCTTTCACATTATAGAAAAAATTGGGCTAACTTTACATGACACAAAGATATGTAACAGGGTTGATGTTCCTGGAGGGAAACGCCAAATGGAAAAGGATTTAGGAAAACTAGAAGAATGGTCAGAACTCTGGCAACTGAAATTTAATGTGGATAAGTGCAAGATAATGCACCTGGGGCGTAAAAACCCAAGGGCAGAATATAGAATATTTGACACAGTCCTGACCTCAGTATCTGAGGAAAGGGATTTAGGAGTAATTATTTCAGAAGACTTAAAGGTGGGAAGACAATGTAATAGAGCAGCACGAAATGCCAGCAGAATGCTTGGATGTATAGGGAGAGGTATAAGCAGTAGAAAGAGAGAAGTGCTTATGCCGCTGTACAGAACACTGGTGAGACCTCACTTGGAGTATTGTGCGCAGTACTGGAGGCCATATCTCCAGAAGGATATAGATACTCTAGAGAGAGTTCAGAGAAGAGCTACTAAACTAATACATGGATTGCAGGAAAAGGTTAAAGGACCTTAACATGTATAGCTTGGAAGAAAGAAGAGACAGAGGGGATATGATAGAAACTTTTAAATACATAAAGGGAATAAACTCGGTAAAGGAGGAGAGCATATTTAAAAGAAGAAAAACTACCACAAGAGGACACAGTTTTAAATTAGAGGGGCAAAGGTTTAAAAGTAATATGAGGAAGTATTACTTTACTGAGAGAGTAGTGGATGCATGGAATAACCTTCCTGCAGAAGTGGTAGCTGCAAATACAGTGAAGGAGTTTAAGCATGCATGGGATAGGCATAAGGCTATCCTTCATATAAGATAGGGCCAGGGACTATTCATAGGATTCAGATATATTGGGAAGACTAGATGGGCCAAATGGTTCTTATCTGCCGACACATTCTATGTTTCTATGTTTATTGTTTTCTTATTTATTACTTAATAAAAAGTGTATTTTTTTTTTTAAAAATTGCGTTTGTAAGACTGCTGCGCAAATACGGTGTGATAAAAACAAAAAGAGTGTGCATTGTTGGGTATGTCGGTTTTAAACAGGAGACCTCCAATCCTGATACATATGAATAAAAATTATTATATCAGAGGATCCTGGTTCAGACCCCAAGAGTAACGGAACATAGGCTTCCCTAAGATAAAAAGAGTGGATTGTTGAGGAGGGCTCCTGATAGGTGAGCACAATTTCAAATAATAAACAACATGTAGAAAAAATATATAAGTTTATTGAGGTAAAACAAAAATAGTTAAAAAGAGAATAAATCTCATAATACAGTATACAAAACATCCAATTGTAGTAACCGTAGTACTCTCAACCAAGAAGGGAACGGTTCTGACGCGTTTCGCCCAGGGGCTTTTTCAAAGACCACATAGTGTCCCAGGCAGACAGGTTACAATTAAAAATGGATGATGGTATAAACCGCCATGAGTTCCGGTCGCTGACCATGCATATGATACCACAGGCGGCCACAGGGAGCCAAGCAGGGGAGGGCTCACAGCACATGGAGATAGCCCGGGCTGATCCCAGAGAGGGGGTGTCGAGTCTGATTTTCCCACAGGGTTACAGAAAGCCTAAAGGTGAAACAAAACGTAGGGGCCTCCGGCTTATCACCAAATATATATAAAAAGACACCTGTAGGGGTCTTCTAGTGGAATACAAAAATGGAGTCCCGTCGTACCCGCCAAACCGGGGTATCAAGGCGAGCGGTGAGATAAAAAAAATTTCATAAATCTCCATTTTATTTTCTAGGGTCTCTACTAAAAATATATAACATTTGGGGGTTCTAATTTTCTAGCAAAAAAAAAAAAGATTTTATCTTGTAAAGAAAAAGTGGCAGAAAAAAGCCCGGTCCAGAAGTGGTTAAATCTCCCCTCCAAGTGCAAATCCTCTCCCCCACTCCAAATCCCCCTTCCTAGCACAAATCCTCTTCCCCCATCCCAACACAAATCCCCCCAAATCACCACTCCCAGCACACCTCTCTAAATTTGCCCTCCTAAAACAATTCTTACCTCCTTCTGCCACCTAAATTCCCCTTCTCAACACAAATCGCCCCCCCCCCCCAATCTCCCTGAGGCACCCCTCCCACCTGACATGATACCACAGTTGCCCAGGGCAGCTTCTCCTTCTGCCCACCCCTTGTCCCGGCCCTGGTCCCCACTGTTTCTTCCTCCACCCCCTGCATCACTGCTAAATCATGGAGTAATGTGTATGGGTCGGAGAAAGGAACCACAGAGACCTAGGCATCCGACACTGCCGGAGTGTTGAATGCTCAAGATTCTTACAGAAGCCGCAGCATCGGAACAAATCGAAGGTTGGACATTTTGGCCGATTGATATAAAAGGATTTCTATTGCAGGGAGCTTGCAGTATGTTTTTTTTTTTCAACTGATTTCACTTTAACATTTTACTAAGCTTGTGAATGTATTCATAAATGTAATGCTTGGATGATCCTTAACATGCATGGAATTAAATATCTTGATGTGATCTTTGTGTGGGGCTTAAAGGGTTTGTGACAGGTTAAATACACAATTTTAAATTATGATTTTATCTGCCGGTAAAGACTTTAAAACGGTGTAGGCAGGAGCCCTGAATGTAATGGAAAATCAATTTTTACTGAATATACTGCTTATAAGGCATTTCTCTAGAATGAACACATCAAGATCTAAACTCAGAATGAACAGGTTACATGGAAACAGAATCCAAATAGCTTCATGCTGCCCTCTATCTGACTTGTTTCTTTTATAGACTCCACCATTACTCAACCAGGGACCTCATGGGTTCCTCCTGAAGTTTCTAGGGGTTTCTTAAACTGAGGCTGGTTGACCTCCTATTTAATGGTGCCTGCATAATTCCAGATACAATGCCATGTAGCAGAGCCAGCATCATGACACCAATGATCTTTTTTATTTGTCTGTAATGGTGGCATATTGACCACCACTGTAAGAACTCATTTACACTAGTGGTGCTCTCTGAAGTGAGATCTGCATTCACATTGCTATTCAGAGGACATTTGACAGGTGGTGAGGAGGCACTGTATTGCCTCTTCGCTGCCTTCTTTAACCACTTGATCCCTACAGTAGCATGCTGCAGCTGTGTGTGTTGCACAAGGTTGCAGAGTTCTTGAAGAGCAGCCCTGTTCAGGAGCTATCATTTTTGCTGTGGCGTGTGTATGCACTCAGATGCCTCTCCAGCTAAAGAGGGTAGCAGCGGGGAATGCTAAAAGCACAGCTTAACTGCTGGGTTTTACCTCCCCAAACTGCTAGTGTGAATTAGCCCGAAGAGGTGTATTCTTCCTACTAGCCAACAATGTCGGGACATTCTTCCCACTGACTACCAATGTAAGAAGCATTCTTCCCACTGACCACCAATGTAAGGAGCATTCTTCCCACTGACCACCAATGTAAGGAGCATTCTTCCCACTGACCACCAATGTAAGGAGCATTCTTCCAACTGATCACCAATGTAAGGAGCATTCTTACCACTGACCACCAATGTAAGGGGCATTCCTCCCACTGACCTCCAATGTAAGGAACATTCTTCCCACTGATCACCAATGTAAGGAGCATTCTTCCTACTGACCACCAATGTAAGGAACATTCTTCCCACTGATCACCAATGTAAGGAGCATTCTTCCTACTGACCACCAATGTAAGGAGCATTCTTCCCACTAATCACCAATGTAAGGAGACATTCTTCCTACTGACCACCAATGTAGGGGCATTCTTCCTACTTATCACCAATGTAAGGGGGATTAATTCCACTGATCATCAATGTAAAGAGCATTCTTCCTACTGACTACCAATGTAGGGGCTGTAAGAATATTTAATAATTAATCTCTTGCGCTCGTACTTAATTATGTCAGAAATTTATACTGCTCTGAATATAACAGTGTTTATTTATGGTTAATAAGCAAAGATCTATGAGAAAGGAGAGTCTTCACTTATTCCACAAATCAATATGTCGAGAATTCTTTTTAATTGATTAATTTCTTTTTAAAAGCATACACCAATCTTAGTGAATACAGTCTACAGTATGGAATATATATAAAATATTTATTCTCAAGACATGTAATCACAATATATGATCAAACAAGAAGTGACACAAAGAAACAACTCTACATAAAAATACTAACTTCAAACAATCAATGCAATGTGATGTTTAGCTCAATGATGAAAGTGAAACTGAAACAAAGTGAAAGCAAAGCAAAAGCAAGATTACCATTTCTCCAGGTAAAGCACAAACCATAGGTGTTCTATATAAACAGACTACAATGGTCTGCGCAATGCATAGCCTAAAGTCACTTCACTGCAGATGAGTGAGAATAAGCCATGCAAAGACTAAATTTGCAATAATGCGCTAAATCTGATATTAATAAAAATGTATAAAAACAAAAATCAGTTATTTAGAGAAAAATCTACTATGGTTTATACGGCTGGGATTGTAATCTCATTACCCTTAAATATGCAATATAAAACATATAAGGAAGGAATAAACAATTGTTAAATAAAATCAACTAATACAGCAAGGCATATTTACCACACTTAAGATGGCCGCTAGCTTCAAATGGTCGTTACCAGAGTCCTAAGATGGATGCCAGTGAGGGAGGAGTTTCGTTTGGCGTCCCTCAAAGTTTCAGATGAATGATGGATAAGATGGAGCATGTCTGGATGAGTCTATAGATTGACGTAGTAGCATGTGTGATCTAAGTGTGAGGTGTGTTGTCAGTAGTGTAATGTGATGTGATGTGTGATGTGTCCTATTTCTCATCTGGGTTGGTTTTTTATACAGTAAGAACAAAGGGCTATTAAAATTACCATAAGTTAAACCCAGAGGGATGAAACATTATTCCCATTGGTCAGGATATCCTATACCTAAACTGGTGAGATCATAGACACACCTCTTTTGATAATTCAATGTTCGTATAATAAAATTAAAGGATGATTTCTCTATATGTAAGATTAATCATATAACACAACATAAAACTTTGTCCATACTCCCAGTACATACATAAATGTCCATCTGTATCTCCATCATTCACCTTGGCAAGTAATGCCATTTCAATAATTATATTTTTAATACAATATAATATTTCTATATGGGAATATCTGAAATATTCCAAAACTGCAAAATTTCCCAAAATTTGGTATTTCGTCTATAGAGGGCAGTATCGTACCGTTCATTAGATTTTGTATTTAACATAATTAGAAACAATTACCACTCTATCCTTATCTGATGACCTCTTTGACCTCTGGCTAGTGAATATCCATTACTTATTTGGATTCTGACACAACTGTCAGACATCTACTCAGGGATTGGAAGAATTTATGATACATCTGAACACTTAGACACAAACTTCTCTGAAATTAGGTAATTAGTGACGAGATACATATGTTCTTTACACTTATTAGAAAAATAATTCTAAAGTAAGATTACTACTGCAAGAATATAAACCCAAAAGGTAATATAATGTTCCTAAATATATATGTATATGCCTCACATAATATAATGACATAATTATGGCTAATATCTTCACACACATAATGATGTATCTTTAAAACTTATATAGTTCTTCTTTAAATGTCTGATGAAGAACACTGAGCCATTGTCTATTGTTATATACAGATAAGATTACAAGCTAGACTAGTATGTTGTCTCGCTAATTGTCCTTATCTGATGAGATGTCCATGTACCCCCTTATTTATGATAAAAGGAATACAAAGATCTCTGTTGAAACCATAGACCCTTTGTAAGAGACATTCTGTTTAACCACTTAAGCCCCGGAGGATTTGGCTGCTAAAGGACCAGGGTTTTTTTTGCGATTTTTTACTGCGTGACTTTAACGGACAATTGCGCGGTCGTGCGACGCTGTACCTAAACGAATTTGACGTCCTTTTTTTCCCACAAACAGAGCTTTCTTTTGGTGGTATTTGATCACCTGTGCGATTTTTTGATCACGCGCTATAAACAAAAAAAGAGCGTAAATTTTGCAAAAATAACAATATTTTTCACATTTTTTTATATGAAATTCCCCAAAAAAAAAAGTAAAAATCAAAATTTTTTAACATTTTTCGGCCAATTTGTTTAACGCGTAATGGCGGCGATCTGCGATTTTTTTTTCGGTACTGCGACATTGCGGCGGACAGATCGGACCCTTGACTGACATTTTTGACACTTTTGGGGTTACCAGTGACATTACTGCAGTAATCAGTGCTATACATATGCACTGTTACTGCAAAAATGACACTGGCAGGGAAGGGGTTAACTTTATTGGACAGGGAGGGGTTAAGTGTGTCCTAGGGGCGTGCTTCTAACTGTGTAGGGACATTCCTATTGGTGTAAAAGCAAAGATCCACCGTTCTACATAGTAGAACGGACAGATCTTCACTTTTACACAGGGAGAACTGACAGGCAGCTTGTTTACACAAGCTGCTCTGTCTTTCTCCCTTCACAGGAGCGATCGCAGTGTGACTGGCGGACATCGAGTCCGCCGGTCACACGCACTGACTTGCCTGTGAACGAGCCGCGGCGGGCGCGCGCCTCGGCGGGCGCGCGCCCGCCCGCGATAGGCTCGCAAGTCAGTGACAGGCGAGTGACGTACCGATACGTCACTCTGCCTGGCCGGGGCTGACCGCCGCAGTATATAGTCGTGCGCCGGTCGGCAACCGGTTAACAAGTACATATGAACTCTCCCTCACCTTAAAAACAAGATGGAAGTTAAACTGTTTAGAATCTTATATGCATACTATGAATATACATGGCTTTTAAAATCATTTTTATTCTATTTGTTAATTACCTATTATTATTTGAATCACCCCCAATAGTCCCGACAGGGCATTCTTCCCACTGATCACCAATGTAAGGAGTATTCTTCCCACTGATCACCAATGTAAGGAGTATTCTTCCCAATTTTTATTTATTTAAAGTCTTGCAATCAATAGGCATAAATAAGCATTTGTGAGAGCTGAGGCATTTGTAAAGGCTGGGGGGGGGGGGATTTGTGAGAGCCAGGGGGCATTTGTAAAGGCTGGGGGGGGGGCATTTGTGAGAGCCAGGGGGCATTTGTAAAGGCTGGGGGCGAGGTTTGGGATCGGGGAAGGTGAGTTCCTGCACCTTTTCTCTGGGAAAAAAGCCCTATTCAGAACAGAATTAGGCAGGAATCCGCCACAAATTGTGGTATAATCTTTACAATGTACATTGATCACAAATAATTTTTTTTTTTTTCTCAACAAAAGTGCAGAAAAAAAGTGTTTTAACTTTCAAAAAAAAAGAACCTTTTATTGCCCTGACTTCCTGTTAGAGGGTGGCTACATTAGTTCGCCACGATCGAACTGTATGTAGGAATCTAGCAACCCACTCCTGAGTTGGTCTATGTACTTTGAGATTTATAGTGTACATAGAGCATTACACAACTAGCATGCAGTGCCCATTCCAAACAAACCGACGTGAGAGGGGAAAGGAGAGGTTCACGAGCTGACAAAGGATGATTCAAGTCAAAAACACAGTAAGAAATTAGTTCATGAAAAATAGATTGCAGGGTCATTAAAAAACATTTCCCTCTGGGTGATCTGTGTACATTGCAAGGATTTTGATAAACCTTGTTGCAGATTTCTACCTTTTGTTATTCTAAAGAAATAGCAGTTTGTTTGCCTGTGTCCATGTGCTGAGTAAACCTCTATTGCAGTGATATTATAATTATCTATCAGCTGCTGCACCTGCAGGGCTCTAATGAGAAAAGTGACAGGGTCTGCATCCCTTTAGACATGATTTCCCTTTAAGAAGTATCTCATCTTGTGGCAGGGGATGCTCAAAATCTGTCTTGTATCTTAGTGCAGAATTCTGGGAAAATCTGTGAGCCAATCACACAAGCAGGAAATTACATTTCTGAGAGGTAAGAGGGGGGGATGTTTGGTATACCATCTGTGTACAGAACGCCTCCAGGTTGCCATATTGCATTTAAGTGCCGGTTCACACTGTTCCGACTTGTCAGGTGACTTGTTCGCCTGACAAGTAGCGCTCCATGCTGTGCAATGGTTCCCATTCTAATAGGAGCGATTCAAGTCGCTCCGACTTAGAAAAAGATTCCTGCACCTTTTTTTTTGCAAAGTCGGAGCGACTTGCATTGACTTCCATTATGTGAAGTCATTGCAAGCCGCGCCAAAGTCGCGGTGCACGGGCGACGGCATTAGTCGCCCGAAGTCATGTCGGATCAGTGTGAACCGACACTTACAGCAAATGACAGCATTTCAGATTGAAGAGGAAAGGTCATTTTTGTTAACATTCAATTACAATATGATTTGTGCTGCAATTGTATATGCCATGTTATATTTTTTTATTTGCTATTGCTGGAGTTACCCTTTAAGTACTGTATTGGATGCATATGGAATATTTTTGGAGAGTAAGGATATCAGCATCATTTTAAGGACTGGCAAACAGCAATATATTAAACTTTTGTATTTGGTTTTAATCTTGCTTTATGGTCTATAGTGTTTTATGAGTACAACACGTAACGCACACATTGTTCCTTTGGAAATATAATGGTCTAGTACTGAGAGTTCAGATAATGAATTGATCCGCATTTAATTCAGCTGCGGATTTATTCTTAGCTTTGATTGGACATCCGGAGTCAGTGGTCCGAAGGGAAGATATTTATTCTCTGAATACATGGAGATCGGCTCCGCCACATCACAGCCTCAACGATTAAAAGAGAAGTTGACGGAGTGCGGCGGTACGACCGCGCTCTTCAGCTGTGTCACAAAAATGAATTAATCTGTCCTTCTGTTCTTCCCTGCTCAGCCTCATTTCTCCTCCACTGTGAGTCGGCACCATCTACATTTTAATGCGGCTATTTTTAGATAGCGATCAATCCTAACAAAATACTTGTGAAGTCGGAGGGTTTTAGGTTATCCGAGTTCACTGCGGCTGCACGTTCATAGATCCTTCCAAGTTGGTGAGATCTCTGTGCACCTGAGAAGATAATGACCCATTGCAGGGGCCTGACTTTGAATCATGGGGCCCTAAAGCCAAATCTTGATGGAGCCCCCTGGCTAACTCTCTCAGGATCAATGTCAGCTGTGACAATAGGCATCATTGATCCTAACATAAAAGGGTTGATTTACTAAAAGCAAAAAGACTGTGCACTTTACAAAGTGCAGTTGCTCCAGAGCTTGGTAAATGAGGTAAAGCTTCACTTTGCAAAGAATACCCAATCACTTGCAAGGAAATTGAAAAAACAGCATTTTGGCTTGCATGTGATTGGATGTTGGAAGTCAGCAGTGCTTCTGCTCATTTAATAACATCTGGAGCAACTGCTAATTGCAATTAAGTAAATGAACCCCAAAGTGTTCCTAAATCAAGGACAGGCAGCAAAGGATCTGTCAGCAGGGCCACCATTGGAAATCATGGGGGCCCCTGCCTAACAATCCCTAAATACCTAATTGCACATGCACAGTAATCCCGCCAGCCACTCCCAGAAAATAAATAGATGTTCCCTGGACCCCATCAATTCAACATCAGGGGCCAGAGATAGACAAGGGACTATTTAGTCATTTTCGGAATCAGGCGGAGTTATCCTCCTGCCAAATAATCCTAACACCAGGCAAAACAAAGTTTTTCCATGGCAGTGAAGCTGTGCCCACATTGCACGGGTCAACTGCTGATTTGTCTAGGGGTGAAAAGAAAGCCTATACTCACCCGATCCTTCGTTCGACCAGAAAAACGGCACTCCCCGCGGTCCAGCGGTGGGCTGTTCATGGTCTACGTATGGAGCCTGCTCTGGGCTTGATGACATCAGGAACAGTCCAGGAATCAAGACTGCTGGAGCGCAGTGGGGGCTGGACCAGACTGGTGCTGGGAGGATCGGAGGACTAGGTAAGTAAATCTCCTTTCTCCTCTCCCCTAGACAAAAACAAGCAGTTAACCTGCACAGTACACCCCTCACATTTTTGTAAATATTTTATTATATCTTTTCATGTGACAACACTGAAGAAATGACACTTTTCTACAATGTAGAGGAGTGAGTGTACAGCTTGTATAACAGTGTAAATTTGCTGTCCCCTCAAGATAACTCAACACACAGCCATTAATATCTAAACCACTGGCAACAAAAGTGAGTACACCCCCAAGTGATAATGTCAATTGGGCCCAAAGTGTCAATATTTTGTGTGGCTGCCATTATTTTCCAGCACTGCCTTAACCCTCTTGGGCATGGAGTTCACCAGAGCTTCATAGGTTGCTACTGGAGTCCTCTTCCACTCCTCCATGAAGACATCACGGAGCTGGTGGATGTTAGAGACCTTGCGCTCCTCCACCTTCCGTTTGAGGATGTCCCACAGATGCTCAAAAGAGCGTAGGTCTGGAGACATGCTTGGCCAGTCCATCACCTTTACCCTCAACTTCTTTTGCAAGGCAGTGGTCATCTTGGAGGTGTGTTTGGGGTAGTTATCATGTTGGAATACTGCCCTGCGGCCAAGTCTCCAAACGGAGGGGATCATGCTCTGCTTCAGTATGTCACAGTACATGTTGGCATTCATGGTTCCCTCAATGAACTGTAGCTCCCCAGTGCCCACAGCACTCATGCAGCCCCAGGCCATGACACTCTCACCAGCATGCTTGACTGTAGGCAAGACACACTTGTCTTTGTACTCCTCACCTGGTTACCACCACACACGCTTGACACCATCTGAACCAAATAAGTTTATCTTGGTTCCAGTAATCCATGCCCTTAGTCTGCTTGTCTTCCGCAAACTTTTAGCGGGCTTTCTTGTGCATCATCTTTGGAAGAGGCTTCCTTCTGGGACGACAGCCATGCAGACCAATTTGATGCAGTGTGTGGCGTATGGTCTGAGCACTGACAGGCTGACCCCTATCCCTTCAAACTCTGCAGAAATGCTGGAAGCACTCATACGTCTATTTTCCAAAGACAACCTCTGGATATGAAGCTGAGCACGTGCACTCAACTCCTTTGATCGACCATGACAAAGCCTGTGCTGAGTTGAACTTGTCCTGTTAAACTGCTGTATGGTCTTGGCCACTGTGCTGAAGCTCAGTTTCAGGGTCTTGGCAATTTTCTTATAGCCTAGGCCATCTTTTTGTAGAGCAACAATTCTTTTTTTCAGATCCTAAGAGAGTTCTTTGCCATGAGGTGCCATGTTGAACGACCAGTATGAGAGAGCGATAACACCAAATTTAACACACCTGCTCCCCATTCACACCTGAGACCTTGTAACACTAACAAGTCACATGACACTGGGGAGGGAAAATGGCTACACTGTTATACAAGCTGTACACTCACTACTTTGTAGCAAACTACATTGTAGCAAAGTGTAATTTCTTCAGTGTTGTGTTGTATGTTTACAAAAATATGAGGGGTGTACTCACTTTTGTGAGATACTGTATTTTTTTGCCCAAAGTTAGGCTTTAATTTAAAGCTCCAGCCTGCCCTGGCAGATTGATATGGAAGAAGAGGCTGGAACTTTAATTAAATTGTTGGGAAAATTAGTAAACAGTCCCGTCTATCCCTGGCCCAGCCCTTGCTGCTGAACTGATGGGGCCTGGGGAATTTTTATTTAGTTGCCATCCTATGGAATTACTGTGCATGCGCCCTACGGTATTTATTTTCCAATGTTTTTATTTGAATATTCAAGGAGGAAAAAACAAACAATGTTGTACAGACAATATAATCAACGATCGTGGTTATCGTGCCACTATGCTCCTACATTTATATTTTACGCTTATGTATTATCTTCATCAAAAATATCTATTAACTTTTTTTTTGTTTTTTTTTTTACACTGATATAAAACCATTGTCAGTATTGCTGAGAGTAACATATAGGGTTGACCTCAATGGGGAGAAATATTGGTATATTTAGTGACCAGTCTTCTGGCCCTCCCCATAGAGCCAGTCTGAACATTCTTCATATTTAAAATATAAGTAGACGATGAAAAGGAAAAACAAACTAAATTGGAAGGAAAAAGAGAAAAGATGGAGCAGAAAAAGGGAAAGATGGGGTTTAAGGGTGTGATAGCATAGATTAGTTTGAGTTACTTCAGGTTAGATTCGATTTGAGTAGGTTATCTGCATGCTCGCAATAGACCCTTGGATGTGGTCTATATCAGTCCAACTCAGGGATCTCCCTCCAAATACTCAATCCACGGTCTCTAAACCTTTTCAAAGAGCTTCACTTTGTCATTTAGTATTGCTGAAAGGTGTTCATTGACCATTCTCCAAGATAATTTTGCCTTGAGCAGTTCAAAAGGTATGACGGCCGACCCCCATGACCTTGCGATCACTATCCTTGCTGCTACAAATATAAATCTGATTAGTAATCTGGTATGTCTCGGGGCGTTCTCCACCGTGCCCCCCAGCAGTACCTGTTTTGGGGATTTTTGAAGATTGACCTAGGTCAGGGAATAGACAAAGTTGTACACCCTAATACAGTACTGCCTCACTTTGGGGCACTGCCACCAAATGTGGAATGCCTTTCCCCACTGGCCGCAACCACGGAAGCAGAGCGGAGAAGCCCCTGGGATATAAGAAGCCAGTCTGGCTGGGACCATATACCACCTTAAAAGAACCTTAAAGGTTTGCTTCAATGATAGAGGTGTTGCTGAGGGCCCTGGAGGCATTTGCGCAATTATTTGCTATGCCTCTAATTCTAGCGATTCATTTAGGTCGGCTTTGGATTTCTCCATGTAGCCCTGTTTCTTTGCCTCAGATGTCGTAAGAATGACATATATTTTCGATATATGACTCCTGAGTTTGTCAAATTTTTTGCATAAATATTCCATCCCAGTCATACAAGCTATAATTTGCATTTTAGTGTGTTGATGTGCTGATTGGAAGTACCTATAGTTCTCTGAATTTGGCATTCTGTATTTATCGATCAAGGTCTGTTTGGTTAGCACCCCCCTATGATCTCACATGTCGGCAATTCGCAACAATCCTTTGTTTATCCACCAAGTGAATGCTTGAGGGGCAAGTCCCAGGGTGAACTCAAGATTCTGAAATAGGAGGGCTAATAGCCTAATTTATAGGCTTTGGATAGTCTGCCCCATATCCTGAGTGAGAGTGATAAAGATGGGCATAAAATAGCAGGTCTCAACTTAGGTGGTAGCCACATCAGATGGGAGATCGACCGCGCCCGGCAGGAGCAAGACTTTACTCGCATCCACAAGGGATGGGTAGTTTTCGTATGGGATCTGACCAGCTGCGCCAGCTCGGAGGCATAGAAATAATTTAGTAAGTCAGGAACTCCCAGTCCACCTCTCCCCCTGTAGGCATACAGAGTATGTCTGTTCACCCGGGGCTTCTTATCCGCCCATATAAACTGAAGCATTCTCTTCTGGAATAGTACTAGATTCACTTTGTTGAGTGCTACTGGTAGAGTGCGAAACAGATATAATTAAAATATCAGAATATTTTAGTAAGTCGGGAACCCCGAGTCCACCTCTCCCCCTGTAGGCATACAGAGTAAGTCTGTTCACTCGGGGCTTCTTATCCGCCCATATCAATTAAAGCATTCTCTTCTGGAATAGTACTAGATTCACTTTGTTGAGTGCTACTGGTAGAGTGCGAAACAGATATAATATCTTCGGGAGCACCTTCATTTTTAAAGAGTGCATTCTGCCGAACCATAATTGAGGTTGATTTTGCCATTTGGTTAGGTTATCTGTGAGTCTTTTAAACAGTGGAGGGTAATCTTGTGAATATAGAGTGTGCATGGATGGAGTGATTTGTATCCCCAAATATGGGAGGGCTTTGGGTTGCCATTGGAATGTCAAGTTCTGTTTTTGTGCTTTAACTATGTTATCTTCTAGTGATATGTACAATGCCTGGCATTTTGCGTGATTTATTGTGAGTCCCATGATCCGTGAGAAATGTCAGAGTATCGAGTATAGATTAGGAATGGAGTTGATGGGCAAAGACAGCATCATAAGGATGTCATCTGCGAAAAGTGCGCATTTGTATTCTCCCTCCCCCACTCAGTACCTTAAATGTCTATGCAGTTTCACATTTTCATGGCTAAGGGCAGTGGTGTATTTAGGTTTTGTGCTGCCCTAGGCCTGACTAAACTCGTGCACCCCCTAATTTAAATTTAAATATGACCCACCCAAGGCCACACCCCTTCCTGTTTAAGACCCCCCCCCCGTCATCTGCAAGCCACACCCTTCCTCTTTAGGCTTCCCCAACGCAGCAGCTGGTGAGAATGGACCCTAAGCTGTGTTGAGAGGTTTTTGCTTGCTTCAAGTAGGTTTTCCATACCTATGCAAGTCTATTAGAATGTAAAATCTGCATTAAGCACAGGTAAACGCAGGTCAGAAGGAGATCAAGTGCACCTGTCAATGAATTCTGAATGATCACTGAAACATCTCAAATTGATGTCAGAACAAATGCCAGTGCTAAGTGATAACAAAAGCTCTTCCAGTGGTGGAAGTGCTCATATTTTCCTGCTAAAATAGATTTGTCTCCTAGGCCCTGCCACCCGTCCCATAAGACTGGCTCTACACTCAAAGTGTAGCGCAAGCAGTGGGGACTCTTTTCATGCAGGAGTCGGGAGGAGGCTGTTTTTTTTCATGCGGGGGCAGCTTTTTTGTTGCCCCCCTGCATAGTGCCGCCCTAGGCCTGGGCCTTGTTGGCCTAAGCTAAGATACAGCGTTGTCTAAGGGCTCAAGTGCTAATATAAACAGCAGCAGGGAGAGAGGACAACCCTGCGAGTGCCTCTATAAATGTTGAGGGGGGTGGGACAAATACCCTTTAACCAGTATGGAAGCCGTGGGGTGGCTGTAGAGTGCTCTAAGCTTTGACAAGAAACGGGGGCCAAATCAATATTGTTTCATGACATAGAATAAATAGTCCCATGAGATGAAGTCGAATGCTTTGTGTACATCTAGCAATAACAACATTCCCCGTCTATTTCCCTTGGCATCCCAGTCTGAATGAGTTGCTGATATTACGTCTATTACTTGCCTGGTCTGATCTGAGGCCTGTCTGGTAGGAACAAAGGCTGTCTGATCAGGGTGTATATATTGTGCTAGAAACAAATTTATTTCTGCTGCTAGAACCTCAATCAGAATTTTTAGGTCTACATTGATCAAAGAGACGGGACGGTAGATCGCACAATCTCCATGATGTTTGCCTGGCTTGGGCAAAACAAGAATAAACGCTCTATTCTCATTTCTTGGAAGGGTCTTGCCCTTTTGGATCTTATTATAAAAGGAATGCATGTGTGGAATTAATATTTCCTGGTATTTTCTATAATAATGTCTGGAAAACCCATCCGGGCTTTAGACGGGTTAAGGTTTTTTATTGCTGCCCGTTTTTTATGATCCATAATCTCACTATCCATAAGTTCCATATGAGTATTTTGTAATTGGGGTAGAGGGATGTCCTGAAAAAATTGAATAGCCTGTGCCTCTTTCAATGGATCTGGCTTGTTGTATAGTGCGGAGTAAAAATCAAAGAATTTGCTTACTACCGATTGTGGATTCCGTGTTACCTGGCCTTTTTTAAGACGTAGCTTCGGTAAAGCCGCTGTATAGGTTCTGGGCATTTGTTTTCTCGCAAGCATAGGGTTGGGTTTATCTCCCATCGCATATAACCTATGCCTAGACCAGGATTTTTCTGCCTGAGGTGTGAGACTTAAATTTAGGGACATCCTCGCCATGTCGATTTTATGTCTAATGTCTACCTGAGGTGATTTACGCTGTTCCTCTCAGAGTAAGGTCAATGTTTCCTCTTGTTGTTTTATCGTATTTTCGGGAATCCGCTTTGCTCTAGCTGCTAGTTCGATTATTTTACCCCTTATGGTTGCTTTATGGACTTCCCAGTTTTTGGACGGGAATGTAGCAGAAGGTAGATTTTCACTGAAAAAGTTCTGTATTTCTGTTTCTATTGCTCGATATATGATCAGGTCATTGAGTAGGGAGGCATTTATTCGCCAGGACGAGGGGGTGGTTTGGACCACAAATCGGACAGCGTTGGCCTGATCGGAGAATGATCTGACAAAGGTGTGTCTAGAATTTTAACCGAATTGATAAATAGTAGCATAGGTGTCTGTACTAGGATATGATCTATGTGTGAATATGTACCATGGACATGTGAAAAGTGGGTATAATCAACCTTTTTTTCATCAAGGCACCCTAAACCTTTAAAATTATGGAGAATCTCGAGGCACTCTTTAAAATTATGAACAGTCTTGAGGCACCCCATCCTAAAATGTAAACACCATTCTATTAGTTTTACATAATGCAGTAACATCCACACATGTAGGAGACCCAATGTTATAGGTGAAAACTGGTACTGACTAGTATTCCAATGTTTCTCTTCTTCCTCAGTTTTTCTCCATCACTCAGCTAATATGACCCCAAAGCTGATGGAGAGAGGCAGGGGATAGTCAATCAAGGATGCTATGCAGACGACTGACATCCTCCTTATCAACTGATGACGCCATTGGTTGCTAGGAGGTTGGCAGCTGGAAAGTCCTAATGGTGCACAATGAAAACCTGTGGTTTTGTGTAAATCTAAAGCAAGCTTCATCCACCCGCCACCTTGTATACAATTTTTGGGCATTTTGCTGAGGCACCTCTGAAGAAACCTCAAGGCACCCCAGGGTGCCGGGGCACCCTGGTGGAAAAAGGCTGTATTAAATCATGTTGGTGTAATAACTGCGCCAGTTTACAACTCTGTTTTGGGACCTTTTAGATTACTATTTTGTTAGGATCTGATTTATCCAAAATATGGTCTAATGGATGATTACTATCTGCACTCAACACCACTCCCCCCTTTGTTTTTGGGAGCAATACCCCCAGCATTTTTTAAAAAAAGTTTACCTCCCCTACATTGAAAAAAATGAAGAAAAAGTTTACCTGCCCTACATTAGAAGAATAGTAGGATATGAAGGATACCTCCTGATCATTGATCTTTCCCACTGTCATGACATATCTACCTTCCTTGTCCCTAACAATTGTGGTGCCCTCTTGGCCCCCCCTGCTGAACTGATGGGACCGGGGCCCGGTACAGGAGGGCCTACTCTATCCCCCTGTCTGCCAGCATGGTCAGTACATGATTATGACATGTTCAGAACAGGTTTTGAATAAAAGGTATAGTTGTAGAAGTAATAATAATAATAGCCATAATGAAGTAAAGTTTACTTTTCTTTACCAATCTTCCTAATGGGGCCTCCTTTCATCCAAGACCCCATAGCGGTCGCTGTTTTGTTATTATCCCACTCATCTGTTCCGGGTGAGTTGGGTGCTTGTTTTTTAACCATTGAATAAAATGTATGTTATTTTTCTTACTTTAAACTATAGAATCTAAGTTAGATTATTCAGAAATAGATGTAGATGTAGGCCGCTACCTTCAGTTGAAAGCTAAAAAGAGTTTTTAACTAGATCTGAGTGTTTTTCTAGAGTGTACCTAATCCAGAGGTCTCCGAACTTTCTAAACAAAGGACTAGTTTACTGTTCTTCTGATTTTAGGAGGGCTGGATCTGTAGCCAGTGGGAGCTGAATCCATGTTTTACCTCTGGTCAGTAGGAGGAGGAAAAGTGCCCCATCATTGGTATTAGTGGGAGGAGCAGTGCCCTATTGTTGAAAAATTTTGCTCCAATGTTGGTGTCAGTGGTAGGAATGGTGCCTCGTCGTTGGTGTTAATGGAAGGCGTAGTACCTCATATCAGCAGAAGAAAACGTGCCCCAACAGCCAGAAAAAGGCAAGCGAATGGCCACATCCAGCCTGCAGGACCATCATTTGTATTAGTGGGTGGAACAGTGCTCTATTACTGGTATCAGTGGGAGGAACAGTGCTCGATTAGTGGTATTAGTGTGAGGAAAAGTGCCACATCATTGGTATTAGTGGGAGGAACAGTGCTCCATTATTGGTATTAGTGGGATAAACAGTGTTGCATTATTGGTATTAGTGGGAGGAACAGTGCTCATCGTTGGTATTAGTGGGAGGAATAGTGCTACATCGTTGGTATTAGTAGAAGGAACAGTGCTGCATTGTTGGTATTAGTGGGAGGAAGAGTGCTCATCGTTGGTATTAGTAGAAGGAACAGTGCTGCATTGTTGGTATTAATGGGAGAAGGAGTGCTCATCGTTGGTATTAGTAGAAGGAACAGTGCTCATCGTTGGTATTAGTAGAAGGAACAGTACTCATCGTTGGTATTAGTGGAAGAAACAGTGCTCATCGTTGGTATTAGTGGAAGGAACAGTGCTCCATCGTTGGTATTAGTGGAAGGAATATTGCCCCATCATTGGTGTTAGTGGGAGAAACAGAGACCCAGTGGGGTTTATTTACTAAAGGCAAAACCACTGTGCACTGAAAGTGCACTTGGAAGTGCAGTCGCTGTAGATCTAGAGGGGACATGCAAGGAATAAAAAAAAAAAAACAGCATTTTTGCTTGCACATCCTTGGATGATTGAAGTCAGTAGAGCTTCCCCTCATTTTAGATCTTCCCCTCGGATCTTCAGCGACTGCACTTCCAAGTGCACTCTCGTGCAGTGCACTTGTAGTGCACAGTGGATTTGCCTTTAGTAAATCAACTCCATTGCTGGCATCAGTAGTAGAAATAGTGCCCCATTGTTGATATCAGTGCCCCAGTAGTGCCCCAATGTTGGTGGCAGTGGGAACAATGGTGCCTCATCGTTGGTGATAACAAAGGATTCTCATATCAGCAGAAGGAAAAGTGCCACAAGGGTCAGATAAAGGCACGCAAAGGACCACAATTTGAAGACCACTGAGCTAAACTGAAACACAAAATTGTAATATATTGTAGCATAGTGGTCCTTAAATGTGGTGCTGCATTCAGTATTTTTTTTTTTTTCAGGCTTCTTTTCCTATTATGTCATCTGGTGATTCTACAAATAACATGCTTCCTTTCCAGCAGTGACAACACTCACTCATTGCACTGTATCTATGGAGGAGCAGATTTGTCACTCTAGGCTTCTTTCCTGGTTTTGACTTCTAACACCTCCTCCTCTCATCATCTGCTACATAAAAATTAGCAGAACCCCAGTTCTGTCTGTCTAGGCGGACTTTACTGGCAATGTATTGAGACCAAAATTGTAAACAAAATTGTAGCCTTTATTCACATCATTTTTTAAAATATGAATAGTCTATAATCATTGGGACATATAATGATATCCAGAGCAAGTGTACATCACAAATAACACAATATAAAAACAACATACAACAGGACATGAAGGAAACTAGAACAAAGGACACCCTCTCCTGTTAAGGAGGTTTGGGTGATCCTATATCCCCCACAATAACACCATGGGGTGACACAGTTCCAGTAGAAGAAGATATTACAGTGGCGGATATGTGCCCGGATACTGGCGTTCCTCTGATGGATTTACGGATATAGCTCTGTTACAAAGTCTCAAATGACAAATTTAAACAAAGACAGACTTACAGCTTGGTCTCAATAAAGCTAAGGTTTGCGAAACGCGTCGACCTACTGGCTGTAATATCTCCTTCTACTGGAACTGTGTCACCCCATGGTGTTATCGTGGGGGATATAGGAGCACCCAAACCAGGAGAGGGTGTCCTTTGTTCTAGTTTCCTTCATGTCCTGTTGTATGTTGTTTTTATATTGTGTTATTTGTGATGTACACTTGCTCTGGATATCATTATATGTCCCAATGATTATAGACTATTCCTGTTTTAAAAAAATATGTGAATAAAGGCTACAATTTTTTACACTTTTGGTCTCAATACATTGCCAGTAAAGTCCCGCCTAGACAGGCAGAACTGGGGTTCTGCTAATTTTTGTGTATCTATTTATTGTACTTGGATATGGCAGAGAGTAGAGATTTAATTTTACTCTCATCATCTGCATTACATAGAAAGAAGGGGTTCTGTAGTTCACAGAAGATAACTGGGAAAAGCTGATTAAATTGTAAGTTCCGTTTAGTGTTTGGGAATTTACAAACACCCTAAAATACTGGCAGGATCAATAGGTATTTTATGTACTTTTTATGCAAAAAGTATATGTGCAACATTATTTACTTGAAAACATAAATCTAATGCTGTCACCTCATCCAGGGACCGGTAAACTGCAATATATTTCATTTTCGTTCCCCAGATTTAGTTATCCTTTAACTCTGCAAAATTAGTTTTAGGAGATATTATAGAATGGTTGTTGTTGTTTTACTGCGATATTTTATTGCTAATCTATAATATTGATTTTTTTTCTAGGTATACAAGAATTCCCTGACAATATAAAATGCTGTAAATGTTTAACAATAGTTGAAGCCAGTGTCAATCCCATATCAAAGTAAGTGATTTGCCTTAAAAAAAAAAAATGAAGTATATTAGTAGCAAGATCAGTTTTATCTTGTGTTTATGTATTGTGTAAGATTGGTATACTATGACGTCTATGTTAAAGTAAACCTGGGCTTAAAGCAGAAATACACTGCTTCTTAGGCAGCACAAACCAAAAACATTATTTCATTAAATTTTATTATTTATAGCAAATTCCCCCATCCATCCATGTCTCTATGCTTTATTTTGCTGAGAAAGCACTTTAAAAAACACCCCCTCTAGCATTTGTGGCTGTGGCCATCTTGAGTAAGGGTGGATGATTAATGTAGTATTTACTTCCTGGAATCCATCTGCCCTTAGTTTAGGCATGCAGACAGGAGAATGTGCTTAGCTGAGAAAACCCTTCCTTCACTCCTGAAGAATCCTGACATCATTTGCCTAGGCAAGAAAACAGGGAATAACAGCAGAAATGTATGAATAAAAAAAAGTTCAAAACCGGTAAATATGATATACCTTCCTATCTATTTACTAATCGATAGCAGCATAGGGATTTAAAATAGTCAACGTTGATTGAGAAAGTGAAGTTCCACTTTAAATATGCAAGAAAAGCAACAGGATCACTTTAAGTTGGACCTCCCTTTTTACTCACCAGCCAATAGCCATGCCTTGCTGTCAAGTCATACCCTCATGCAGTTCTATGGACCTCTAGTGTGGCCTTCCTGATTGGCCCAATGCTGTCACGTGGATGAGTCACATGCTCCTTCATACTTTATAGTAGTGATCGACCGATATCGGTTTTTCATTGCCGATACCGATATTTTGGCCATCGCATATTGGTATCAGCCGATATTTTTATACATCTAAAAAAAAAATGTTTTTCTTTTTGACAGGTACTTTTGTGGAGGGATTTGGGGGTCTAAAAGACCCCAAACCCCTCCTCTGCACTTGAAAGCATTCAAATGCCAAGTTTGGCTGTTTTGAATGCTGTAATTTTTTAAAATCTGGCGCCAGACAGTACCCGGAAGTGATGTCACTCGTGACATCACTTTCGGGTTTTTGCATGGAGATCGGATCAGAACTGAATGCGGCTTTGATCGGGTCTTCGGCGGCCATGCAGGCTGGTTGCCCAGGTCTCCCAATGTGCACCTATATTTATTTATAAAGAATTGAATTTATTTTCTTTAATTGCACCATAGTCGCTTTTACACCTTTGATGATTGTTATCACTTCATTGATTATTCATGTGTATTTATTATCATGTTTACAGTAAGGAAATTGGTCCAATATATTTATTTATTATTTTGAATCATTTTAACTCAAATAAGAGGATTGTACAATATATCCCTGAGGCGCATAATCCCCTGCATTAAATTCCCCCAAAAAAATGATTAAAAAAAACAAAATGTTTCATCCTTTTAGGCCAATTTGTATTCTGCTACATATTTTTGGTAAAAAAAAATCCCAATAAGCGTATTTTGGTTTGCGCAAAAGTTATCGCGTCTACAAACTAGGGGAAAGATTTATTTCATTTTTATTTATATTTTTTTACTAGTAATGGTTTTCGATCAGCGATTTTTAGGGGGACTTCGACATTGCAGCGGACAGATGGGACCCCTAACTGACATTTTTGACACTTTTGGGGGGACACGTGACATTACTACAGTAATCAGTGCTAAAAATATGCACTGTTACCGTAATAATGACACTGGCAAGGAAGGGGTTAAAACAGTGGTGATCAAAGGGTTAAGTGTGAGCCTAGGAGAGTGTTTTCTAAATGTGGGGGGAGGGACTTGTGAAATGATCACAGAGACCTGTGATCCTATATAGAAGGATCACAGGACATCTGTGATCATTTCAGAGAGAAAAACGGTCAGCTGTGTTTACTTCTCTCTCAGCTGTGTTTACTTCTCTCTCAGCGGGGAACGATCGCGGGTGGCCGGCAGCAGGGCCGTCTTTAACACAGGGCAAAAGGGGCAGCTGCCCTGGGCCCAATCATTGTTGTGGGGCCCAAAGCAGTTGCCCCTTGAGCCTGCATTGCCTGCAAATAGTTGATAAGTGGATTTGGGACGGCTCAAGAAAATATTTGCCCAGGGTCCAGTCGGTATTAAAGATGGCCCTGGCCGGCAGCAATCGCAGCCGCCGGCCCTGCAGATCGGCATCCCCACTGCCTAGTGGGAGCCGGAGTGCGCTGCCGGTGGCATGCGCTCACCCCCAGCACCACGCGTGCGACCGACGTAGAGCTACGTCGGTTGACGCAGGAGAGCCAATCTGCCGCAGTAAAACTGCGGCGGGCGGTCAGAAACCGGTTAAAAATGTCATTAGCATGTTGATGAGGGAGGGGAGGCAGAATCAGGGAAGCAAAATATAAGCAGATTAGACTTCAGCTTTACCCGCTGGAGGTCTGTTCGTTTTTCCGATCCATCTTATAAGCCAGGTAGCCAATACATGAACAATTTATTGTCCTTCAGACAAGCTATTTATGAAGCAGGCTACTATGTTAACCTCACAGATAAATAGCGGAATCTTTAATATGAGCTATTTTTATCCAGCGCGGCCTGACAGGGTAATACAGAATAGATTGATGTGGCTCTTGGAAGGTACGGGCCATCCCTCTCTTCCTTCTAGATAAGATCCTGCCTTGATTGTACCAACAGGGATGTTGTGTTCTATTTATAGCGCTCGCTAGGCTCACATCTGTTCCATCAGAGCCGTGTTTATTTCCTCTTTAATTACATGTACGGCTGTGTTTAGATCTGTGACATGGAATGAACCTTAGAATTACTGCAGGCATTATATGTGATGGAACAGTGTTTGCCAAAGTGGTCCATTTACCATTGATGGTTTATCTCAGCATCCTCATTCTTGGTGGTGCACAGTGGGGCATGGCGGCTCAGAGGGTGCTGGATGGAGGAACAGGACTATATGTTTCCTTTTGGTCTATTAACCTCCCTGGCGGTATGATTATGTCAGGAATTATATACCAAAAGCGGTACAATTTTTTTCATGGAAATTTGGCGTTATGTATTATAGGCCTACAATTCTTAGTAATTACTGACTTAACCTGACCAAAACAAGAGTCTAGTAGACATCCCAGATGTGATAAATTTGAAACGCAAACGCATGAATTATAATCTAATCAATAATATCATTTTATTATATAATATATAATATATATAATAAAATTATATTATTGATTAGATTATAATTCATGCGTTATATATATATATATATATATTTATGTGTGTGTATATAGGTGTATTTTATATATATATGTGTGTGTGTGTGTATATATATATATATATATATATATATATATATACATATATATACACACACACACACACACATACATATATATATATATATATATATATAAATATATATATATATATATACACACACACACACATATATATATAAAATACACCTATATACACACACATACATATATATATATATATATATATATATATATATATAACGCATGAATTATAATATATATATATATAATATAAATGTGTTATATGTTTGTGTTTGGTGCAACGTTTGAATTTCCCTCCCAGTTCCGCTCCCATGCAGCATTGCTGCTGCAGGGAACGGAACTAGGATGTCATCAGACCGACGGACGAGCGGCAGGGATCTCGGCTGGCGGTCACAGCAATGAGAGATCATCGCTGGATCACCAGGAGAAGGTAAGAGACACCGCTGCGCTCTCTGCAAATCTACCCCGAGCGTGACTCGGGGATACCGATCCTAGACTAAAAAATCCACCCTGAGTCACGCAAGGGGATACCGCCAGGGAGGTTAAAGAAGAATTAAAGAATTCTCTGGATGACGCCACCATGAAGAGTAGCCAACCTCAGAATGCAGCAGGGCAGCCACTCGGCGCAGGACCCAGAAACTAGTGGAGATCAGTGGAGTAGTGGTGTCTACTTCAGTGGTTTCCAGATTCCAGGGGGATCGGCCAGCCAAGTAAGGTGTATACATATGTAGCACCCTCCTAGGTAGGTGCTAGGAAAACACATTTAGTGGCTCTTTTCTGCTTATCAGGAGAGCCAGATCTGTTAGCCTGTCTCATGTTTCCAGGTGTGATTTATTGGGTCTAAGGGAATCTCCCCACTGTATTCAATAAGGGAGCTTGTTGGACAGTGGAGGAAACCTAACCAATAGTGCACCAGGGTTTATGGCTGTCCCAGTGGGTGGGCATTGCTGCAATGCATCCTGGGATTGGTTATAAATCTGGAGGGAGCATGTGACAGGGCGTCATTTGGCGGGAACAAAGTCCCAGGAGGAGGTGGACGCTTGTCACTCCTCCTGCTGATGTGAGGAAGGTGGTTCAGGCAGTCGGCCTGTTAAACTAGGTGTGGAGCTGGGCTGCAGAGGATCCAGTTTGCTGACCAGTGGAGCTGTTGGGCAGAAGACTTTAGGAAAAACAGTATTGTGAGTACTGAGGGATCTGCTCAAGGGTCTGCCTAGGAGAGGAGACCACTCCAGAGAAGTCAGGGGATCAAGGAGCCAGCTCACACACATTGTTAAAGGAAAGGGGGTGCCAAGTAGTTAACCCTGAAGATTAGGGATAAAGGAGGTGCCAGGAAGGGCCCTGAACTTGTTCAGCAGTACAGCTTACCTCAGGATACAGTTTACCTCAGGAAGCTCTATTACTTCATTCACAGCCAAGGGCAAAGTGAAACAGCGGCCTAGCCGTGACTAGCTCTATTCAGCGTTACTCGGCATCATACAGCGTTAATCAGCTCTATTCAAGTCGTCCCAGCAAATTGTGCATAGTTCTTTAAGTTGGAGTATCCCACTCATTCCCTTCTCCTATCCAAGTTCCAAAAAAAAAAACTTAAAAACCAAAAAGATACTGGACTGCTTCTTGTCTGAGGTAAAACACTTGGAAAAATGCCAGACTGTTCTGTTGTTGCTATTGGTAACCCAGGAGAACCCACACACAGCAGCTCCCATGGGAGTAGTGCTACACATAGTTACATTGATCAAAGCTAAAAAAAAATCTATACCTGGAATTCTTCTTTAAATAAAACATTAAAAGTTTATTGATAGAAAAGGGGAAGGAAGTGATTGGCGCTGCCTGGTGGGGTGCTTAGGGAATATGATCTTACTATACTACTGGTAGGGTGTTGTATAGGGGTCTATACAAAAAACTCCAATTAGGACCTGTGTGTAATATGCTAAAATAATTGGTGTATCAAATGACAAAGCCTGTGTAAAATCAGGACAGGTCTATGTGCAAATTATAAACTTAAAGTAAAAACTTATTTAAAATATATCAGCAAATATATACCATATGTGCAATTGTGCAAAAAGGTGCAAAGGTGAATACCAGAGGTGAAGTGATAGGTAATATATGATACAATAATAAATATCAATAAATAATGTCCAATAGTAAATTAGCACCCATAAAATGACAATCGGTAAGTATGATCATAAATATACCAATAAATATAAGTGCGAAAATAAATAATATATATATATATATATATAGCTGCCACTGAATAAATAAGTGCAAAGGTGCAAAGGTGAAAAAATTCCTTCTAATATATAACCGTGCAAAAAAATGGTAGTATAAAAAGTTTAAAAAAAAAAAAAAGGTGTCCGTATAAATTATCAAGCAAATAAGTCCAAACGCATGTGCAGTCTCGGTGACTTTGAATCCAGAAAGAGTCCTAAATAAGTGTAATCCGTATATGGTGGTCAAAAGTGCTCTTTTATCTATGCCCAAAGTATGGTGGGTGGGCAGAAGTAAGAAGTGTTCCCCTGAGCCTGGGGTCCTGCGCTTACCAGATTCCCTTACCCCTACAGGGGTAAACAGCGGGTCGGTTATTAGGGGATCGCTCCCACACACTGGCAATCAGGATGTCCCCCGATCTCGGTTCCTCTCCTTAGTGGTCTACAGATGTCAGCTCAGTAAGTGTATATAGAAGTCCAGTACAGTAACCGGGTATATGGGAGAAAAGGGAAGGAGCCTCCAATAGTGTAAAATAGTTTTGTAAAAATGCTTTATTTAGATAAAAGACAAGTACTCACATAGTATAAACACAAAATGTATGCCCGTCTGGCATAGGAGCCGCAACCTCCTCTTTCGCGGTGCACGCCGAGAGATAGCGTGCGTCCCAACCGCCGGATGTGCGTTCCAAGCCTCGGGTTCGGTAGACGGAAATGACGTGGTCACGCTCTCGACCGGTTTCGTCTCACTGACGTCATCTGGAGAAGGACATCTGTAGACCACTAAGGAGAGGAACCGAGATCGGGGGACATCCTGATTGCCAGTGTGTGGGAGCGATCCCCTAATAATCGACCCGCTGTTTACCCCTGTAGGGGTAAGGGAATCTGGTAAGCGCAGGACCCCAGGCTCAGGGGAACACTTCTTCCTTCTGCCCACCCACCATACTTTGGGCATAGATAAAAGAGCACTTTTGACCACCATATACGGATTACACTTATTTAGGACTCTTTCTGGATTCAAAGTCACCGAGACTGCACATGCGTTTGGACTTATTTGCTTGATAATTTATACGGACACCTTTTTTTTTTTTTTTTTTTTAAACTTTTTATACTGCCATTTTTTTGCACGGTTATATATTAGAAGGAATTTTTTCACCTTTGCACCTTTGCACTTATTTATTCAGTGGCAGCTATATATATATATATATATTATTTATTTTCACACTTATATTTATTGGTATATTTATGATCATACTTACCGATTGTCATTTTATGGGTGCTAATTTACTATTGGACATTATTTATTGATATTTATTATTGTATCATATATTACCTATCACTTCACCTCTGGTATTCACCTTTGCACCTTTTTGCACAATTGCACATATGGTATATATTTGCTGATATATTTTAAATAAGTTTTTACTTTAAGTTTATAATTTGCACATAGACCTGTCCTGATTTTACACAGGTTTTGTCATTTGATACACCAATTATTTTAGCATATTACACACAGGTCCTAATAGGAGTTTTTTGTATAGACCCCTATACAACACCCTACCAGTAGTATAGTAAGATCATATTCCCTAAGCACCCCACCAGGCAGCGCCAATCACTTCCTTCCCCTTTTCTATCTATTTAAATGCTCCCCCTTTAGGGTTGCATTTCTTGAAGTGGGCAGCGTCCAGGTGCGGTGTTAATCTTTACATATATACCCTCCATCCTAAGCGCGGAACCACATCTACCCTTTCTCATTAAAAGTTTATTGTTATATCTGTTCAACAAATGCATAAAGTACCTGCTGATCCTGCTAGAAATCTAGTGAGCTGATAACGGTGCTCTTTGCTTCTGCTGTATTGTTATCAGGTAGCATTGTTCACAGCTTTCTCAACTTTTTTACCATGGAGGAGCCCTTAAAATATGTTTCATATTTCAACCCCTGCTAATAATTATCATATTATACAGTATATAAAGCTCACAGTAAATTAGCCTGGTAGTCAGTGGGAAGTGTGCTTCTTATATTGGCTTTCAATGGGCATGCTTCCTTCATTGTTGGTCAATGGGAAGTATGCTTCTTACCATGGGGGTCAATGGGAAGTATGCTTCTTACCATGGGGGTCAATGGGAAGTATGCTTCTTACCATGGGGGTCAATGGGAAGTATGCTTCCGTCATTGGTGGTCAATGGGAAGCATGCTGCTTACCTTGGTGGTCAATAAGAAGTATGCTTCTTACATTGGTGGTCAATGGGAAATATGCTTCCTATATTGGTGGTCAATGGGAAGTATGCTTCCTTCATTGGTGGTTAATGGGAAGTACACTTCTTACATTTGTAGTCAATGAGAAGTATGCTTCTTACATTGGTAGTCAACGGGAAGTATGCTTCCTTCATTGGTGGTTAATAGGAAGCATGCTGCTTACCTTGGTGGTCAATGGGAAGTATGCTTCTTACATTGGTGGCCAATGGAAAGTATGCTTCCAATGTTGGTAGTCAACAGAAAGTATGCTTCCTTCACTGGCGTTCAACTGGAAGTATGCTTCTTACATTGGTGGCCAATGGAAAGTATGCTTCCAATGTTGGTAGTCAACAGAAAGTATGCTTCCTTCACTGGCGTTCAACTGGAAGTATGCTTCTTACATTGGTGGTCAATGGGAAGTATACTTCTTACATTGGTGGTCAATGGGAAGTATGCTTCCTATATTGGTGGTCAACGGGAAATATACTTCTTACATTGGTGGTCAATGAGAAGTATGCTTCCTTCATTGGTGGTCAACGGGAAGTATGCTTCCTTCATTGGTGGTTAATAGGAAGCATGCTGCTTATCTTGGTGGTCAATGGGAAGTATGCTTCTTACATTGGTGGCCAATGGAAAGTATGCTTCCAATGTTGGTAGTCAACAGAAAGTATGCTTCCTTTACTGGTGTTCAACTGGAAGTATGCTTCTTACATTGGTGGTCAACGGTAAATATACTTCTTACATTGGTGGTCAATGAGAAGTATGCTTCCTTCATTGGTGGTAACGGGGAGGATGCTTCCACCTTTGGTGGTTAACAGGAAGCATGCTTCTTACATTGGTGATCAGTAGGAAGTATGCTTCCTACAATGGTATATTAGTGGTCATCCAGAAGTATGCTTCTAACATTGGTGGTCAATAGAAAGTGTTCTTTCTTCATTGGTGGTCATCGGGAAGTATGTTTCTTACATTGGTATCTGTGGTTATATATCTGAGAGGCAGAAACTGTTCATTGCTCATGGAACCCTTAGCAACCTTTAGAGGAACCATAGGGTTACATGGAACCCTGATTGAGAAAGGCTGATCTATGGACCGCAGAACACCTCCACCATATGTGATAGAGATAAGGAGAAGGGAGGGGGGCTGCTTTGTAGTCCTAAGATATACTCACCCCAAAAATTGCGAAAAGTAAGAGGTAAAACTTGTCAGGTGAGACTGCAGGAGCCTAATATGTACAGTGTTGAGGAAGGAAGGAAGGGAAGGGGAGACATGACTAAAACCTTTAACCACTTCAATACCGTACACTTTTACCCCCTTCCTGACCAGGCTAATTTCAGCTTTCAGTGCTTTCACACTTTGAATGACAATTACACTGTACCCAAATTAGATTTTTATAATTTTGTTCACCCAAATAGAGCTTTATTTTGGTGGTATTTGATCCCTGCTGGGTTTTCTATTGCTTGCTAAATAAACGAAAAAGACCAAAAACACATTTTTCTTTGTTTCCGTTAAACATTTTTTCAATTAACCGGTTCCCGACCGGCCGCCGCCTATTTACTGCGGCAATGTGGCTCTGCTGCGCAAATCGACGTAGGTCTACGTCGGTTGCGAGCAGGCAGCTAGGGGGCGAGCGCGTGCTGCCGGCGGCGGGGAAGCCGATGCACGGGTCAGGTGGTTCTGATTGCCGCCTGACACCCGCAATCGTTTCCCGCTGAGAGAGAATGGTCAGCTGTTGTAAACACCGTTCTTCTCCCTGGAATGATCACAGAGCCCCTGTGATCCTTCTATATAGGATCACAGGTCTCTATGATCATTTCAGAAGCCATACCCCCCCCCCCCCACAGTTAGAATCACTCCCCTAGGCTCACATTTATCCCCTTGATCACCCACAACGCTAACCCCTGCCAGTGTCATTATTACAGTAACAGTGCATATTTTAGCACTGAGTACTGTAGTTATGTCACTGGTCCCCCCAAAAGTGTCAAAAATGTCAGTTAGGGGTCTGATCTGTTCGCCACAATGTCGCAGTCCCGCAAAAAATCGCAGATCGCCGCCATTACTAGTAAAAAAAAAAACATTAAAAATTACATAAATCTTTCCCGTAGTTAGTAGACGCGATAACTTTTGCGCAAACCAATCAAAATACGCTTATTGCGATTTTTTTTACCAAAAATATGTAGCAGAAAACAAATTGGCCTAAAATGTTAAAAATTTAGATTTTTAAATTTTTTTTTGAGAATGTCATATAGCAGAATGTGAAAAATATTGTTTTTTATTTTCAGAATTGTCGCACTTTTTTTGTTTATAGCGAAAAAATAAAAATCGCACAGGTGATCAAATACCACCAAAAGAAAGCTCTGTTTGTGGAAAAAAAAATACATCAATTTTATTTGGGTATAGCGTCACACGACCGCACAATTGTCCCTAAAGTAACGCAGTGCCGAATCACAAAATATGGCCTGGTCATTAGGGGGAAAATCTTCCGGTCCAGAAGTGGTTAAACAGACCAGACAGGATGGTATAAAGTGGCTTAACAACCACTTTAAAGGGGAAGTTAAGATTCCAGGGGGAGGCACTTGAACCCCCTTGCGGATGCCCATGGCCACTTTAATGACAACTAGCACTACCAGGCAGCAGAAAGAGCACAGGGATTAGAGGGAAGCTATAATGGTTTTGGGTCAGCTTTATTTTAGCTGTTTTTTAGGTGTATTATTTTTTAAACTGTTGTTTCGTATTTTTTGTACATTATAAAAACCTTTATTGTGCATACAAACATTTAGCCAAAATAAAAAGGATTCTTGGTGCACTGTGGGTTAGCTAAAGGGGCCACAGGCAGTGCCTGCTTTTCTGGCTCTGTTGGATTATATTTCTTACTGAATTGTCCAATGAGGGGTGAGTCACAGAAAGAATCCTAAAAGTAGTTTTTATTTTAACACATTGGGCACAATAAAATAAACATTCCCCAGTAAACTCTTTGTTGAAATTCTTACTCCGGGACTTACAGTTTACAATTTTCAGTACAGATGGCTCCTGCTCTCTCAGTGCTACTTTCCTGAACTTCCAGTCTTCATGAGAAAGAGTTAACAGTGTACAGTGCAGTCTCCAATCAGCCTGTTAGCTTGGAGAAGAAGAGTAGAGGAGTGCCTTGCTATCCTAGGCTATGGGGCTGTGTGTTTATATTGATGCACACAGTGTAGGGAGATACAACTCCAGACCCTGCATTCAAGAGAGGCTCCGGATTAGAGATTGACCGATTATCGGCAACACCGATATATCGGGGGCCGATCTGCACTTTCCCTGATTTATCGGAATCGGCTTTTGATTTACAGATATTGCCAATATTTCAGGGAAAGTGCTTGTACCCGGGTGCATGCTAGAGGCATCACCCGGGAACCGGTGGCCATAGCTGACGGTCAGGTGTCTTGTAATGACAACCGATGCGGCTGAGAAGCCGCTCGGCTGTCATTACAAGGAGCGGGAGGGGACGCCCCCCCCCCCTGCCGCCTTCCGTGGCTCGTCCGGGTCTTCCGTCCCACTGGGAGACCCCGGAATCCTACCTTCACCGCCGCCGTCTGACCCGGGTCTCCATTTCTTTGAATTTGGCGCTGCCGCGTACCCGGAAGTGATGTCATGACATCACTTCCGGGTACTGGTGGTGCCAAATTCAAAGAACTTACAGCATTCAAAACAGCCAAACTTGGTGTTTTGAATCCTTAAATGCAGAGGAGGGGTTTGGGGTCTTTTAGACCCCCAGATCCCTCCACCACAGTACCTGTAGACATTAAAAAAATAAATAAATACATGTTTAATGTCAGAAAATATCGGCAGATATCGGTCGATACTGATATCCGATGACCAAAATATCGGTATCGGCGGGAACAGTATCGGTTGATCACTACTCCAACATGAACCAGGAAACCCAGGGTAGAGGCCATGACTCCATCTTAAACTGGAACATACAATCTTTGTGATGTAGGAGCGCTGGACCTTATGCGGATGTGTTTTGACGGGATAGGTGGTTTGGGGTCCTAGAGGCTGCTCACCAGCAACTGTGGGGTCTTGCTGGACCCCCAGAGGGGTTCTTTGAAGTTGTGAAAGGATGGGAGCACCACACCAGCTTGTACAAACTTACAGAAGATTTTTATTTTGGAACAGCCGGCTGTTCCAAAATAAAAATCCTCTAAAAGTTTGTAGAAGCTCGGGTGGCGCTCCCATCCTTTCACAACTTTAATAAACTGGAACATAGGCAAGGATTAAAGATAATGAAGCTGCATACTCAGTACGTGATTCATTTAACTGCTGAAAGTGCTTTAAAAAAGAGGGTTTAATATCACTTTAAGTCCTTTGTTAAAATTACATCTTGAGCTTTTGAGATCTGTAAACAACGGGCTGTATAAAGATATAGATGTAAAGATAATACTTTACCAACTTTATTGACAAGAATACAATACATCAATATGTGACTCTGGTGATGTATTCTGTTAACATTCATGCATCCATTTCTTTCTTTCTTTTTTTCAGGCTACCGGATGGCTTTACTCAGCTCCTTAATTTAACTCAGCTGTACCTTAATGATGCCTTTCTTGAGTTTCTTCCAGCTAATTTTGGAAGGTAAGCAGAGCCTGGGGTTTAAAGGGTTATTGGTGTGACATTATTTAATAGACACGTGTACTTGCCGATCATTCCTATTTATAACTTTCCACTTCTCCTGCATGGGTGAGTCAACGTTCTAGAGTCATTATATTAATAACCACATTGTGTGAACGTGTTACATTTACCTTGTAATTCCTCCATTGTGTAGGCTTTGTGATAAACTCCAGAAAAGTCCAATGCTATCTACAGTATATTCTTGTTTGACAAATTTCTTCGATATATCAGGCACATTCCCAAACTTTACTTTTTAGATGTTAAAGAAAATAAAAAAATTGGAAGTCTCTTCTCAGTATATATTATTATTAAATTAATTATTGTTATTATTAAAATTGTTGCACAAAATTTATATTTTGGAGCCAAGAACGAAAATTCAGGATGCACTTGGCTAAAACCGAAAATGACAGTTTTTATATATTGTGAGGGATTAGCTCGGTGGCGGGTGTGGATGACCCCTTGGGGGGTGCGTTTTCCCAGAGAGGTAGCCGACAAGTGCTTGCAAACAAACAGTGTGGTTTATTAAATGGTGTTTTCTTCACCAGGCTGTATGCAGCAAAACATCCAAAATAAAATAAAACAGAAAATAAATCCTTGCCTCTGTGGGCGGCTACCTTCTCACAACTGGAACCTGCCTAAGTGTCTGTCTCCAACCTACCGTCGGGCAGACTTCCTTGTCACATAGCGGACACTCAATAGTCCTTTTATAATAGCTTCACAGGGCAACACAGTCCTTTTGTTTCTTTCACATCAACAGTTCGTCTTCTCACCTTTGAGACGTATTCACCCTTGGTTACCGTCCCGGGCACACATCACTCCGGGGGGTCTTCTCCCAGGCCCACACATCCTGTCGGGAGGCACACGCTGACTGTCCTCCTGCTCCCAGCCCACATGGCTTCAGGATGCAGCTTCTGGAGGCAGCAAACAATAGGACTTTCTCTGAACAAATTATAGAGCCTTAACTCCCTCATTCTGAACAGGTGAAGGCCTTTCAACTTCCTGCTGGCTAGCTCTGTAGCCAACACCCTAAATTAATTAATGGACTTTCTAAATCAGGTAGAAATGTATCTCCTTCCTGTGACTACATTCCCAGATTTAGCTGACTTCCTGTTACATACCCCCCCCTCTTGTTTCAACCCTAGGGTTGGGACACAGATTTCCAGGCACGCATGTGTCAAGCACTGCTGACTCACTGATAAGCCTCCTATTATCCTCAAGCTTCCGGATGAAACTGTTTTGTCATCTTCATTGACGGATTTCTCATAAATGCCACACAGTTTGTCTCTCATCTCATATACACATTCTTCAACTGCATTTTTGGCATCATTTCGCTCCTTCTCGTTTCTGTCATCTTCATTGACAGCTTTCTCATAAATGTCAGACAGCTTGTCCCTCATAACCGTCTGTCCAATCCACCATGGAGGACCGTGATCCATAGGCAACTCAATTGGGCTAGTCTTAATGTCTTCAACATTCTTAAGACGCCTCTCTCTGCAATCCATAATTGTTTTCCACAAAACTTTGAGAACCTTTGCTTCACTAAGCTTTGTTCCAAGTAGGGACTCTTGACATCCCTCTGTGACTTGAGTTGCCTCTCCATACAGCTGTACACAATCATTGACTTTTTGTTGTAAAAGGGAATGATCTTCCTTCTTGAGCTTTGCTTGCTCTAAGATGCTGTGCAGAGGATTTTCCAATTGAGACAACAGGCTGTCACACATTTCTTCAAAGTGACCCCTGTTCCTTTTCCCAGAGATATCAATATCATTCAAACATTTCATATTCATAGGCAGATCTGAAGCATTTGCACTCATCAACTTCTTAAACTTTTCGCCCTCCTGAGCGAGTCGCAGTAAAGGCCTACTACTTGATTTGATATTCAGTTTATATTTCTTGCCAAACTCTTCACAGAAGTAGCCAACCAGAACATCATCAACTTTCCTTCCACCAACATAGGGGTCAAAGGCAACAACACAGTTGAACCCAGC